>NC_143586.1:43684067-44000674 GCF_048544385.1 Mastigoproctus giganteus | reverse complement strand
AAACGTGTTTTTTTTAACTTTTATTTTCAAAAAATTATATATATATTAATTCTACTGAAAATTAAATAAACATTTTAGACAAAAAATATAAAGATGAAACTTATAAAAACTGCTAATCACATAAAACTGTTATTCTGTACATGTGTATATATTTCTGCTTATTATTTGTAAATTGGATATTTATCATTTTAAAAACATTTAAAAATAGTGGAAAAAATAGTCAAAAGCTATATAACATTTTAGATAGTATTATTTAATTGTACTTTCTCCAATTTTCCAAAACGTGGCTCATTATGAACCTGAATAAAATTGAATCTTGTTAACTTCTATGCTCTAAAGCAGGGGTGGGCAACATTCGGCCCTCTAACCAACTGCGGCCCGCAAACTTGCATATTCCTGCGGTCGTTTTAATAATACATATAATAAACGGCATACTGCTATTTTCGTCACTAGAATTGTTTGAATTTTATTACTGTAATTGTATTTTGTAATTTTTATCTTGATTTTGTATTTCGTTTTCTTATTAATAAATTAATTATATGTACGTGTGTGTATATTACAATAAATTATATAAAACTGTTTATGACGGCTTTTTTTATTATATACCATTTTAATAATCCTAAAAATCGTGTTACGCTAAAAAAAATTAGCCTGCGTGTACCTCACAGACATTTTATTTGGTCCGCCATTTATAAAGATTGCCCACCCCTACTCTAAAGTCTAGACCCGTGGTTTTCGCCCTTTTTTTAATAACGGCATCCCCTAAGTAATTTATTTTATTTTGTGGCACCCCTACTCAATTTTCTGCCCGTTATTACCTCATTCTGTGTATATGTATATATAATAATTTTATTCTTTATATAGAGGTACTAAATAAACATCAATTATAGATCACCGCAAAATTAAAAAATATACCGTACACCTTTTTATAATGAAATAAATATATAAATTATTTAAAAAAAATAAGTTTGACTAACTTAAACCCAGATTACGTGGCATCCCTGGAATATTGTTGCGGCTAACTAAGGTGCCACGGCACACCGGTTGAAAACCACTGGTCTAGGCAGTTTATTGTACCATTGCTAATGCTCATAGCAAAACAACTTTGCCTGCGCAACCAGTTGCACTGGTATGAACTACTTTGAAACGAAAGACCAGACAGAGGTTTATCTCTTATTTATTAATTTCTGGAAAACAAGAATAAATTATCTAGTCTGCTTTTACTTTGTAAAGGAGTATAGAGTATATCTAATTTATGATTATTCTTTGAATTTTGAATAGCTAGATTCCTTTTAGCTATTATAGCCTAAAAGGAATAATTAATTTCTTTCATAATTAAATATAATAAAAATACTCGTACACACAGGACTGAGTGATCAACCAAAAGTAATACTTTTTTTTTTTTTGCAAATACTGTACAATAATAATAATAATAATAATAATAATCGTAAAGGTGAAAAGAAAACACAGGCTCTAATTTTCATTAGAAAAACCTCTAGCCTTCTGAGTTGAACGGCAGAAGCAAACGTGTGTGGTTAAAATACAGTATAAATACAAACTGGTCAAAATGCAAAATGGTACTTATTGTATAAAAAAAGTGTTTTTTACACTTATATTTTCAAAAAAATATTAATTTGGCTGAAAATTAAAGAAAAATATTTCAGCAAAAATATAAAGATGAATTTCTTCCATTTTTCTTGTTTTAAAAATCGCTAATTGCAATAAAACTTAATCGTGAACATGTGCATTTATTTCTGCTTATTATTTGTAAAATGGATTTTAATAATTTTTAAAACATTTGAAAATAATGCTAAAAATATTAAAAAGCTACATAAAATTTTAATTTTATAAAATATTATTATCTTTCATTTTCTCTAATTTTTCAAACTTGGCACACTATAAATCAAGTGAAATTTAAATCTTTGAACTACTATCCTCTGGACCAGCGTTTCCCAAACTGTGATCCGCGGACCCCTGGGGGTTCGTAGACCAGTTTCAGAGGGTCCGCGAAGGTATCAAGTAATATGCTTTTATTTTCTTTAAAAAATATATACTGATAGAATCATAATAAATTTCGTTAAAGAACATTACTTATTTTCGATACAATTAGTAGTTGTTGAGGCATCATTTGCTCTTTCTCATATTGTGCTCTGCCTTCACGACGAGTTGCCATGATATTGCACTACTTCGAATAAGTAACGCTTCACTAATAGAGGACTATTGTTACTTAAGTAAATTACTTACTTAAGTAAATTACTTAAGTAAATTACTTAAATAACAATAGTCTTCTCTATTAGATGTTACTTAAGTAACAATATTCGTTACTTATTCGAGGTAGTGCATACAATATCATGGCAACTCATCACAATAGTCTTCTCTATTAGTGAAGCTTTACTTATTCGAGGTAGTGCAATATCAAGCCAACTCGTCGTGAAGGCAGAGCACAATATGAGAAAGACCAAATGATGCCTACAACAAGTGCTTTGTAGTTTCTTAAGAGTTGTCTATGATGTATCTACACACCGATATTATATAGATATTAAACTCTTAATGTATTATTCCTTGTGCATTTAGTTATTTTAGATACAATTAGTGTATATAATTGTGTACATATTTCAATTATTTGTTTTCTATAAAATCTGTAGCCGAGTCGGCAGGAGCCGGTGTGTAATAGAACGCGCTCTTTGAGTAGACTAGAGTTCAAGTCCCTCACTGCTAAATACAGCCGATCTGCACCAGCGTGGCAGATTATGGTTCATTTCCCCTCAACTTGAATTGTTGAGGAAACTTCCATCCTGCAGTGGGTTGATAGCCGCAGTTTATTTTAAGTTATTTAATAAGCTATTTATTTTAAGAAGTAGGAATAAAGAAAAAAAAATTTTTTTTTAAACTACTAAGATTTTTGTAAATCTCAGTAGTTTGGGAACCGCTGCTCTGAATAGTTTGTTGTTCTATTCTTTATGCTCATAGCAGCACAGCTTTTTCTACACAACGAGTTGCGCTGGTTTGAACTACTGCGAAAATAGTGACCAGGCCGAAAGGGTTATCTTATTTATTCATTTCTGAAAAAAAAAAAAAATAATAAAAATAAATTACGTAGAGTCTGCTTTACTTTGTTTTATATATCGAATTTATGATTATTTGAATAACTAGAAATATTTTGTAACAGAATTTGTAAGTTACGCTATTGCCAGTCAACTGTTAACAGTTGTATTGTTACACTCAGTAAGAACTGTGCAAAAACAAGTTCATACTCACTAAAAGTTGTCTATACTTAAGAAAATCAGATTGTCATCCCGATGTGGACCCTACTGTCCCATTTGATAGAATCAAATCCTTGGGATTTCATTACTCTTGAATTTGAAATATATATTTCAAAATGTTTCCCAGTACTTAAAAAAATCATCTTTTTGTATCTTTTTATTTTTATTTGGTTACTTAAAATTTCATGCCCTGATGTCGTTTTCCCGAGTAACTTCTAAACCTTCAGTCCCTTGAAAAATTTCTTATCGGCATTAATTTCATGCCCTTACAGAAAACACCCAGCACTGGGACTGTAAGCGTGGTCCCAGCTGATGTGCGTAGAGTTTTTTTCACGTATACTGGGATTAGGAATTACTGGATCTATTTTTTGATTTAGTTGGGAATCCCACGAGGTGGGACCACAAAAATTCGCCATTAGGCTCATTGTAATGCTCCCCTCCACGGTAATCTTTAGTAAAAGGCGAAAGATTATCACGAACTTTGAAGGGAAACCTGAGCAATTCAACATAATCACCTTCTGTCAAATTATATCTGCGACAATTATATTAGCTCACAAATGGTGTTTTATAATAAATTTAAATTATTTCAAAAACATTAGATTCCATATAAAGATATTAATCTGTATTAAAATGTATTAAAGATAAAAATATGTTTAATATAAATCTAATTAAATTTTCAATTTTGTCTAAAGTTATTGAAAAGAATAGCTTTTCTGCTATCTATAGTTAGACCAACACTTTGATTATTGGCCATGGTCGATCTTTGCCATTAGTCCCTGTACCTCAAGCTAATACAGTAGTTATAGACCTACGGCAGGGGTGGCGAACCTATGGCACGGAATTCAGAGAGTCTCAAAAAAATTTCAAACCTCGAACAAACTTGAGGATTTCACCTTGAGCCCGTTCTCTCTGCCAGGCATTTGGTGACGTTACACCATTCAGCAAATAGCTGTATTCATGCAGTGATTTGTTTCTGAACCAGCCTGCACTCCAACTGATGTTCTTTACAGATTTCGGCTCGAATTTAAATGACTTGAACGTCAAATTACAGAGCTCTGGCCTTGATGTTATGTTCGATAACATAAAGGCATTTGAAATTAAGTTGGGAGTTTTGAAACTCGATGTACAGTGGAAATTTTAAATATTTCCCAAACCTAAAAATCTGACCTGAAACTGATGAGAAAACAGACCGTCAGATCCTTCAAATGCTATTTCTGAACGTCATTGAGTCAACTATTGAACAGTTTTCTTGAAGATTTGTCAAGTTCAGAGAATTGGAAGAAACTTCAAAATTTATTTTTAAAAAAGTTTCCAGACAGTGTTTCTGATTGATTTTCAGAGCAGCTTAATTTGGAGGCAAAGCTGATTTAGAAAATATTAAAAGGGAACGATTAGTGACGGGATTAGCAAAGAAAGCTGGAATTCCATTCCTGGAATTTTTGTCTGTTTAAAAAATCTGGTAAGAGCATTACTAACAATTTTTACACAACATATTCTTGTGAATCGTTGTTCTCAGTGATGAACTTTGTTAAGTCTAGTCATAGGAGAAGTCTCACGGATGAAAATAGTGCTGTATGCACAACTCTAAAAGTTAGAGTATAAGCCTGATGTAAAGTATCTATCGTCAATTGTGCAGCAACAGAAGTCTCACTGATGTTTTATAGTTATAATCAGGGTTGAATCCTTCGTTGAATCAGTGTTGAATATAGTTGAAGTTATAATCAGTATTGAATATAAACTTCGGGGGGGGGGGGGTACATATAGTATACGTGTATATTTATTATTATTATTTAATATTTACGACATATGTAAACGTTACAAACAAATCTGTATATTTATATTTATGCATAAATATAAATTTAAAATATGCATAAACATAAATTTATGCATATTTATGAATATATGAATATAAGAGAATATGAGAAAACAAAATAGGAAACAAAAGGAAATATTTATTATTTAACATCTAAATGCTAATATTCAGTTCACAAAAACCACATTACTGACAATAATCACAGTTTAATAATATAAAAATGACCGATTAAAATTCTAAATATAAAAAAAATTATACAAATTATAATCAAACATGCAAGTACTGTATTGTAATAATCTTATTCTTCTTTTCTTTTGCCTTGCGTGTGTATCAATCACTTCATTTATTAATTTTTCCGATAACTCATTTGGGCCCTCTAAGCTTATCTTCTTGAAATCTTGCAATATTACAGTACAGATGCATATATAATAAAAAGATTATAAAATGCATTGTTTATAGGCTGCGACCAAACCTTCTTGTTTGCAGTATACAAAGGAGGAATTACTCATTAGTAGACTCTTGCTGTGAAAAAATAAATAATAAATAAAAATTAAAAATAAAGGGAATGTGAAAACAATAAAGCAAAACAGATGACGATTGAAATAGTAGCTGGCGTAGACCCCCCCCCCCTCTCTGCCCAGTCATTTAGCCTTTCCCTGAAAGCCACGGGACACTTTATAATTACAATCGCATCTGTCAGGAACCAATTCAGGCGAACCTATACGCGGCCTGCGATCTTGTTTGCAATATGCAAACAAAGAATTTGAGATTTCATGTGTTTTGATTTTTAGTGATTTATTTTTGTCGTGTACCACCTAACAAAAGTACCACACTTAGTTGATGCGATTTTTCGTGTTGTTTTTATTTGACATAAATTTCTTGAATTCATGTTTTATGATTAAACGTTCAAGACATAATGAATTCATCAGAAGCAGCAGCAAAAAATTTTTGGTTGAATTGGTTCCAATCAACATTGCTTGTCTTAAAGCGTGGAAAGTCATAAGTCGTTCTTGGACGACAAGAATCAGTTTTATACATTATATCAAAAGTTATTACATTATGGTCACTACTTGACCATGATGTATGAACTTGCCAATTTTTAATGTATTTTCAAATGAACGATAATAGCGGTCGATAAATGACTGCACAGTAGAACTACAAAGGTAGGAGGATTACCTTGTGTATTCCATAAATTTAAATCTTTAGTGTGAATGAAATCTTCCAGCAGTTCCCCCTTCGGACAGGGTTGTTTCACATAGGAGAAACAGCATTGGCATCAGTCAGTATGACAATTCTTTTTCCAGCAAGCCTTATCAACAAGTTTTCCAAGTAATTTAAGAATGGTTCATTAGGATGCGTGTCCTGGCTACATCCCATGTACAAAGACACGAAAAATATCTGCCCGAAGGTCCCCTCCAAAGTAGCACAAACCGCATAATTCGTGCAAAGACTATTGATTGTGGTGACAGTGATACCAGGATCAGCCACGACCGAGGCCGCCCACACTCTGGCTACAGCGTTTCCTCCCACACCGGTAACTTCGGTATTAGACTAAATTATTTTACAATTATTCGGTAAGCCCTTAATAACTCCTTTATAAGAGTATAACTCTTGAAGTCCTAAAATTTTGATATTCTGATCAGAAATAATTTTTGAAACGTCATTCATAACGGATAGGGCTCTCTGGAAATTAAGCTGGAGGACCCTAACACTACCATTGAGATCGTCTTGTGAAGAAGGGAATTTATTCATAATTTGTTCTAGTTTTCACCTGCTCTTGGGCCCTGAGGTACTCGGGGAACTTAAGATCCCTGTATGAGTGATCAGAACTTCGTTTTCTGACTTGGCAATTCGGGCATACAACTGGAGAGTTTTTGTTATGGCAGTCATTAAACGGATGTCCCCGAGCACCGCGGTGCCCGCAAGTACTTTCCGTCTGGCGGCAATTTTTTGATGAATGTCCATATCCCAGACAGTGGAAACAACGTGAGGCAACTGTAAAATCTTTTAATATTAATTATTTAATAACGGAACAATTTAAATACACTTTATCATTTAACTCTAAAAATATCTTCCTAATAACACCAAGACCCTCAATCACCCAGGGCAAACAATTTTTATATTTGGATTTAATTTTAAAGCTAATTTTGACCTGTTATTTCAGGTCCTTCTCAGTATAGCCGGAGTCAAAAAGATTTTATCCAGCAAGTCTTCAATAAATTTCTGATCTGATGTGTCTTTCCCTACATCGTACACAATCATCGTCGGACAGAGTTTTTTTGGGAAAATCAACATTAAAATTAAGTTTTTTAAATTTTGTACATTTTTTAAGAGGCTCAAGATCTTTGTTGCTGGCAAGTCTCAATGAAGGTGGGATTCTTCGTCTTGCTCAGACTAAGAACGTGATGGGGCAGTTTCAAATTGAGGAAAGATAGTTGTAGAATAGATGTGCGGAAATTGGCCTTTAGCCAGGGGGTAGTTGGTTGGTGGAACAGACTTCCATCTTTTGTTGTGGAAGCTAATAGCCTAAATAAATTTAAGGCTGAGCTGGACAGGCATTTGGAACGAATGGAGGGATAAAATGGGAGCGGTTTTTTTTGGCTGATGCTGCATAAGCTTGCTTTCTTGCATCGTATGCCTCAACTAATGCTAATGCTAAGATACCACGATCTCTAACTTTCCGCACTGCTTTTATCTTAATTTGCTTCAACTCAGCCTTGAATTGCTTAGTTATCACTTTTTTGACTTTCTGACTTGTTTTACACCGTGAATCTTGACCTGCCTTAACTATAATAACATGCCTTTGCTGAATACCCTTTGGAGCTGTCGCAACTGAAGTTTGTTCGCCCGTACCTTTCGCAGCCACACTGGCATAGGCGGCAGCAGTAGGAGCACAAGGCGCTATGTGTTTTGCTAGCTTACATTTGAGCTTATCATTCTCCGTTGCTTAATTCAAAAACCAATTTTTCTATTGAGTTAAATATCTTTGTAACCTCAATAATCATATCAGGAGTGACTGTCACGCCACCCTTCAAAGTATCTAATAGACTATTTCTAAGAGCAAAAACATAATCTATGGTTGAAGAATCAACCATACCTGCAGAACTCTCTTGGTCTGCAAAATTTGAATTATCTAGCTGTTCCTGAGCTGGTTCCAATCTCAGAAACTGTTTGCCAAAAATATCATCTAGCTGGATGAAAGGCTGTTGAGATCATGTAGCCCTGCCTCCAGAACTTCCGGGGCCAGAGTAAGGTCATCCGACATTGAAGCAGACGAATCCAAAGAATTTAAATCTGACATCGTAGAAGTGTGCACAATATACAACTTAAACAAGTTATCGGTTATCTTTAATAGACAATCTGTCACCAAAACACCGAGTAGCAGGAAATCCTCAAAAACAGAACTGTATAGTTATCACCAATGTGCTATTAAATATACAACAGAGTGGCCCTCAACACCTCTTAGTTAAGTTGTTTAGCAAGTAAATTGAATATAAAGAATTACTACAAGGTATCCATTAAGTTTCACCAACATAAAATTGGATGTCGCTATACTTCCCAAAGGAAAACGTTGATAAAACCTGGATGAAAAGCCATACAAAACAGAAAAATCTGAAGTTTGTAATTTTGTATCTCACTAACTGTCAAATAAAGGGAGCTCGAAAAACTCACAAAAATAAGTAATTGTGCGCTTTATCCAAAATATTAGTAGCACCCCAGGAAGTTTTACCCCGGGGCTCACCAAAGAAGCTCAAAGTTTTGCCCAAAAAGGCAAATTTGAGAAATTGCTAAAAATCAGTGATTATTGATATTTGTACATAGGAACGGGTACCAGGTGCCTTAATCTAGGCCATATAACCATAAAATACACATTTATATCCATAATAAACATTCTGTAATGCAAAGCCAATAATTTCTCTATTGCTATATATTTCACCTCAATATCAGTTCAACACAATTGGTCGCCTCCAGAGACAATATTGCAGCCCCCTAAATGTAAAACTCGCCAGAATTAACGCGCAGAGACTGCAAGACAATATATGTATCCATATTTGCAAAAGCACAACTCAAAATATGCTAAGACAATATACAAGTTTGGCCAATAGTATTTCACATTCACTGTGATGTCATACCAATATGGCAGCCTCCTGTAAGTAAAATCGCGCCAAACGTACGGGCGTTTACTCCATTACAATTGAAACTGTCCAAGAAGGCAAGATGGCTGTCTTAACCATTGTATTCTGCATTAAGCTAATGTTACAGAAAAAATTCACAGGCTAGCACAACAAGGTCATTGATAAGTCTAAAATATGCTCTCCGACGATGTGCAGCCGGCCACGTGTCCAAAAATATAATTATTTTGTATCTAACCCACAGAAATTTGGGGTAGACAGCCAACACAGTCAATAATATACAGCTGACAGTTTCGAGCAAAACATATAATGGCAGCCAATATGTAAAAGTATATACAAAACAACCAAAGCCATAACGGAAAATTGTATTACTTCAGGAATGGAGAATCCAAAACTATCAGCTATAAAAATATCATCTTCTGTCTCACCAGATCTTTATGTTCCTTTTGTACACATTTTTTAGACAGGGGGTGGCCAAAAACACAATTTTTAAAAAGGATTATCCAAGAGCTAACTTGAGAGGTAAGACACCAGATAAGGAGTCGTTCACTACCAATGATGTTTAGGTAGGTGGAGACGTCAGAGTGCCCGGTACATGGATGATTGGACCCAGGGTATCCCATTAGAACATCGCCAAAAGCATGACACCGCCGCCACACGCTTGGTTTCGTCGCACGGTGCATTGAGGAGCCATCACTTCCCCAGGCAAACGACGCACACGTAACCGGCCGTCCACATGGTACAAAGTATTTTATTATTTTCTGCGGGCTCCAGGGTTTCCCCTATCCGCCGCTGAAGAGTAACTGTGCATTATTTACAATTTGTGGTTTAGCAAAACATCTTTTGATCCAGCATCTTCACAGGAATGATTACAAGCAATAAGTCTCCTGCCTGAGACCAATGTAATATAGCCAAACATTTGACCATACTGTATATCCATAACACTTGCAACCCAGTTATTACACCTGTTGAAGGCACCAATTTCTATATTAACCTTCACAACTTATACAACTTGGTGCAACAGGAATTGTGATTCATCGGACCAGACGACCTTCTTCCAATCACTCAAGGTCCAGTTTCGATGCTCGCGTGCCCATTGTAGGCGCTGTCACCGGTGAATCGTGGTTAGCATCGGCACTCGGAGCGGCCTGTGGCTATGCAGCCCCATTTTCAGCAGGGTCCGATGTACTATGTGTTGTGACACATTGCTCCCGTCACCAGCATTTCAATTACCGGCGAGTTTCGCAACAGTTGCTCTTCTGTTGCCAGATACCACCCGGGAGTGCCATCGCTCACCTCGAGCAACGATGAGCCGTGGTCGTCCAACACCTCGCGGCGGTTCGTGGTTTTCCCTCCTTGGACTACTTTTGGTAGGTACTAACCACGGCTGACCGTGAGCATCCCACCAGCCGTGCCGTTCGGATATGCTCTGATCCAGTCGTCTGGCCATTACAATATGGAGTTGTCAAACTCGCTTAAGTCCGCTGCCTTTCCCATCTGAAGAAAAAGAGTAACACTGATTAACGGAGCTCAGTATCAGGTGTTTTTTATACCTTGTCCCGACCCGCGTCGTAGTTCACCTGCAGTTGCTTCGTTTGCATGACGACTCGCTGGTCTTAATGTTTTGGCTCATCGGTATATATTAAAAATAACATTACGGCAATGCAAGAGGTCTACCATATAGGTCATAGGGAAATCGAATATTTTAAGTTGTCTTTAGAAAAAAAAACATTAAAAAGGGAAAGCACTGAAAGATTTGATCTATTTTTTGATTTAATGAGGAATCCCACCAGGTGGGACCACAAAAATTCGTCATTAGGCTCATTGTAATGCTCCCCTCGATGGTAATCTTTAATAAAAGGCAACAGATGATCGCGGTATACTGAACAGAAAATGAACATCATTGATACCAATCCCATTCCAATCTATTTTTTGATTTAATGTAGAGAAATCCCACCAGGTGGGACCAGTGTTGCCAACTCTTAATAATATTTCCCGCTAGCCGCATGCTCAAAATTCGCTATTTTTAACACTTGACCCGCAAAATTTTTTAAATTTTCATTTGTTTGTACTTTGTAGGGATTAAAAAAACAAACAAATAGTTTATATAAATAGTTATTTATTTTCTGTTTTTAATATAAAATCAATATCTAAAAATCTAAATTAATTTCGAAATTCAATACCTCCTCATCATATGCTTCTTGTGTGCCTATTTTGCGAAGCACTTCTTCAGGTAAAACATAATTTTTACAACACTTTTCAACTCTTTTGAGTCCGTTTCGCACTGACAACCATGCCAACACTCATTCTGTTGCGTGTTTTGTTTTTTATTCTTTCCACATCTGCATTGGATCATGGCAAAATTAAAATACCCAATGCAAATTGGCTAATTTCTTTAAATGGATTTTCACCGCTTGCATCTGGATATTTCTAAACTTCTGACCAAAACTTCATTGTATTGTTGATGTTTTCCCATTTAACAAAAGTAATGTTTATATACTGTTGCTCAATTTTTTCAATTTCTACTACAGACAATTTTAAATTTTGTAATAAATTTATCAGTGGTTCTTTTTGTTGCTTTAATATATTGCTAACTGAGATTAATGATATTTTTTCTAATTCTTTTATGTTGTCCGGAAGGAGTTGTTTTAACTGTTGATACAAATCAATCAATAAATTACGGCATCTCTCTCTTATTGCCATTTCATCTGTTGTTCTGATAAGTTTATTCATTATTAATTCATTTATTTTTCTTTAAAATTGGTAACCTAAATATGGCTTAGGGTCTAAATAATTATTAATGTCCTTGTCTATCTTTTTAATATGTGTATTTGGTAAAAAAATTTTATTGTCAATCATCGACAAAAGCATGTTTAAATCGTGTAGTAATAATGTAGGATCAGCAGTATTTGATTCAAAAGATTTGTTTACTCTTTGTACTTCAGATAAGATAGGTTTTAAAAATAAAAGATATGCTAAATTACCTTCATCTTTGAACATTGAATAGAGAAGTTCTGCAGTATAACATTTGTCAGTCAAACGAGTTATTTCAAAATGGGCTTTTAATTCAATATACCGTTCTAAAATTCTTGTTATAGCAACTTCAATGGTAACCACCTTGTTTGACACGAATGAACTATCTTTTTCGGATCTGCACTATCATTTATGGCACTGTATAAATATTTGAATTGATTTTGTCGGCTAGTAGGTTTACTAAACCAATTATAAGTTTCAGCGATCATGAATTCTAGACTTCTAGGGTTGCATGAAATACTGCTAATTGCAAAGAACGACATACGCATTTAATTAATATCAAGTTCGGTACATCGGACTTCAAATGTGTATAAACGCTGTTATTAACTCCAATCATAACGCTAGCATTATCTCTCCCAATGCCCACAAGATTATTTAAAGGAAGTTTAAAATTTTCCAGCGTTATTTTAATTGAATTTGAAATATTTTCAGCGTTACATTGATCTAATTCTACAAGAGCTAAGAATGTAGAAAGTCTTTTATCGAATTGCTCATCATAATACACAATTGCAATACCTAATAGTTTTGTTACACTAATATCGTTTGATTCATCTAGAAACAAACTATGATTTGAAAAGCCATTGAGCACTGACTTCAATAAATCTTTCTGAAAGTGGGGGTGTAGGATATATTTTATAATGCCGCTGCATTTTGTTCGATAAATTTTTAAAGTTTTGGCTGTTTGTTCTTGGAATGCATTCTTACATAATTCACCAAGGTGGTGTATTGCCAGTATTGACGAGTGAGCACAAACAAACAAACTTAACTTTGCTTCAGCTTCCACTGTTACCAACAGTGGAAGCTGAACTTCCACTCTTGGTGGGAAAATTTAATTTACATTGGTTGCCTGATCTATTAGGTGAAAATGGTTCTGATGACTTCATATGTTTAAAAGTTTTTAAATGACTTTTAATGTCCGAAATTTTAGCAGTAAAATCTGACTTGCAATATTTACATCTTGCTCGAGTTGGATGTCCTGGAATCTCTGCTAACCAGTCTTTGAATTGTGGAAAAGCTAACCATTCCTTCCGAAAATTTTGGGTATATTTTGTTTTGTTTTTGTCCGCCCTCCCATAAAATTTTTTTTATCTATATTTTAATAGTAACCCTGATAAAAATTATTATTATTACTATTTTAAAGTCATATTAGATATACAAAATTCTTTGAAAAATATGATAAAAACAGTAAAGAATTATATATTCTTTATAATATTCTTAAACATCTTACTTTAGTTTTTGAACAACATTATTTAAATTTAATGAATATATTTTTAAGTAGTATTAAAACTTACCTGTAAACAGTTATTAGAAGCGTTGAACTTAGTTATTAGCACAGAGTACTAAGATGTTATTACTCTGTGGTTATTAGAAATAATTATTACTTATTACTCTTATTGTTCTGTGGTTATTGGAAACGTTTAAAGGGAAGTTATGTCGGTAATTCGGATCGCATTTCTTGTAACCCAATCAAATACGACGAAGAAAAATTATCCGATGTCATTCCTTCGCGGTTTCAAAAAATGGCGTCATTAGAATTTTTCCCACATTTTTAGATTTGATTCAACAATTTAAAGCTATGACCCAACGGTCAGGTCGTTTGACCGCGAGCGTAACTACGTATTGAAATTGTTGGGGTTCTCCTCAGGGAAATTCCAGAATAATATAAAACCGATTCTTTGCTTTATAAAAAAAAAACAAACTATGAAATAAGATATCCCTACTATGTTTACGATGTATATCAATAAAACATTTCAATTAAGAAATATTTATATTGTTAATTAATTTAATATTTGTTAAATAAATTAAAAATAAATTTGCTACATTGCCAAAATATATAAAATGCTAAACATATTTTAAAATTTTACATTTATACTCTTTCCGCTGAAATTCCGCTATTAATTTTAATTCCTCCAAACTTGAAGCAATTCCGCTAAAATGGCAACATAGGTGGGACCACAAAAATTCACCATTGGACTCATTGTAATGCTCCCTTCCACGGTAATCTTCAAAAGACTATACTGAATTAAACATCATTGTTACCAATCGGATCCCAATCTATTTTTTGATTTAATGAGGAATCCCACGAGGTGGGACCACAAAAATTCGCCATTAGGCTCATTGTAATGCTCCCCTCCACGGTAATCTTTAGTAAAAGGCGAAAGATTATCACGAACTATGAAGGGAAACCTGAGCAATTCAACACAATCACCTCCGGTCAAATTATATCAACGATAATTATATTAGTTCACTAACGGTGTTCTTAAATATATTTAAATTATTTTCAAGTACTCTAATTATAAATAAATTATCATTAAACTTATTTTAATTTTATAAATTATGTTAAGGAATTAAATTATAAATTTCATTAAAAAACAATATTTTCAGGCAAACAAGAAAAAGAAGCTGAATACTAAAGGCCAGATATATGCAAATTAATTTAATTATTTAAATAAAAAAATAACATAGTAAAAATTAAAACTTAACTAAGATTTAATTTTATTGAAATTAAAGTACATAATGTTGGGAAGGCTATCTCATCATTTCATGTTTTTACAGCCAACAGGATTTAGGGCTTACTATATGAGCCCTTTAAGCGTGGCTTTGGTAACGCCCGGTATTACAGAAAGCGGAGGGAAAAGGCATGCACACTAGACCTGCGCTTTCAATCCCGCATTGGACGACGTCAGCTGGCGTTCAACGCCTGCCGACGTCGTTCTTTAGTTTGTTGTTATATGGAGAAGACGATGTTAGACACTGAGAGAAGTTTATTTGTAAAAGAGGGGCCCGCGTATAACCAAATAACTACAACAATCTCTCTCACACACTTTTTTTTTTATTTTTAAAAAATATAGTGAAAGCAATGAAAGGAAGCAGTTAAGCCGCAACGTACAGCAAAAACATCGTACTTGCTTTCTGCAACGATTTGCATATACAGTATTAACCAAACATTTTGTTCATTAAACTGACTGATTACCAAGTTTGAAGAAGAGCTCCTTTGGAGTTTCAACACATCTTATCGTGATAGAATAATAGTACGCGATTGCCACAACTCACGTAACAAAAATTATGTAAATGATGATATTAAATTCGCTGCTTATTTCTTTCCAACGTTTTCTCCCCAGCATTCCTCTTCGACTGTAGTTTTCCTCTTTTATCCAATTTTAGTCGTCGAATATAAACTTTTGAAATTAAAGCTTCTATGTTCATGTTTGAAATAAATGTGTGGTGTCGACCACAGAGTAGTAAAATATCTTACTTTTCTATGGTGTCAACAACCAGGGAGCTTAAATTAAAATGCTTTTAAGCAAGCAGGGGGTGGGGATTAGCACTACCCAATTCCGATACGTTTTTACTGGCCTGACACCATTATCTACTGGTGACTTGGTGGGGAGGGGGTGAATGAAACTTTTTCTGTTAATGGATTAATTTTGGATGGTTATCAGTAATTTTTAGGTATTGTTAAGTAATAGAAATCATACAGTGTATGATTTCCATTACTAAGCTAAATACAATATGTATTTTTCAAAACAATTAAGTTTCATTAAGTGTTAACTGCAGATGGAAAACTTTGATTAATTAGGAGGACAGGAGGTCGAGTTCAGTTAAGCGTACAGCGTCCCGACTGTTACCGACTTCGGCGATACGGCGGTGATTGACACGGCGAGACTCCGCCCAATGTTTTCCCCCTCTTCTCGCCGTACCTTCCAGGGAAGGGTCACGTGGTCTCCAAGCCAATCCGGAACAACATGGTGTCTGTTATGTATGAACTTCGCTGTTCGAAATGTCACGTAGTGTTAATATTTGATTAGCAGATTATTTAATTTTTTGGATGCTTAATTAAAAAAAAAGAAGAAAATTTGTTTGGTTTTGGAAAAGGATGCTTCTGCCCTCACACAAGTATAAAAAAAAAATTCTTCATTTGCGTATTATATTGCTCGTGATTTACTTTTTGGTTTCCGTTTGTTGAATGCTGCTGTCTGTTGTACTGGGTGGTTCATTCCTGCGAAATATTAGTTCGAAAATGTTGGGTCGTTTAGAAAATATAATTCGATTGGTGACGTGAGTGGTTTCTGTCTTTTCAGCATTTCTGTTGACGGACATCAGCAATTTTCAGTGTTAATGCTCGTGAAATCGTCTGGTAATCAGTCGTTGCACGTGGTGTTGATTTTTGTTACAAATCATGTGGTAATTACTTGTTTCTTAATGTTCGGGCAGAAAAGCAGGGGAAAGAGTTCGGCAGTCCCTATCCCCCGTCTAGTAATGTACGGGCGAGAATAATCAGTGGATGCACGTGGTGTGAATTTTTCTTCTGGTTTTTAAAAATAAATTGCCGTAACTCCTTTTCTTTTTCTTCGTTTCAGATCCGATTTTGTTGGGGGAAAAGAAGGGTTGGGTCGGTAGCCATCACCAAAAAAAAAAAAAAAAAAAAAAAGCACGTGTACACTCACATCAGCAATGGTCGTTGTTTATACGGGGATTGCCTGTATTGACCCCAGGGGCTCAAATCGGGCGAGTATGGGCTTAGAACACCCAGGGTACTGAGCTGGATGTCATCATTCTTCTCTTTCTTGGTGATTTCCTTGTACTTTCACTCTCTCTCTCAGGGTAACTCGGGAATTTTTTTTTTTTTTTTTTGGCTGGTGCAGTATAAGTCTCATTATATAGCTACTAATACTATTATTATTAATAATAATTTTATACTCATAGCAGAACAACTTGCCTGCAGAACGAGTTGCACTGGTATTGAACTATTTTGAAATGAATGACCACGGTTTATCTGGAAAAACAATAATAAATTATCTAGTCCGCTTTACTTTGTAAAGGAGTCTATATCTAATTTATGATTATTATTTCAGTAACTAGATTCCGTTTTTGCTATAATGTCCATAATTAAAATTTAAAAAAATGTTAATAATTAAATTTTATATAATTAATATAGTTAATAATTAAAAATGTTAATATAAATACTCGTACACTGTGCCTGAGTGATTAACCAAAAGTAATACTACTTTTTTTTTTGCAAATACATAAATAATAATGATAGTGTAAAGGAGAAAAGAAAACAAGGGCTGCAACTTACCTTAGAAAAACCTTTAGCCTTCTGAATTTAATGGCAGAAGCAAACGTGAAACCCAAAGAGGATAAAACATTCCGACAGCTATAGCATTATAATAGAAAATTGAAAAAAAAAAAAAAAAAAACGCTTCGAGAATAAATCACATGCTGAGAAATCATTATTTCACACAAACAAAACTATCAGTTGGACAGTTCTCTAAAGCTAGACAGAAAAAACGCAAACAGAACAGTTCAGCCCCTTAACAAACGTGGTAGTACAATACAACGCCATAAATATTTCGTAACAATATTAGTCAGTTAACGCTATTGCCAGTCAAAATCTGTAACAATAAGAGTGGCGCTCTATTTGCTGTTTATTTGTTATTTGATTTTTAGGAGCATTAGCATCTAAGGCCATATTGCTACGGGATATGCAATGGTCATTCCCTGACCTTTCCTCATCCTCCGTATTTGGCGGTGACGGGCTAGAACTCCGGTCTAATCAAGAAGCGTGTACTACGCACTGCTGCTCCTTCCCAACTGGCTACGGAGACGCCTCTATTTACTGAGTGTAAAAGTTGGAACTGTGGAAAAAGAAAAGCGATTCAAAAGTCATATCCACTAAAAGTGTGTGACATTTATGAAACCAGAGAAAATCAGATTTTCATCACCAACTAACAATTAACGCGGCTCGTTATGTACCTCTGACAGTTTATAGCGGTATAATGTAATAATTAAATATAATAAAATAATCTTACACTGTACCTGAGTGATCAACCAAAAGTAATACTTTTTTTTTGTAAATACATAAATAATAATGATAGCATAAAGGAGAAAAGAACTGGCTGTAACTTACATTAGAAAAACCTCTAGCCTTCTGTATTGAATGGCAGAGACATATGTGAAACCGAAAGAAGAAGATAACACATCTACATATGATCTATTTCACAATAGAAAGTTAAAAAAAAAAAAAAAAACGCTTCGAGAGTAATTCACATGCTGAGAAATCATTATTTCACATAAAAATAACTATCACTTGGACAGTTCTCTAAAGCTAGACAGAAAAAATGCAAACAGAACAGCTGGGTAATTCCATCACGTGGGTATATAAAAATATAGTCTTCTCCCTCACATTGTAATGTTCCCCTCCATGTAACTATATTAACAATAACATTATAGCAATAAAAGGTATACCCTAATATAGGCAATTCCAATCCTTTAAGACACCTTGTTCACTTTACCACAAGTTACCTAACATGCAGATTAGTGCAAAAGCATAATTTTAACGTAGCCATCTACCAAAGTAGTTAAATTAATTAATTAAATTGGCATCGTTTTGGTTATATCTCATATTGTGATATTGACAATAACATTATAGCAATAAAAGGTATACCCTAATAGAGGCAATTCCAATCCTTGAAGACACCTTGTTCACTAAAATTATGCGCAAAAGCATAATTTTAACGTAGCCATCTACCAAAGTAGTTAAATTAATTAATTAAATTGGCATCGTTTTGGTTATATCTCATATTGTGAATGCCTTTACAACGAGTTTCCATGGTATTGTACTACCGCGAACAAATAACAGTAGTCTTCTCCACTGATGAAGTGTTATTTATTCGAGGTAATACAATAACCATGGCAACTCGTTGTGAAGGCATTCAGAATATGAGATACAACCAAAACGATGCCAATTTAATAAATTAATTTTTTAATGATGCTTTTGCAGTAACCTACATGTTAAGTCATTCTACCTGGTAGCAGGAGGCCTTTGCCCTTAATTACTTTATAGTCTTTAAGTTACACTTAAAAAAAAAGGCAAAACGATTATCACGGAGTACAGTATTAAAAAGTGAAATCACTGAATAAGTTAATTCTATTTTTTGATTTAATGCGGAATCCCACGAGGTGGGACCACAAAAATTCGCCATTAGGCTCATTGTAATGCTCCCCTCCACGGTAATCTTTAGTAAAAGGCGAAAGATTATCACGAACTATGAAGGGAAACCTGAGCAATTCAACACAATCACCTCCGGTTAAATTATATCTTGGACAATTATATTAGTTAGCAAATGGTGTTCTGAAATATATTTAAATTTTTTAAATTACCATAATTATAAATAAAGTATCGTTAAAATTATTTTAATTATATAAATTATATTAAGGAATTACATTATAAATTTCATTCAAAAATAATCTTTTCAGGCAAACAAGAAAAATGAAGCTGAATACTAGAGGCCAGTATATGCTATTGAATTTAATTATTTATATTAGTTAATTAAAAAAATTAACATGGTCAAATTAACTAATGATTTTATTTTATTGAAATTAAAGTACATAAAGTACATGAATTTAATGGCAGAAGCAAACGTGAAACTAAAAGAAGATAAAACATCTACACGCAATCTATTTCACATAAACAAAACTATCAGTTGGACTCTAAAGCTAGACAGAAAAAAACGCAAACAGAACAGCTCAGCCCGTAACAAACACCATAAATATTTCGTAATAATATTAGTCAGTTAACGCTATTGGCAGTCAAAATCTGTAACAATAAGAGTGGCGCTCTATTTACTGAGTGTAAAAGTTGGAACTGTGGAAAAAGAAAGGCGATTCAAAAGTCATATCCACTAAAAGTGTGTGCACATTTAAGAAGCCAGAGAAAATCAGATTTTCATCACCAACTAACAATTAACGCGGCTTGTTATGTACCTCTGACAGTTATAGCGCTATAATGTTAATAATTAAATATAAAAAAAAAAATACTCTTACACTGTACCTGAGTGATCAACCAAAAATAATACTTTTTTTTTTTTTGCAAATACTGTACATAAATAATAATGATAGCATAAATGAGAAAAGAAAACACAGGCTGTAACTTACATTATAAAAACCTCTAGCCTTTTGTATTGAATGGCAGAGGCAAACGTGAAACCGAAAGAAGATAAAACATCTACATGTAATCTATTTCACAATAGAAGGTTAAAAAAAAAAAAAAAAAAGAACGCTTCGAAAGTAAATCACATGCTGAGAAATCATTATTTCATAACTATCAGTTGGACAGTTCTCTAAAGCTAGACAGAAAAAACGCAAACAGAACAGCTGGGTAATTCCATCACGTGGGGATATAAAAAATATAGTCGTCTCCCTCACATTGTAATGTTCCCCTCCATGTAACTATATTAACAATAACATTATAGCAATAAAAGGTAAACCCTAATATAGGCAATTCCAATCCTTTAAGATACCTTTAAAAACCTTGTTCACTTTAAGTAACCTAACATGTAGGCTAGTGCAAAAGCATCATTTTAACATAGCTATCTACTAAAGTAGTTAAATTAATTAATCAAATTGGCATCGTTTTGGTTATATCTCATATTGTGTATGCCTTCAGAACGAGTTGCTATGGTAAAGTGTGTTTAGGATCAAACGGCTAGAAGTTGCTATGGTATTGTACTACCTCGAATAAATAACACTTCACCAGTGGAGGACTACTGTTATTTATTCTCAGCGGATACCACCACCCAGACGGCACCGCTGAGAATAAATAACAGTAGTTTTCTCCACTGGTGAAGTGTTACTTATTTGAGGTAGTACAATACCATGGCAAACGAATGGACTAATGCCAACACTGGAAGAATTACTACCCTTTTTATACCTCAAGTTTCCGAATTTGACAAAAAACATTGGCCCTGGTTTAACCCGGGTCTTCACCTAACTTTCCTTCTAATCGGGCATGGCAGCCTAAACTCAAAGTTATTTACTTTGGGTTTGGCTGCGTCTCCTCTTTGTAAATGTGGCTCAGAGGAGGCAGTCCAACATATAATCTTAGAATGTCGATATTATGTAGACATTCGATTTGAACTTCAGGCATTGACCTAAGTTTACGATGTAAATAAGTTCACCAAGTTTTTAGAATGTAAAGAAAATTATCAGGCACTGGCTAACTTTGCAGACAAGGCTTTCCGCAGAAGGAAAGGACTTGCCGGCTGAGAATAATTATGTAATGTAATAAGTGTACTACCACTGTATATAGTTGCCTCCTTGGTATTAATCGTATTGATACAAGACTTCTGATGAGGAAATGTATTTATATTTATTGCCGGAAGGCAATATTAGCGTTCAGAATATATAGGTCGATGTGCCAGGACGGTGTCCTCGGACTTCGGCCTGTAATAAGGTACACAAATTGTAAATCTTAAATCTTACATTGTATAAATTGTAAGATATATATCGGACCTCATTGTAACCGAACTAGTAGGTCCTAACAATCTGTATAGTTCTATAAGTTGTGAAGGTTAATATAGAAGTTGGTGTTTCAACAAATTGTAATAACTTAGTTGCAAGTGTTATGAATATACAGTATGTTTGTAATCATTTCTGTGAAGATGCTGGATCAAGATGTTTTGTAAAACCACAAATTGTAAATAATGTACAGTTACTCTTCAGCGGCGGATAGGGGAAACCCTGGAGCCCGCAGAAAATAATAAAATACTTTGAAATACCATGGCAACTCGTTGTGAAGGTATTCACAATATGAGATATAACCAATTCGATGCATGCCAATTTAATTAATAATGAGGCTTTTGCAACAACAACAACCTACATGTATGACTTTGCCCTTAAATATTTTATAGTCTTCAAGTTAACTTTAAAAAAAAAACCAAAGCGATAAAAATGGAAATCACTTAAATCTACTTTTCCATTATTTAACGAGGAATCCCACGAGGTGGGACCACAAAAATTCGCCATTAGGCTCATTGTAATGCTCCCCTCCACGGTAATCTTTAGTAAAAGGCGAAAGATTATCACGAACTATGAAGGGAAACCTGAGCAATTCAACCTAATTACCTCAGGTCAAATTATATCTACGACAATTATGTTAACCTTCAAATGGTGTTTTGAAATATATTAAAATTATTTTTAATAACCGTAATTATAAATAAATGATCATTAAAAGTATTTTAATTCTATAACTTATATTAAGGAATTAAATTATAAATTTCATTAAAAAATAATCTTTTCAGGCAAACAAGAAAAATGAAGCTGAATACTAAAGGGCAGTATATGCTATTGAATTTAATTATTTTTATTAGTTAATTAAAAAAAGTAACATGGTCAAATTAACTAATGATTTTATTTTATTGAAATTAAAGTACATAAAGTTGGGAAGGCGATCATCATTTCATGTTTTTACAGGATTTAGGGCTATACTCGAGGAGCACTAAGCGTGGCGTTGGAAACGCCTGGGTTTAGAGGAAGCGGAGACAAAAGCCGTGCACACTACACCTGCGCTTTCCACGCCGCGTTGGACGACGTTAGCTGGCGTTCAACGCCTACTGACGCCGTCGCGTTAAAAGCGCCAGCAACTCGGCGTATGTATTGCCTGAGGAAACATTCTTCCCGTGTTATGGGGTGGTTGGCCTTCCTCGTTCATTCAAGTTGTTGGTTATTTGGTGTTTAGGTGCATTAGCAACTAAGGCCAATTGCCTCGGGAATATGCAGTGGTCATTCCCTTGATCTTTCCGCATCCTCCGTATTTGGTGGTGACGGGCTCGAACCTCGGTCTAATCAAGAAGCGTGTGCTACTCACTGCTGCTCCTTCCCACCTGGCTACGGAGTCGCTCCTCGTTCATTAGTTGTATGTACAGTATATTGTTTCGGCGGCTCCTGGAACGTTAGTTCATCTCCTATTCAAGTATTGTTGTTAAGTTAATGACGGCATCGAGGGTTTCCCCTATAACCGTCGTTTTTGAGGCAGTAGCGCCAAACGCCGGCATGAAAAAAAAAAAAAAAAGAAAAGGAGCTCATTAAGACAAGAAAAGATTACTACTAAAGGATAGTTCATTGTAAATAGTGTAGTGTTATATGTTGGTTATGTTGTTATGTATGCCGGCATTTGGCATTTAGCAGCAGGAGGTTGAGAGCGAAGAGATGCTCCAACCCCCCGCTCCCGTCCCTAACCAGGAGGAGGTAGCCAGGAATCTACTTGTGCAAAACTCAGAGGAAATACTATTACTAATTGGAAGGGCAGAGGAATTTAGAATTTTAAAGTTGAGTAGAGATATTAAAGTTAAAAATCATAAGGTATTTCATAAGTTATGTGGGGAAGAGGCAAATGCAGGGGAGACAAGACAGCAGGATAGAAGAGGGAACCAGAGCAACAGCAAAGACTTGCAAGAGGTTCAAAATTACAGTATTTACAATGGTGCATGACCAGAGGGAAACAAACCAAGTTATCCCCCTGGAAATGCAAAATAAAATTGTCCCAAGAATTCCCTGGGACAAAAGTACAGATTATTACATTTAAACTATCCAATAACAGAAAACAACAATATAATTATAGTGTTTTTGAACACCTAGTCCATAGAAGGCAAAAAAAAAATTGTTTTTTTTTTTACATTAAATCATATAATTAAGTTGTCCCAGTACAAGGGAAAGATGTGCATTTCTTAATAAAAACCCCTAACTGATGTAAGGATAGACCAGCCAGAGGAAGACAATAATGCATTAAGTATATATAAGATGATATTAAGTTTTCAAAAGAAAGCAAAACCAAGGAGAACACCAAGTCCTTGATGGCCACCCCTTGGCAATGCAACATATAAGTTATTCCTAAATCAAAACAACAAGACATAAATTTTTGGTGACTCTAGACTAGCTGGAGACAAAGGACAACAAAATAAGATTACAACAAACTTACAAACTCATTTACAATAATTATAATTTAACTATATAATTTAATAGTCCTGAAACCAACAGGGCTAGTATATACATAATTTAGTAGAACCCCTACACAAGGCCAGAAAAACTAGCAGAAAAACAATATTTTAAAACACCCAAACAATTATGTTCAGTTAAACAATTGCTAAGCAAAAAGATAACAAGCAAAATTGACTTAGACACCAATCAATCTAAATTAAATTTTTAATTACACTATTATCCACAGACTCTGGTAGATTCTTAACAAGATTAATATATGGGTTGTCAATGAACAGCAGCTAAATAAAAGTGTTCATGTAGTACCTCGAATCATCTAAAAGAAACCATAATCCGTTTTTGACTTAGTTATTTCCAGGGCAGCCAGGTACACAGGACACTTATGATCTTTATAGGAGTGATTTGAATCTTTTTTTCTCAGTTTACAGTTTGAACAGATTAAGGGAGCATCTGAGTTAGGGCATGTAGAAGTTATGTGGCCCAATTGGGCAAAATGACCACAGGTTGTTGTCTTTTGTCTGCAGTAGCGAGCTGAATGACCGTACTGCAGACACTGTAAGCATCGAGAAACCACAGTAAAATCCTTTATTGTATGAACTGTCCAAAAAAAATATAAGCGTCCTTTGAGATCCATAAAGCAATGTCTCAAACTAGGGGTAACATCTGAGATCCAATGAAGATTGTTTTTGTTTTTTGCTCTTATTTTAAATCGAACCTTGATTGCTTTGCAAAAATCAGTGAAAGAAAAATCCGAATCTGATAAATTTCTTGAAAAAATATCCTCTAAGAGGTCTTTGTCCTTCGTATCACGGGGAATATCGTATAAAATCATTTTAGGATTTTGTTTCTTAGGATGACTAACTTTCAGGTGAAACTCCTGAAATTACTGACTATTTTTTATAATGTTAATGTCATGCCCAGCTGCCGCTTCAATGACAATACCACTTTCCCTCAAGGTTTTAATAGATTTAATTCTAGCATGTTTAAAATCGGATTTAAAGTTTTCAGTCAATGTAGTCCGAATTTTCTCACTTGTAGACAAAGAACAGTTTTCACCGGGTTTAACGATGACCACATGTTTATTTATCTCCGTGAGTGTAGAAACAGTGTTTTGAGGAGTTTGAGAAGCTGAGTCAGTAGCCGGAGCAAACACTGTGGATTTAGGAGCAACAGTTGATTCTGGAATTGTACTTATCTGAATGTTTAATTCATCTAGTTTGTAATTCCACCAATTTAGAATCCTTAGCTTTAAGAGAATTCATCAAATCGTCATGTTTATACAGAATTTCCCCTAGTGATTTTAGTTTTCCATTGAGTTCGGTTATCTGGCAGTCTTTAGAAGTCAGTTGGTCTGTTAAATGTGTTAACTTCTGGGCAGAATCAGACATAGAAACAGTTAATGTTTTCAGATTTATTATTTCAGCATCCCTATCTGAAAGATCCACTTTTAAATTTTCAATTAAGAGAGATTGTGCTTTTATTTCATCATCTTTAGAGGTGACTTGACTCGTGAGTTCCTTAATTTGGGCATCTTTTAATACTGATGTATGTATTAGTTTATTGTTTGTTTCAATATAATATCCAACAAGAAATGCCACCTTATGTATTATGGCATCGGCGTTGTTCCACAAAGTCCAGGCATTAGCCCAGATAGTAGATGTTATAACTGAGTCTTTCCGTAAAACAAAAGAAAATTGATTCTTAACATAATCAAAGGCTAAAATAATTGATTCTGGAGTGTCTATTTTTAGAGTATCAACTCGCTCAGGCCTTTTAATAGTAGAATCATTAGAAGAATCAAATGAGCTATCCATTTTAGAGTTTTTTAGAAGTTATCCAGAGATGTAGAAAAAATAAATTTTTACACCAGGGGGCGCCACTAAGTACGAATAATTGAGTATTTAAAAGAAAGCTGCGCTCCAAATTTGAGGAAAATCCGACTGATAGATCTTGAGATATTGGTTTGAAAGTTTCCACTAAATATTGCAAATTTTGCTGGATGAAAAAACTGTTTTGAGAAAAAACTCTCTAACTCAGTAGGTTTTTAGGGAAAAAAGCTGAAACTTGGTCACAAGAAAGGTATCTCTGTCTAGAATATGAGACAGGCACCCCCCAAACGTTTGGGGACACTAAGACAAGAATAATCGCGAACTTGGTTATTTCCCACTAGGGGAGCTACAATGCGAAGAATTAGAAAGGGGTTAGAAAATTATGTCTATTGGTCTTTAAACCACATCAAAGGACCCCATAGAGCCTGAGAAAAATTAAGTTGAAATTTTCAGCCCAAAATAGCCCCAAGCACTAGAAACCCTGATATAATTACTATGTTGGGCACATACAAAACACATTGTCAGAGCTTAATACTATTTGTAATATTATACATCCAATATTTTGATATAGCAATACACAACAACAAATGGCATCAAAATAGGAACTCTAATATTTTTGGTATGTATGTACATATTATTTTTAATATTCATATATCATCCTAATATAGTCCTAATATTTTTACCTTAGTGTAGGTAATCAGAAGGTTAACCATAACCATAAAATGTAACCCAGTGTATTTAATCCGTTACAAGAAAACACCCATAATGCACTTCAAAGGTGACACTAATATTTTTCCCCAAAGATAGCAACAACTCCCAACAAAATGGCAGACGCTTCAGAATTCCATAAAAACTTATTATTAACTCAGCCGTAAAACAAAATGGTTGCCTCCAATGGGGACAACCATGAAAAATAAGTGGTGGCTTACAGTATAAGACCGTTCCCTCCAAAAACCTTTGACTTATAAGCGGATTGGCTTACAGATCGAGGAAGACAATATGGTGGACAAAACGAAACCAAAACCATAACATGAAGTTAATATGTAGGCAAGGCCAAAGTTTATAAAAAAGGCTGGCTATAGACTGAAATAACAAGTTAAAAGTGTCCAAACAGTCCCAACCAGCCTCCCCTGAGTTCCAAAAGGTCAAAGACAGTTGTCACCACAGCCTAGGGGACAAATACCAAAACAAAATAAAATTTTCTGACAGTGAGAGAAAATATAATGTTTTGTGGCATCCATTTTATAACGTTAAATAAGCTTCAAGGCATCGGTAAGAAAGCAAAATCGTTTTTGATTAAGCATTGCGCCATTCTCTCACTGACAGAGAAACCAAGACTGACTGTCAACTCACCACAAATTCTTCTTTCAGGGACATATATTCACTAAGGGGGGGATGGTCTAAAAACACTTAATATCCAGATAAATCCAAGAGACTTGTTCACATACGTCAACATAAGGCAAATGCCATCCAACTAGTCAGTTCATCTCCTATGGAGAAGAAGATGTTTGACACCGAGAAGTTTATTTGTGAGGTAGATAGGAGGCCTGCCTTGTACAACACAGCGTTAAAAGATTACGCCAATATAGAAATAAAGGCAAAGTGTTGGATTGAAATTGGCAAAGAAGTGTTTTCGAACTATTTTAGTACTGTTTCATTAGTTAGCGAAATAAAAGGTAGTTCACTTGTATAGACAATCTATTGTTAGATTCCTCTCGTTATCTTTGTACGAATCACGAATCTATATAATTTAAGTTAATTTTTAAACAAGATCAAAACAGTAATCGGAAAATTGCAACAGTACAGCTAATGTCGGTGTTAACAAAAAAGAATCACGTGCGGTCTCTGTCTTCTTCCAACACGAATTTTGAACCTTTCGTTTCAACATAACTTCAGCGTATTTTTGTAACTGATATAATTTATAATCTCTCTTTTTCTCTCAAGCGCCTCTGTAGCCAGGAGCAGCAGTGTGTAGCACACGCTTCTTGATTAGACCAGCGTTCGAGCCTGTGATCTCCACCAAATACGGAGGATGCGGAAAGGTCAGGGAATGACCACTGTATAACCCCGGAGCAATACTTGCTAATGCTCCTAAAAACCAAATGAATACAACAATCTCTCTCACACACTTTTTTTTTTTATTTTTAAAAAATATAGTGAAAGCAATGAAAGGAAGCAGTTAAGCCGAAACGTACAGCAAAAACATTGTACTTGCTTTCTGCAACGATTTGCATCTATTAACACAAACATTGCAAATATTAACATCTATTAATTGATGCATTGTATTGCATCTATTAACAGAAAATCAAGGAAATACATCTATTGAAAGCCACACTGGAAACGGGGAAAAGTGGTGTAAAACTGATAACACCAGCAGTGCACAGTTGATAAACGTTAAGTTTGCTTTCATCGTACCTTAATTGTTTTTTTATGAACAACATCGGTACAGCACGTTTTCTCGATGTATAAATATACATCGAAAAAGATCTTCTAACGAAAATTCACGAAACTTTCTATTGATAGCTGCGTTATAAATTTCGAAAACTGTTGTCTTCGCATGGACATTCGTAAATTCAAACGAGAAGTTACCCTTTATGTAACCGAAAGTA
The DNA here is from genome assembly GCF_048544385.1 of Mastigoproctus giganteus. Lineage (NCBI taxonomy): Eukaryota > Metazoa > Arthropoda > Arachnida > Uropygi > Thelyphonidae > Mastigoproctus > Mastigoproctus giganteus. The sequence goes on along the minus strand of NC_143586.1, from coordinate 43,972,219 downwards.
ATTCCCTTAAACTCTGAATAAGAATAGCGGGTAGAAAGAGAGTAATTTTACGAAGAAAATAACATTTCAGAAATATTTCCGTTAGTGGAGTTGACCTGTCGGCACAGCACATAAAGCATAGATGTAAACATCGATGTGAGAAGAGGTCAAAATTAAAAGTCCTTCATCAATAGACGAAAGATGGTAAATTGTTACGCGGGAAAGCCTCTCAGGAAAAAAAAATTACATAAAGGTATGAACTATTCATTAATTACATAAATAAAAATGAAAAGAATCATATACATAAGTTAAAGATGATTTTTAATTACTATTTCAGAATTTATAACTATTTTACTCTCTCTGCCATTTTTTTAACTGAAGATTTCTAATTGCTTAACATTCTGTTTATTAAAGTCATTACCAAGTTGGAAGAAGAGCTCCTTTGGAGTTTCAACACACCTTAAACAATGTCTTATCTTGATAGAATAATAGTACGCGATTGCCAAAACTAATCTATTCACGTAACAAAAATTATGTAAATGATGATATTAAATTCGCTGCTTATTTCTTTCCAACATTTTCTCCCTGGCATTCCTCTTCGACTGTAGTTTTCCTCTTTTATCCAATTTTAGTCGTCGAATATAAACCTTTGAAATTAAAGCTTCTATGTCCATGTTTGAAATAAATGTGTAGTGTCGACCACAGAGTAGTAAAATATCTTACTTCTCTGTAGTGTCGACAACCAGGGAGCTTAAATTAAAATGCTTTTAAGCAAGAAGGGGGGGGATTAGCACTAACCAATTCTGATATGTTTTTACTGGCCTGACACCATTATCTACTCGTGACTTGGTGGGGAGGGGGTGAATGAAACTTTTTCTGTTAATGGATTAATTTTGGATGGTTATCAGTAATTTTTAGGTATTGTTAAGTAATAGAAATCATACAGTGTATGATTTCTATTACTTAACATAATCATACAGTGTATGATTTCCATTACTAAGCTAAATACAATACGTATTTTTCAAAACAATTAGTTTCATTTTGTGTTAACTGCAGATGGAAAACGTTGATTAGCTTGTAGCCGTGAAGGGTATTGTGTACGGCGTGTGCCTTTTGTATGCAATAAAGAGTTCTTTTTATTATTAATTAGGAGGACAGGAGGTCTAGATTCAGTTAAGAGTACAGCATCCCCACTGTTACCGACTTCGGCGATAAGGCGGTGAATGACAGGGCGAGACTCCGCCCGCTGTTTTCTCCCTCTTCTCGCCGTACCTTCCAGGGAAGGGTCACGTGGTCTCCATGCCAAGCCGGAACAGCGTGGTGTGTTATGTCTGAACTTCGCTGTTCGAAATGCTACGTGGTGTTAATATTTGATTAGCAGATTATTTAATTTTTTGGATGCTTAATTAAAAACAAAAAAAGAAAAGTTGTTTGGTTTTGGAAAAGGCTGCTTCTGCCCTCACATCCCGGTATAAAAAAAAAAAATTCTTCATTTGCGTATTCTATTGCTCATGTTTCCCTTTGTTGAGTGCTGCTGTCTGTTTTACTGGGTTGTTCATTCCCGCGAAATATTAGTTCGAAAATGTTGGGTCGTTTAGAAAATATAATTCGATTTATGAGATGAGTGGTTTTCTGTCTTTTAAGCATTTCTGTTGACAGGCATCCGCAATTTTCAGTGTTAATGCTCGTGAAATCGTCTGGTAATCAATCATTGCACATGGTGTTGATTTTTGTTACAAATCATGTGGTAATTATTCGGGCAGAAAAGCAGAGGATAGAGTTCGGCAGTCGCTATCCCCCATGTAGTAATGACGGGCGAGAAGAATCAGTGGATGCACGTGGTGTGAATTTTTCTTCTTGTTTTAAAAAAAAAATTGCCGTATCCCCTTTTCTTTTTCTTCATTTCAGCTCCGATTTTTTTGGGGGGAAATCGGTAGCCCCCACCAAAAAAAGCATGTGTTCACTTGCATCAGCAATGCCCGGAAGTTGCCTGTATATTACCCCAGGGGCTCAAATCGGGCGAGTATGGGCTTGGAACACCCAGGGTCCTGAGCTGGTTATAATCATTCTTCTCTTTCTTGGTGATTTCTGTGTACTTTGTATGTCTCTCAGAGTAATTCGCGAATTTTTTTTTTTTTTTGGCTGGTGCAGCATAAGCCTCAGATTTCCTTGCACCATATAGCTACTAATAATATTATTATTAATAATAATAATTTTATGCTCATAGCAGAACAACTTGCCTGCACAACGAGTTGCACTGGTATTGAACTACAGTACTTTGAAACGAATGAAAGGTTTATCTTGGAAAACAAGAATCAATTATCTAGTCAGCTTTACATTGTAAAGGTGTCTATATCTAATTTATGATTATTATTTCAGTAACTAGATTCCGTTTTTGCTATAATGTTAATAATTACATTTAATTAAAATACTTGTACACTGTGCCTGAGTGATTAACCAAAAGTAATACTTTTTGTTGCAAATACATAAATAATAATGATAGCATAAATGAGAAAAGAAAACACAGGCTGTAACTTACATTATAAAAACCTCTAGCTTTCTGTATTGAATGGCAGAGGCAAATGTGAAACAGAAAGAAGATGAAACATCTACATATTATCTATTTCACAATAGAAAGTTAAAAAAAAAAAAAAAGAACTGTTCGAGAGTAAATCACATGCTGAGAAATCATTATTTCACATAAACATAACTATCAGTTGGACAGTTCTCTAAAGCTAGACAGAAAAAACGCAAACAGAATAGCTGGGTAATTCCATCACGTGGGGATAAAAAAATATAGTCTCATCCCTCACAATGTAATGTTCCCCTCCATGTAACTATACTAACAATAACATTATAGCAATAAAAGGTATACCCTAATATAGGCAATTCCAATCCTTTAAGATACCTTTAAAAACCTTGTTCACTTTAAGTTACCTAACATGTAGGTTAGTGCAAAAGCATCATTTTAACGTAGCTATCTACTAAAGTAGTTAAATTAATTAATTAAATTGGCATCGTTTTGGTTATATCTCATATTGTGAATGCCTTCACAACGAGTTGCTATGGTAAAGTGTGTTTAGAGTCAAACGGCAAGAAGTTGCTATGGTATTGTACTACCTCGAATAAATAACACTTCACCAGTGGAGGACTACTGTTATTTATTCTCAGCGGATACCACCACCCAGACGACACCGCTGAGAATAAATAACAGTAGTTTTCTCCACTGGTGAAGTGTTAGTTATTTGAGGTAGTACAATACCACGGAAACTCGTTGTGAAGGCATTCACAATATGAGATATAACCCAATCGATGCCAATTTAATTAATTAATTAATAATGATGCTTTTGCAATAACAACCTTTCTTTTTGTCTCTACCTCGTAGCATGACTTTGCCCTTAAATATTTTATAGTCTTCAAGTTACCTTTAAAAAAAAGGCAAACCGAAGTAATAAAAATCACTTAAACCTACTTTTACATTATTTAACCAGTAATCCCACGAGGTGGGACCACAAAAATTCGCCATTAGGCTCATTGTAATGCTCCCCTCCACGGTAATCTTTAGTAAAAGGCGAAAGATTATCACGAACTATGAAGGGAAACCTGAGCAATTCAACACAATTACCTCAGGTCAAATTATATCTAGGACAATTATATTAGTTTACAAATGGTGTTCTGCGATATATTTAAATTATTTTTAAGTACGTTAACTCTAAATAAATTATCGTTAAAATTATTTTAATTCTATAAATTATATTAAGGAATTACATTATAAATTGTATTAAAAAACAATCTTTTCAGGCAAACAAGAAAAATGAAGCTGAATACTTAAGGCCAGTATGTGCTATTGAATTTAATTATTTATATTAGTTAATTAAAAAATTAACATGGTCAAATTAACTAATGATTTCATTTTATTGAAATTAAAGTACATAAAGTTGGGAAGGCGATCATCATTTCATGTTTTTACAGGATTTAGGGCTATACTCGAGGAGCGCTTTAAGCGTGGCGTTGTAAAAGCCCGGGTTTAGAGGAAGCGGGAGAGAAAAGGTGTGCACACTACACGTGCGCTTTCCACGCCGCGTTGGACGTTAGCTGGCGTTCAACACCTGCTGACGACTTAGCGTTAAAAGCGCCAGCAACTCAGCGTTTGTATTGCCTGAGGAAACATTCTCCCAGTGTTATGGGGTGGTTCGCCATCCTCGTTCATTACTTGTATGTACAGTATATTGTTTCAGCGGCTCCTGGAACATTAGTTCATCTCCTATTATTTTATTATTATTATTATGTGTAAGGTGGCACTTAGACTTCCGTCTATCTCCACCTGATAAAGTTGACTTTGTGCAGAACCTCTGCAAAATAGACCTGTATGGAAGGTCTCTTCGCCATCAGGGAGAAGCTGTCACCTGCACAGCCGATCCCCGGTGGCGAAGAGACCGTAATGGCCGCCCATATTCACTTGGTGCTGGGCCTGGTCTTCTATTTTAAGTGCCTCATGCACAAAAATCCCGCACCCACCGGAAGTAGTGCTATACCGGTGGGTGCCAGCAATCCCGCTCCCAGGCTGCCCACACCTGAGAGCCAGCAAAAAAAAAAAAAAATAAAATAAAATAAAATAAATAAATAAAATAAAATAAAATACATATATACACACACATAATATAAACAAACTAAAAAAAAAAGTTCATCTCCTATGGAGAAGACGTTTGACACCGAGAAGTTTATTTGTGAGGTGAATAGGAGGCCTTCCTTGTACAACACAGCATTAAAGGATTACGCCAACAAAGAAATAAAGGCAAACTGTTGGATTTAATTTGGTAAAGAAGCGTTTTCGAACTATTTTAGTACTGTTTCATTAGTTAATGAAATAAAAGACAGTTCACTTGTATAGACAATTTATTGTGAGGTTCCTCTGGTTATCTTTGTACGAATCACGAATGTATATAATTTAAGTTAATTTTTAAACAAGATCAAAACAGTAATCGGAAAATTGCAACAGTACAGCTAATGTCGGTGTTAACAAAAAAGAATCACGTGCAGTCTCTGTCTTCTTCCAACACGAATTTTAAACCTTTCGTTTCAACATAACTTCAGTGTATTTTTGTATATGATATACAGTAATTTATAATCTCTCTTTCTCTCTCAAGCGCCTCTGTAGCCAGGAGCAGCAGTGCGTAGCACACGCTTCTTGATTAGACCGGCGTTCGAGCCTGTGATCTCCACCAAATATGGAGGATGCGGAAAGGTCAGGGAATGACCACTGTATAACCCCGGAGCAATACTTGCTAATGCTTCTAAAACAGTTGTCTGTGGCTTCGGTCAGTGCGGTCGCATTTTGCTGTGCTCTGTGTTCAACATAGTTTTCTTGTCGGATCTAAATCGTCAACGGTGTTGAAAGTTTTCCTATCGTGAGGACGTAATGCACACTTCATACAGTGTTAATCTCCATCCTCTAGGACAGATACAACAGGTAAAATCTTATAATTGCTTTCGAAAATTCTGTTAAAAAATGACCAAATTCGCATAGTTAGACTGTTAAAGGTACGTCGTCAAGATTGCGAGCCTCGCAAGAAGGCATGGAAGTGACTCCTGCAATTTAATCTTTGCCTGAAGCTTCTTCACTGCCTTCACATAAATAAGGAATTTGAAACAGTATGGGAAAGACAATTGTAGTTCATTCCTACTGTAAAACGAACCATGTCCAGATTAACATGCCATTCTGCATGTGGGTCAAGTAGCCCTACTCGAACTGATCTTACCTTGCTGGACTGATTGCAAGGACAAAGACAGTGACTGCTGTACAGCGAAGCCAGAAATCGCTTAATCCTAATTCTCCTTGTTGACTGCTCCTTGTGCGAACGAAAACTCTCGTGGCTTACTGGACTAAGTTAAAAGTCAGATATTTCTTCCAGGTGTGGTTTAGTTTTGTAACAGGAAAACTTAACAAGTGTAATGATGATGTCTGATGACTATTCTTTATCGGACATGCCTGGAGATCTAACATTAGCTCCAGACTTTCTAAATACTGGGTTGAAAGAACCTTTAGACGAATTTATAGATATTCTAGGGAAGGAATTACCCCAACTGGGATCAACTGAAGGTGCAGCTGATTCTCACTCGGTAAATAACCCTGGAAATTCGAACTGTACGCTTAATTTAGATTACTTAAGTGTTCTGAAAAATACTTTTCTAGATTTTTTAAGTCAGGCTCCACCGTTACCCCCCTCATGGTGGTGGAAGCTGGTAAAATCTGGAACAGTATGGAACGATCGGTGATTGATCTCACCATTTATAATGAGAGGTTAAAAACAAATTTAGACTTAAGAGTTTTGCCTACGTTCACCCCTGTGGCCACTTATGCTAAGATGGCTGCAGCGAGTGCAGGCATAAAGACCACGCTGAACTGATTCCCTCAGGAATTCAGTCAAATCATGTAGTATTGATTAAAGCTAGCGAAAAGTGTGAATTAAAAACGAGTGAAGAAGTTAAACATGTGATTGCAACGAATTTTAAATCCGAACTTAAACAGATTAAAATAAAATCTATCACAAAAGTTTGAGAAAAAGGCGTTGCAATTGAAACTGCCACTGACGAAGACATTACTAAATTAAAGAACTGCCCGAAATTTGGGGAACATAAATTAATTGTAGACTGCCCCGAAAACTAAACCCGACTGTGATATTCTATGACATACAAAAAGATATGTCAGACCAAGAGTTCTTGGAGGATCTATATGTCAAAAACCTGTGCGAGCACAATGTTAGTGAGGAAGATTTCAAAAAGGGGTTAAGGTGAGGTTTAAGATTAACGCTAAAAACAAAAACAACAAACACTGGATAATTGAAGTTCCTGCCTATATCAGGCGAATCATATTAAAAGATGACGCTCGCGTCTACCTGGGCTGGTCGGTTCACAACATGAAGGATTTTATTATGGCTTCACTTTGTTTTAAATGTTTGGCTTATGGGCATTCGGCCAGATATTGCAGACAGCAGGACTACACATGTGGGCATTGTGGAGTGCAAGGTCATCAGTCGCAATCGTGTCCCACTCCTGAATCACCGGTTACATGCCCAAACTGCAAAATAAAAAGAGGAAATCAGATCACTCATATCGTGACTTGAAGTGTCCTGAGTTCTTGCGAGCTCAGGAGGTCACCATGTGGAACAGTCCCATAACGAATAAAAAAGGTGAATTACCGGAGGAATTCATAATAATTAACGGATTGATTGTCTGGAGCTCCCCTGGGCATCTGCCCACTTACTCATCCCCTTCTGGACAGTCTTACATAGATGTCACTCTATCGAATGCAACATTCGGGAGATGCATAGAAGACTGGACTGTTCATTCCTCTTGGTCGGTAAGCGACCACAATGTAATAACCTTTGACACAATATCTAATGAAAATGTAGAAGCTTTGAGAGGCACTCATGACTTCCCCAGATATAAAACTCGACAAATCAATTGGAATCCTTTTGAGAAACTACTTAAGAAAAAATTTACGGATGAAAAACTGACAGATCTTACTTTGGACCAACATCTAAAAGAATTGATGGCAATCATCACCGAAATATGCAACGAGACGATTAAGAAGAAACAGAGAAGACAAAATTCGGTTCCTTGGTGGTCGCAGAACCTTTCTACGCTAAGGAATCATACAAAGAGAGCAAGACGAGATGTTTAGAGAGCTAGGAGAGATGTTAGACCTGAAGACGAGATAAACCGATTGAATGAAATATATAAAAATGCGAGAAGGACATATTTCAACAATATTTACAAAGAAAAACGCTATGCTTGGGAATGCTTAGTTAAACTAAACTAGATCAAACCCCAGGAGTCCTGGGGCTTGATCTACAAGCTGACTCTAGACAAAAGTCATCCGGGGGGAATATTCTCCTCTGAACTTAGACCTGATAACTCTGACATGGGCCGAGACTATGGAAACAATTTTGGGTGAATTGATTATGCAGGATGAAACTGTACCAGAAAGTCCGGTTACAAACAGGCATTCATTTAGAACATCTTTCCTACTTAGGCCAAAGCCACGAAGATGATTTTGACAGACACGAGGTAGGTCTTGCTGTTGCGACTTTGCGTGATGGCAAATGCCCTGGACTGGACCTATTAGAAGTTACCATAATTAAAAGAATCTGGAGCACCTGTCCCCAACTGATGATGAACCTCTTTAATGCCTGCCTACAACATGGATCCTTCCCCTCTCCTTGGAAAAAAGCAAATCTTAAATTACTCATTAAGAATCCCAACAAAACAGCAAATCAGGCAAATTCATATCGCACAATCGCTCTACTTCAGGTCTTCGGAAAAATACTAGAGAAGCTGATTGTAGCGAGATTCCAGAAGCACTATAAAGAAAGAAACCTAAACTACAGATATCAGTTTGGCTTCACTGCCGGGTTGTCTACAGTGGATGCCATTAACCTAGTTATTAATAACGTTTCAGCCTCCAATGAAAAGTATGTCCTCGGCCTCCATGCGGACTTCAAAGGAGCCTTTGACACTGTGTGGTGGCAAAGTGTCCTGGAGAGGTTCCGAGAGGCCGGGGTCTCCGTGCCTATTTATCGTCTCATCACGGATGATTTCCAGAATCGCCACTTGTGGTCTCCAGTGGATCCTGCTCTGTTGCGAGACCTGTGACTCGCAGTTGCCCTCAGGGATCAGTTCTCGGACCAGTATGCTGGAACGTGGTCCTTGATGGGTGGCTGGCTACCGAACATAATTGCATTACTAAAATCGCTTACGCAGACGATTTAATTATCCTTGTTTCTGGAAACTCCAGACAACAACTTGAAATCCGTGCTAATGAAGTCCTATCAGATCTAGATGAGTGGTGAAGTACACATAAATTAACTATTTCTGTTCCCAAAACAAAACAAATTCTTCTCAAAGGAAAATTAGACCCAAACAGACCTCCAAGTATTAAGATTAAAGAACAATCAATAAAATTAGTGAACTCGTATAAATACCTAGGAATTATGTTAGATAACAAACTTCAATTCATTACCCATGCTAAATACGTACTAAGCAAAAGCAAGACTTTGACAGGCAAAATAATCAGAATTACCAAAGGTTCTTAGGGGTCTGAAACCGTCCACTCTCAAGCTGTACTACAAATGTATATTTATTCCTATTGTCTGCTATGCTTGGGGCTCCAGTATACGCAGAATCATAGTGGAAAAAATCTTGACTCAAGCCCAGCACTTCTGTCTGATTGCAATTTCAAGAGCTTGTCGCACAATTTCAACGTCGGCACTACAGATAATCAACGGTAAGCATCATCATCAGCCATTTTCAATCCACTGCAGGATAAAGGCCTCTCCAGCAACTTTCCAGATCCTTCTGTTTTGAGCACTGGCCATCCATTTACTACCCACAAACTCATGAATTTCGTCTATCCATCTCCGCCTTTGTCTTCCAGGTTTTCTTATAGCTCCTCTTGGGTACCAATCTGTTATTTTCTTAGTCCATCTGTCATCATGTCTTCGAGCTATGTGTCCTGCCCAAGACCATTTTAGTTCTTTAGTTTTGATAAGAATGTCCTTTACTTGAGTTTGCTGCCTAATCCGCGTGTTTCTCTTCTGATCTAACAGTCTGATTCCCAATATAATTCGTTCCATTCTTCGCTGTGTAGTTCTCAGCTTCTCTTCCATTCTTTTGGTGAGTGCTGAAGTTTCACTTCCATAAGTCATGGTGGGGGAGTATACATTGGTTCATTATTTTACGTTTCAGACAAACTGGGATATTGCTCTTCAGTATGTGACTATATTTCCTGAATGCTGTTCATCCAAAATTTATTCTTCTCTTGACTTCCAGTCATTTATCATTATTACAGCTAATAACTTGTCCCAGATAAGTATATGACTCCACCTTTTCAATTACTGCTCCTTCAATCATTATTTATCTTTCTGTGGCATACTTGTTCATCATTACTTTTGTTTTAGCCATATTCATCTTTAGTCCAAAATCCTTACTAACTATGCATAACTGATTAAGATTTTCCTCTAATTCTTTGGGATCGTGGCTTATGACCACAATGTCATCTGCAAATCGTAAATGGTTTAGGTACTCTCCGTTCACATTGACTCCTTTCTGCGACCAGTCTAATCTTCTGAAAGCTTCCACAAGGACAGCAGTAAACAGCTTCGGAGATATTGTGTCTCCTTGTCGAACTCCTTTCTCGATTTTAAATTTCCTGCTGTCTTTGTCTGGTCTAATAAAGGAGGTTTGTTTGTTATTTGGTTTTTAGGAGCATTAGCAACTAAGGCCATATTGTTCCGTGAACATGCGGTGGTCATTCCTGACCTTTCCGCATCCTCCGTATTTGGTGGTGACGTGTTCGAACCCCGGTCTAATCAAGAAGCGTGTGCTACTCACTGCTGCTGCCTCTTCCCACCTGGCTACGGAGGCGCCTTAATAAAGGAGGTAGCACTCTCATATATTTTCTTCAAAATTATAATATATGGAGTATCTATGCCTTGTCTTTCCAGTGCCTGAAACATTGCCTTATGCTTTATGGAGTCAAATGCCTTTTCATAATCCACAAATGCCAGGCATAATGGTGTTTTATATTCATTTGCTTTCTCCATTAGCTGTGATATTACGTGAAGGTGATCCATAGTTGAGAATCCTGTCCTAAAGCCAGCTTGCTCTTTCGGTTGGTTGTCATCAAGTATTCTTTGTGATCTGTTAGTAATGACCCTTGTGAACAACTTGTAGATGTGGGATAACAAGCTAATTGGTCTATAATTTCCAATTTCTGATTTATCTCCTTTCTTATGCAGCAAAACTATGATTGCATTATTCCACTGCTTAGGCGTCACACCTTTTCTAATGCACTTTGTGAAGAGCCTTGCCAGTTTTTGTGTTATGTCTCTTCCTCCCAATTTTAACAACTCTACAGTAACTTCATCTTCCCCCGGGGCTTTCTGATTCTTCATTTTCTTCAACGCCTGTTCTACCTCATCAGGAAGAATATCGGGTATGTCATATTCATGTTCATGTCTATGTCATGTTCCTAATTTGCGATCCATCTTCCCCACTGCTGGCATCATGTCCTCGTTCCTTGTATAATTCTCTATAGTAGTCTTCTGCTATTTTAATTATGCCTTCTCTGCTATTTATAAGTACACCATCCCTATTCTTCAGTTTCAGTATCATTTGTCTTTCTGTATTACTGCTCATGGCTGCTGATTTAAATCCTTTGTTTTCCCTTAATGCTTGTTCTACTTTTCTTGTGTTAAATCTTCTTATGTCCTCTCTGAGTCTCTTTCTAATGGCTTTGCATAACTCAGTATACTCAATTTTTCCTTGTCAGTGGTTATCTTGCTCTTCATTTTTCGCCTTCGGTTCATCATGACAAGTGTTTCTTGACTAATTTTTTCTTCTTTGGATTTCTTTTTCCCTATAGGTTTCTTGGGCTTTATCACTTTCAGAAAGTTGTAATATTCCTCGTCGATATCTTGGTCCTGAGCAGTCTGCAGAAGCTCAAACTTGTTCTTAAGTTCCAGTACTGCTTTTTCTCCTCTTCTGTTATCTCAAAGACCTTTGTATTATTTACTCGAGTCAGTTTTTTTCCTTTCCTTTCCTACATCTATATCAAGTGTACATCTTACCATTCTGTGATCACTTCCAACATTTACCTTATTCAGGACGGTAACATCATTCACGATATATCTTTGTTACTGAGGATGAAGTCGATTTCATTAGTTGTTAATCCATTTGGACTGTTCCATGTCCACTTTCTGTTCACCCTTTTCTTGAAAAAAATGTTCATTACTGACAATCCTTGAGATTCTGCAAATTCCACAAGTCTTTCTCCTCTTTCATTTCTTTCACCAATTCCAAAATTTCCTAGAGTTCCCCTTTCTGCGCTGTTTTGTCTTTTTCCAACCTTAGCATTGAAGTCCCCCATAATAATAGTGTAGTGGGTTTTCTGCTCATCTAGAAGACTCTCAATTTCGGTGTACATTTCTTCAACCTCTTCATCATCATGGCTCGATGTTGGTGCATAAATCATTATAACCTTTAGCTGTACCTCTTAGAAATCTTGAGTATTAGTCTTGACACCCTTGGTGATGTACTTTTGAATTCCAAAATGTTGTTTTTTAAATCTTTATGGACCAGAAACCCAACTCCACCTTCACTCCTTTCACTGTTTCCATTGGTGTACAACAGATTTCCACTTGATAAACTTATAAGTGATTCATTTCTTCTTCTTGTTTCAGCCAAACCGATGATAATCCAATTCACATTTTCTAATTCCTTTTCCAGATCTAATATCCTTTCTTCACCGATGAGTGATCTTACGTTGTAACAGGCCAAGTTCAGTTTCCGTGCATGGCAGTCTGGTCGTACCCAGAGATTCTTAGCACCCTCTGCTTCCACTCTGATCCTCTCGTTGCCGTAAGAGGGGGAGTGAAAACTGCTGTGGACGGAGGGCCATTTGTTTTGTCGTGCTGTCATATGCTGGAGGGTTTGGTATTTTCCTCTTCACGCTGACCAGGCGTCTTGAAGAGAACCACTCTACACGTTCGTTGCCACCTAAGTGACGTAACAGGGCTTACCATCGAGAAGGTGTAACAACTATTCTTACATACATATTAAGATTTTAAAATTTACCATTTTTATTGAAAAATATCTAATGTTTAAAACAGACAAGCACTCAGCAGATTTGCTAGCGCTGTGTACCTTCAAAAGGCAGCAGGAGGGGCGCTGACCGAACTGTAATACAATGGGTAGGCCAGTTTTGATGTGACTTTTGTTTACAGAATGTAGGCCTGTACTGAACTTACCGCAGCGGGGGACAAAAGAACGCCCACACCCTAGAACGGTTTCGGACTCCATCAGAAAAGGAAGACCTCAGATCAGAGAGAGCACACCGTGTTCCACTGGTAAACAAAGTACAAATAGGCCGACTCAGAAGGCACTCGACAATTTCAGGGGCGGTATCTTGAGAGGAAGCGTGACGGAAGAGGTAAGTGGTAGCGGGCATCCCAGATAAAATTCTAGTGATGATGTAGTGCCCGGATGTTCTCGACACAAAGAAGGGAGCTCGACGTACCAGACGCGGTTCGCGACGACGTAGAATAAAAATATATAAATAAAGAAAATAGTTAGGGATAGATTATAATAAAAAAATAAGAATATATAAATAAATAAGGATAAATAACAAGAGGGAATAATCAACTGTTCCCCCCTCCCACAAAGGTGTATATGAGTGGATTTTAGAGAGGCAGGCCAACCGGACTCTTCCTAAATCTTCTGTAATAGAGAGATATTGGATCCATCAGTGTTTTAGGCTGAGTGTCTGATAACACACAGGATACCTGTTCCCCTCTAAGCCCCTAAGTGCTGTACAATTACTTTCAGTATTGTAGAAAGAAGGGTATTGCAGCACAGTTCAACCAGTTTTCTGTTAACCTGGACATGCCAGTGAAAGAAGACAACACTAGATTAAGAAACCAGTTCCTCCAGGAATGGCAAAACGAATGGACTAATGCCAACACTGGAAGGATTACTACCCTTTTTTATACCTCAAGTTGCCGAATTTGACAAAAAACATTGGCATTGGTTTAACCCGGGTCTTCACCTAACTTTCCTTCTATCCGAAGGCGCACTATAGCCCCAGAAGCTTATACGCCATTAAACTTCCATAACAAACAAACCTTCTATCCGGGCATAGCAGCCTAAACTCAAAGTTATTTACTCTGGGTCTCCTCTATGTAAATGTGGCTCAGAGGAGACAGTCCAACATGTAACTTAAAATGTCGATATTCGATTTCAACTTCAGACATTGACCGAAGTTTATGATGTAAATAACTTCACCAAGTTTTTAGAATGTAAGGAAAATTATCAGGCACTGGTTAACTTTGCTGACAAGGACTTGCCGAGTGAGAATAATTATGTAATAAGTGTACTACCACTTGCCTTGATATGATTGCCTTGATATTAATCGCATTGTTACAGGACCTCTGATGAGGAAATTTATTTGTATTTTTTGCCGGACGGCAATATTAGCGTTTAGTATATTAAGTCGATGTGCCAGGTTCACTGTTGGGTGGGCAGTGTCCTGGGATCTCGGCCTCTAATAAGGTGCATAAATTGTAAATCTTAAATTGTATAAATTGTAAGACATATGTCTGACCTCATTGTAACCCAACTGGTAGGTTCTAACTATCTGTATAGTTGTATAAATTGTGAAGGTTAATGTAGAAATTGGTGCCTTCAACAAATTGTAATAACTGAATTCCAAGTGTTATGGATATACAGTATGGTCAAATGTGCGGCTATACTACATTGGTCTAAGGCAAGAGACGTATTGGTTGTAATCATTCCTGTGAAGTTGGTGGATCAAAAGATGTTTTGCTAAACCACAAATTGTTAATAATGTACAGTTACTCAGCAGCGGCGGATAGGGGAAACCCTGGAGCCCGCAGAAAATAATAAAAATACTTTGTATATTACCCCAGGAGCCCACATCTGGTGAGTATGGGGGTCCTGAGCTGGATATCATCATTCTTCTCTTTCTCTTTGTGATTCCTTTTTACTTCTCTCTCTCTCTTACTATCAGGGTAACTCGAGGATATTTTTTTTTTTTTTTTTTTGGCTGGTGAGGCATAAATCCCAGGCTTCCTTGCACCATACGGATAATAATAATGATAATAATAATAATAATAATAATAATAATAATAATAATAATATATGCGTTCGAAAACGTTTTTTGATTTTTGAAAGGGTCCTAGATTTTAGTAGTTTGTGAAAACTGCTCAGGACAGTGTATTGTACTGTACCATTAACTCCAGGAGTTCACATCTGGAGAGTATGGGCTTGCACACTCAGGGTCCTGAGCTGAATATCATCATTTTTCTCTCTCTTGTTGATTTCCTTCTACTTTTGACTCTTTCTCTCTCAGTAACTCGGGAATTTTTTTTGGCTGGTGCAGCATAAGCCTCAGGTTTCCCTGCACCATATAGATAATAATAATAATAATAATAATAATAATAATAATAATAATAATTTTATGCTCATAGCAGAACAACTTTCCTACACAACGAGTTGCACTGGTGTTGAACTACTTTGTAACCAGGTTAACCAATGACCAGAATGACCAATGAAAGGTTTATCTCTTATTTATTAATTCATTTCTGGAAAATAATAATAAATTATCTAGTCTGCTTTACTTTGTAAAGGAGTCTATATCTAATTTATGATTATTATTTCAATAACGTAAATAGATTCCGATTGGGCTATAATGTTAATAATTAAATTTAATAAAAATACTCGTACAGTGTGCCTGAGTAATACTTTATTTTTTATTAATATTGTATTTTGCAAATACATAAATAATAATGATAGCATAAAGGAGAAAAGAAAACACAGGCTGTAACTTACATTAGAAAAAAGCCTTTTGAATTTAATGGCAGAAGCAAACATGAAACGAAAAGAAGATAAAACATCTACACGCAATCTATTTCACAATAGAAAGTTGAAAAAAAAAAAAAAAAGAAAGAACGCTTCGAGAGTAATTCAGATGCTGAGAAATCATTATTTCACATAAACATAACTACCAGTTCGACAATTCTCTAAAGCTAGACAGAAAAAACGAACAGAACAGCTGGGTAATTCCATCATATGGGGTCAAAAAAAATATAGTCTTCTCGCACACATTGTATGTAATGTTCCCCTCCATGTAACTATATTAACAGCAATAAAAGGCAGGAGCGGATTAAGGTCGGTCGAGGCCCCGGGCGCAGAAGAAATTATTGGGCCCCTTAAAAAAAAAGAGAGAGAGACAGGGAAAATAAAATTACGTGTTAACCATTTTTTTAAATAAGTAAAAAATATTATTTACTATTAATGTTTTATTTCCAACAAAATTTGAATATAATATATGTATTATATAATTAATAATAGCATAATAATAATCACAAAGTTTTGAACTAATAGTTGAACATATTAGTTTAACTATTATGTTGAACTAATATGTTCAACTAATTTTTTGGGGTTTTGCGTGGGCCCTTCAGAAGTCGGGGCCCAGGGCGCGCGCCCGGTGCGCCCGCCGTTAAGTCCGCCTCTGATAAAAGGTGTACCATAATATAGGCAATTCCAACCCTTTTTAATATCACGAAGTATTAAAAAGGGAAACCTGTAATCCCACTAGGCTCCCGGGACCTAGTGATCATAATGGTAATCCTTTATGGTTACCATTACCTTCCATGGTAATCTTCAAAAGATTATCGGGGCATACTAAACATCATTATCCCATCCCAATCTATTTTTTGATTTAATGAGGAATCCCACGAGGTGGGACCACAAAAATTCGCCATTAGGCTCATTGTAATGCTCCCCTCCACGGTAATCTTTAGTAAAAGGCGAAGTAAAAGGCGAAAGATTATCACGAACTTTGAAGGGAAACCTGAGCAATTCGACTCAATCATCTCCGGTCAAATTATATCTAAGACAATTATATTAGCTTTAAAATGGTGTTCTTATATATATTTAAATTATTTTTAAGTACCTTAATTATAAATAAATTATCATTAAAATTATTTTAATTATATAAATTATATTAAGGAATTACATTATAAATATCATTGTAGCATACGCTTCTTGATTAGACCGGGGTTCGAGCCCGTCACCACCAAATACGGAGGATGCGGAAAGGTCAGGGAATGACCACCGCATATCCTCGGAGCAATATGGCCTTAGTTGCTAATGCTCCTAAAAACCAAATAACAAACAAACAAACAGGATTTAGGGCTATACTCGAGGAGCGCTTTAAGCGTTGGAAACTCTTGGGCTTACAGGAAGCGGAGGAAAAAGGTACACACTAGACCTGCTTTTTCAACGCCTGCTGACGCCTTGCGTTAAAAGCGCCAGCAACTCGGCGTTTGTATTGCCTGAGGAAACATTCTCCCCGTGTTATGGGGTGGTTGGCCTTCATCGTTCATTAGTTGTATGTACAGTACAATATATTGTTTCGGCGTCTCCTGGAACGTTAGTTCATCTGGTATGGAGAAGAAGATGTTTGACACCGAGAAGTTTATTTGTGAGATGGATAGGAGGCCTGCCTTGTACAACACAGCGTTAAAAGATTACGCCAATATAGAAATAAAGGCAAAGTGTTGGATTGAAATTGGTAAAGAAGTGTTTTCGAACTATTTTAGTACTGTTTCATTAGTTAACGAAATAAAAGGTAGTTCATTTGTATAGACAATTTATTGTTAGATTCCTCTGGTTATCTTTGTACGGAATCACGAATGTATATCATTTAAGTTAATAAAGAAGTTTATTATTATTAAATAAGATCAAAGATCAAAACACTAATCGGAAAACTGTTGAAGTATATCCACTGCAACAGCACAACTAATGTCGGTGTTAACAAAAAAAAAAAAAAAGAATTACGAGCGTCCTCTGTCTTCTTCCAGCACGAATTTTGAACCTCTCGTTTCAAACATAACTTCGGTGTCTTTTTGTATCTGATATAATTTTATAATCTCTCTCTCTCTCTCATCACATACAGACACACCGGAAACGGGAAAAAATGGTTCAAAACTGATAACACCAACAGCGCACATTTGATAAACTTAAAGTTTGCTTTTATTGTAATTGTTTTTAAGGAACAACGTCGGTACACCACGTTTTTTGGATGTATATTTGATCTTCTAAAGGAATTTCAAGAAAATATTTCTATTGATAGCTGCGTTATAAACTTCAAAAACTGTTTTCTTCGCATTTGACATTCGTAAAATCAAACAACACTAATCCTTTTTTGCACGGAAAGTAATCCATTACAGTGTGGGTTGTTGTTGTTGTTTATTAGTTGTTGGCGCATCGGCTTCTGTGGCCATAATGCACAATCAGTGTGGGTAGTGGAGAATGTTTTCTGATTCAAAAGGATGGAAAGTACTTGTCAATATTCCATCTGGAAATAATGTCAAGTGGTGGGAAGCCAGCAACAATAGGTGTTTTTTCCCTAGAAGTCCCGTGTGGTAAAACCAAACAGGATGTTACCCTTTATGCAACCGAAAGCAATTCCCTTAAACTCTGAGAATAAGAATAGCGGGTAGAAATAGAGTAATTTTACAAACGAAGAAAACAACATTTCAGAAATATTTCTGTTAGTGGAAGTTGTCTGTCGATAGAGCACATAAAGCATAGATGTAAACATCGATATGGTAGGGTGTGGGAGGAGGTCAAAAGTGTGGGAGGAGGCACCTGAACAATAGACGAAGCGAAGTAGCAAGGAGAAAGACGATAAATTGTTACGAGGGAAAACTTCTTAGAAGAGAAAATTATTTAAGGGTATGAAATATTAACTACACAAATAAAAATGAAATATTTATTTCATTTTTATGTATTAACACATACAGTACATTACTTACACATACTTATGTATTAACACATACATAAGTTAAAGATGATTTTTAAGTACTATTTCATAATTTATAACTATTTTACTCTCTCTGCCCATGGGAAACATTTTTTTAACTGAGGATTTCTAATTGCTTAACATTCTGTTCATTGAACTCATTACCAAGTTGGTAGAAGAGCTCCTTTGGAGTTTCAACATACCTTAGCTTTAATAGATCACAATTACACTAAGACGGAGCAACAATCCACTAAGTAATTCAGAATTGTTTGCAACCAGAGCTTAACGTGGTCGACGTATCCAATTATGGATATCAATGAAGACAATTGCAATGGTCACTTCCACTTATAAAAATAGAGATTTTTTATTTTTATATTTAAAAATATTAAACAATTTAAACATTTTGGTAATCGAACAAATTAGTTAGTGCATAGCATCATTTTAGTTCGTAGTAAACCACCGAAGTAGAGGAAATGCATCGTTTTTGTTATACATATCTCAACCCCAGGGGCTCACATCTGGTGAGTATGGGCTTGGCACACCCAGAGTCCTGAGCTGGATATCATCATTCTTCTCTTTCTTGGTGATTCCCTTCTACTTCTCTCTCTCTCAGGGTAATTCAGATTTTTTTTTTTTTTTTTTTTTTTTGACTGGTGCAGCATAAGCCTTAGGCTTCCTTGCCCGATGTGGATAATAATAATAATAATAACGGATAGGACAATCCCGCACAACAGACCGGACATAACCTTTGTGGACAAGAAGGAAAACCCATGTATAAACAACCTTTTTCATAATCTTAGACATTTAGTCAAGAAATAATTTTAACATAAATATTGTTAGTCAAATATTTCAAAATGAGACCATTAACTTATTAGAATCAATAAAACATTTCAAGAAACTAACAGAAAATTTTATTCAAAATTTTAGTTCCGTTTGATAATCATTCAATGAAAATTTTGAAATTGCACTGATATTACGAAATCACTTGAAGTAAGTTCAAGTTTACACGCAGAAAATGAGAAAAAAAAAAAAAATAGTTCTAAGAAGCATTAATAATTCCAGTAGCAGCGGATAGCATAATAAATATTAAATTTATTATTTATTCTAATAAATAATAAATATTCTAAAAGGTACTTTTAGAATATTTATTACTTTATTTTAAATAAAGTAATAAATATCTTAAAACACTTATTTATTTTTTGTTTATTTTTGTCTTGTTTACGTTAATGAAATATCAAACATTATTCAAAGTGTTTTTTAGTATTCACAATGGTTGATGAAAACATTTTTATGAGTCAAAAATTAAACTATAAAACTCAAATATTATCTACATAAATGCTAACTGCAAATGAAATTAAGTTTTAAAAATTGCATAACTTTTCTTTTTATTAAAAAAAACGGGTGGAGCAAAAAAAAAAAAATGTTTGCACCACGGCGGAAATACACCCCGAAACACCCTGAGTCTGATAAAGAAGAACAAACTGTTGAAATTTAAAAAGTGGGCAATTCAATAAATATAAATTTTAATTTAATTCAATAAATACATACATAATGTATAGTTCAGTAAATATACGTGTCTAAAAATTTGTTAATATATCGGTATTAATTGGTGTCCCTAAGCAATATCTTAATTGAAACTTAAAAAAATTATCTTTTAAAAACTGTCTATGATTTTAGAGTCAAGTTGACTCTCAAATTTTGAACAGTTTTTTTAGTGCTTTAAGGGTCGACTTATACGCCGAAATATACGGTAATAACTGATCCATTTGTTTTGGACTGTTCGGCTGAACTGACAGTACAGTGCCTAAGTCTGCTGCTTCTGATACACAGGTTGTGCCATCTATTGACTATTATATCAACTATAAAGAAACCACTCTTGTAATGGCGCCGGTCATGAGTTGGTTGGATGTATTTTTACCGAAAACTAAATGCCAAAAAGCAGTCTCTCTTTGTATATTTTTAGCTATAACTTATGTAGGAAGTTTATATGTTTGGAAAACAAAGAATGGCAGGTAACATAAAAGTTTGCGTGAATTGTTTACAGTAGGATATACTATATTTCGTAGCGTTGAACTGTTTCTTGAAGGTTAAAATGAATTCAAATTATTAATTTGTAGTAGAGTGTAAAAACTGTAATGAATTTAAATTATTAATTTGTAGTAGAGTGTAAAAACCGTTTAATTGTATTTGATATACGATATTGCTACGGCAACTGAATATTGTAAACCTCAGTGGCAGCAAAGTGTCCCCCCCCCCAAAAAAAAAAACTGGACCCAGTAAAATATAAGGGTATTCGAAAATATACTTATTCTCATTAAAGTTTAATTTAATTGTGTTAAAAGCAGTGGACAAATGGGTGAGCAAGGAAATGAAATTAGTTTATTTATTATTATTATTATTATTTTCTTTTAACAACTAATATACATATCGGTAATAATTCAAGAAATCGGCATTAATTTATGGTGAACCTGTTGTGGAAATGGTCTCACCATTTCCTCTCACCATGCATCTATTGATAATGCAGGATCATCTTGAAAGGAATACAATATGGCAATTACAGCATATATTTGTTAAGGGAGCTCATGTATGATCAGCTACTGTGATGAAGTAACAAAGAAGCTGTATGCAAAATGTAATTTTGACATCATATACTTTAATAAAAGACTACTGTACAAATTGGAGCAGTGTGACATTAAGAGACAGTTGCTGTTGTGGATAAAGGGATGTTTGAATGGGAAAAGACATAGTGGTTATCAATGGGCACTGCTGATGGACTATTGTTATTAGTGGAGTTCCTCAGCGTCGTGCTGTGCCCCTTACTGTTTTCAGTATTTTTTAAAGAAATGATTTTATATATAATATTAATAAGGTATATCAAGTTTAATGTCTAAGAATGTTGATGATTCAAATGTGGACAGAGTGGCTAATGATAGTAATGGTTATTAGTCTTGTGTACTACATTAAGACCTGGATAAATTAGATATATGGGTTGAAAAGTGGCAAAAAAAAAGAAAAAAAAAGTTTTAACATTGATAAAACAAGGTGGATAATAGCAATTCCAGAATAAGTTGGTTGGTACCACACTCAAGGCAGTGGAGAATGAAAAAGATGAAGGGAGTATGTGTACTATCTAATGTGAGGTTCTCTGAACACTGTGGATGGGTTGCTAGGGCAGCTCAAGGGTTCTGCCAATGATGTGTGGTAGTTCGGTCAGCAGGGTCAGGGAGGTAATTATCTCATTTGTAGGGATGTTGGACACCATATGTCTGACATCCCTACAGTGTCTGCATTTGATAACTTAGTCAAATATTTATTTCAGTTTAGTTTTTTCTCCTTTATTTGCATGGAGTAAAATTTTACCTGATGTACAAGTTAGTGCAGAACATCATGTTAGTACACAGCAAACTCAAAAATAGCTGAAAGCTGCATCATTTAAAGTGTATCTCATATTGTGAATACCTTCACAACAAGTTTCCATGATATTGCACTATCTGAAATAAGTAATGCTTCACCAATAGAGACGACCATTGTTACTTATTCTCAGTGGATATCACTGCCTAGACAGCACTGTTTCAAGGCTATTTGAATATGTGTGGGATAATAACTCCAATGTCCACTTGTCCCTATTAGACTTGGAAAAGAAAAAAGTAGAGGAAAGTAAGAGTAGGAGTGGAAGAAGAAATGAAAGGATCAGTAACTCCTCCAACTCATAAACACCTTGAATAGGCAATGCTTCTCCAGTAGAGAAGACTGTTGTTACCTATTCTCAGAAACTCTGGGCAGTATTAAGCCCTCCCACTAAGATGGCACCATTTCAAGGCTATTTGGCCTTTCCTCAGTGGGTGGGTAGGTACCCTGGTGGTGATGTACTGATGACAGTTCAGTTATGAAGTACATCTCCACAATATGAGAGATGCCTGATGGTGTATGAAATGAATCAGACTAAATGCATTTTAGGGCTTATGCCTCAGGATGCATGAAAGTTTAACAGACTTGTACATCAGTTAAACTTTCATGCAGCCCAAGGCATAAGCCCTAAAATGTGTTTAGTATTATTTTTACCTTAAAATACATTGCATTAATTATAGGTTAATTGGGTTTTATTCATAAGGTTAATAACCTTATTTTTTATGGGAAAAATTGTTTCAACTTCAGAATGACTTGGGTAAGAACATGGGTTTTGAACATAATTGATTCATAAGTTGAGGATCAAGATTTATCAAACTTTCTCACTAAATGTATCCAAAATACCTGACCTGCAAGTGAAGCTCGCTTTTGCAATAATCTTGTGCCTGTGTATAAATATGCCCATTTGTGAATATGTTAGAAGTTATTATTACCAGTAGTTTATTAATAATATAAGCTCTCACGATGATTTTATCAGGATAGAAGAAATGGCTAGGGCAGAATAAAATTAAAGGTTCATGAAATGATCCAAAAAATTGCAAAATTATTAATTCCTTATTTTAGGATTGAATGCTTTTTTTTAAAAATTTACTTCTGTATGTTTTTTTGTAATACTTAAGTAAGATAGAATAATTGAATGAAATAGAATAATTGAGTCGGCACCTTACATTTGGAAATGGATTGTCCAAGCTTAATTGCACTGTGAAATTTTTTCACAATTATTTTTGTATAAGATAAATAAGTATACTTATTATATATTCTCTCGAAGATTGAATCACTTTCATATTGTAATTGGCTGCAAAAGACTAGTGTGGAATTGCTTGATTCTTACCATTAGGGGGAGTCAAACAACTTACACATGGGATTCACAGTAGTATGGGTGATAGATGGAGAGCATTCTTTATTCATGGTAGTAGTAAAACAAGTCAGCTCCATTTAAATCATTCCATCCAAGAAAATTTTTGAAGTGGATGTTCTGATGGATCCAGAGTCGTGCAAATGGGCTTTGGTCTGTGTCATCGGTCATTGCGGTCACATTTTACTGTGCTCTGTGTTCAACATAGTTTTCTGGTCAGATCTAAATCGCCAACGGTATTGAAAGTTTGCCTATAGTGAGGACGCAATGCACACTTCATACAGTGTTAATCTCTATCCTCTAGGACAGATAAAACAGGTAAAATCTTTAATAATTGCTTTCGAAAATTCTGTTAATAAATGGCTATATTCGCATAGTCAGACTGTTCAAGGAACGTCATCAATGTCGCGAGCCTCGCAAGAAGGCATGGAAGTGACCCCTGCAGGTTAATCTTTGCCTGAAGCTTCTTCACTGCCTTCACATAAATAAGGAATTTGAAACAGTATGGGAAAGACAATTGTAGTTCATTCCTACTGAATATGTATTCAGTAGGAATACATATTCAGTAGGAATGAACCATGTCCAGATTAACCATGTCCAGATTAACATGCCAGATTAACATCCGAACCATGTCCAGATTAACATGCCATTCTGCATGTGGGTCAAGTAGCCCTACTCGAACTGATCTTACCTTGCTGGACTGATTGCAAGGATAAAGACAGTGACTGCTGTACAGCGAAGCCAGAAATCGCTTAATCCTAATTCTCCTTGTGGACTGCTCCTGGTGTGAACAAAAACTCATGGCTTACTGGACTAAGTTAAAGTCAGGTGTTTCTTCCAGGTGTTGTTTAGTTTTGTAACAGGAAAACTGTTAACCAGTGTACTGATGTCTGATGATTATTCTTTATCAGATATGCCTGGAGATCTAACATTAGCTCCAGACTTTCTAAATACTGGGTTGAAAGAACCTTTAGACGAATTTATAGATATCCTAGGGAAGGAATTACCCCAACTGGGATCACCTGAAGGTACAACTGATTATCAGTCGGTAAATAACCCGGGACAGTTGAACTGTAAGCTTAATTTAGATTACTTAAGTGTTCTGAAAAATAATTTTCTAGATATTTTTAAGTCAGGATCCACCGTTACCCCCCTCATGGTGGTGGAAGCTGGTAAAATCTGGAACAGTATGGAACGATTGGTGATTGATCTCACCATTGATAATGAGAGGTTAAAAACAAATTTAGATTTAAGAGTTTTGCCTACGTTCACCCCTGTGGCCACTTATGCTAAGATGGCTGCAGCGAGTGCAGGCATAACGACCAAAGCTGAACTGATTCCCTCAGGAACTCAGTCAAAGCATGTAGTATTGATTAAAGCTAGCGAAAAGTGTGAATTAAAAACGAGTGAAGAAGTTAAACATGTGATTGCAACAAATTTTAAATCCGAACTTAAACAGATTAAAATAAAATCTATCACAAAAGTTAGAAAAAAGGCGTTGCAATTGAAACTGCCACTGATGAAGACATTACTAAATTAAAGAACTGCCCGAAATTTGGGGAACACAAATTAATTGTAGACTTGCCCCGAAAACTAAACCCGACTGTGATACTCTATGACATACAAAAAGATATGTCAGACCAAGAATTCTTGGAGGATCTGTATGTCAAAAGCTTGTGCAAGCACAATGTTAGTGAGGAAGATTTCAGAAAGGGGGTTAAGGTGAGGTTTAAGATTAACACTAAAAACAACAAACACTGGATAAATGAAGTTCCTGCCTATATCAGGCGAATAATATTAAAAGATGACGCTTGCGTCTACCTGGGCTGGTCGGTTCACAATGTGAAGGATTTTATTATCGGTTCACGTTGTTTTAAATATTTGGCTTATGGCCACTCGGCTAGATATTGTAGAGAGCAGGACTACACATGTGGGCATTGTGGATTGCAAGGTCATCAGTCGCAATTGTGTCCCACTCCTGAATCACCCGTTACATGCCCAACATGCAAAATAAAAAGAGGAAATCAGAATACTCATATTGCGACTCGAAGTGTCCTGAGTTCTTGCGAGCACAGGAGGTCACCAAATTTCGCACAAATTACATTCAGTAAGATAAAAAATGTACAGCCTGGTGAGAGATTAAAAATATAACAGTTAAACTGCCAGCATTCTGCATCTGCAATGAGTGATATCTCCAAACTAATTACGGATCACAAAATTGACATTCTAGGACTTCAGGAATTATACTCCTACAAAGGCAAAGTTAAAGGATTACCAAACGGCTGTAGGATGGTTCAATCTAATGTATCTGTTACAGGACATGGTGCAAATGGTGTGGCAAAGGTGTGGGCAGCTTTGTTATAGTGGACAAGCAGATCATGATCACAAGGGTAAATGGTCTCTGCTCCGAGTGTGCGGTATGTGCATGCTTGAAAGGTAGTTTTGGACAAATATTCTTCATCTCAATCTACATGCAGTGCTCACAACATTCTCAACAAATTGAGCCTTATCTGAACTTCTTTGAGACAGCTTTCATTAGGTTATCAGGCAAAAAGATAGTTATAATGACCGATGCAAATGCTTCTTCCACCATGTGGAACAGCCCCATAACGAATAATAAATGTGAATTACTGGAGGAATTCATAATAACTAACGGATTGATTGTCTGGAACTCCCCTGGGCATCTGCCCACTTACTCATCTCCTTCTGGTCTTACATAGTCACTCTGTCGAATGCAACATTCGGGAGATGCATAGAAAACTGGACTGTTCACTCCTCTTGGTCGGTAAGTGACCACAATGTAATAACCTTTGACATAATATCTAATGCAAATGCAGCAGCTTTAAGAGGCACTCACGACTTCCACAGATACAAAACTCGACGAATCCATTGGAATCCTTTTGAGAAACTACTTTAGAAAAAATTTACGAATGAAAAACTGACAAATCTGACAGATCTTACTTTGGACCAACATCTAAAAGAATTGATGGCAATTATCACCGAAATATGCGACGAGACGATTAAGAAGAAAAAAGAGAAGACAAAATTCGGTTCCTTGGTGGTCCCAGAACCTTTCTACTCTAAGGAATCATACAAAGAGTGCAAGATGAGATGTTCAGAGAGCTAGGAGAGATGGTAGACCTGAAGATGAGATAAACTGATTGAATGAAATATACAAAAATGCGAGAAGGACATATTCCAACAATATTTACAAAGAAAAACGCTCCGCTTGGGAACGGTTAGTTAAACTGTTGACCAGCCAGGGGCTCCTGGAGCCCTTGATCTACAAGCTGACTCTAGACAAAATTCATCCGGGGGAAATATTCTCCTCTGTATTTAGATCTGATAACTCCGAAACTCTGACATGGGCCGAGACTATGGAAACAATTTTGGATGAATTGATTATGCAGAATGCAACTGTACCAGAAAGTCTGGTACAAACAGGCATTCATTTAGAACATCTTTCCTACGTAGGCCAAAGCCACGAAGATGATTTTGACAGACACGAGGTAGGTCTTGCTGTTGCGACTTTGCGTGATGGCAAATGCCCTGGACTGGACCTATTAGAAGTTACCATAGTTAAAAGAATCTGGAGCACCTGTCCCCAACTGATGATGAACCTCTTTAATGCCTGCCTACAATATGGATCCTTCCCCTCTCCTTGGAAAAAAGCAAATCTTAAATTACTCATTAAGAATCCCAACAAAACAGCAAATCAGGCAAATTCATAACGACCAATCGCTCTACTTCCGGTCGTCGGAAAAATACTAGAGAAGCAGATTGTAGTGAGATTCTAAAAGCACTATAAAGAAAGAAACCTAAACTACAGATATCAGTTTGGCTTCACTGCTGGGATGTCTACAGAGGATGCCATTAACCTAGTTATTAGTAACGTTTCAGCCTCCAATGAAAAGTATGTCCTCGACCTCCTTGTGTGATGTGACTTTGCGTCACCAAACAGTGTCAAAGGGGCCTTTGACACTGTTTGGTGGCAAAGTGTCCTGGAGAGGTTCCGAGAGGCTGGAGTCTCCGTGCCTATTTATTGTCTCATCACGGATTATTTCCAGAATCGCTCACTTGTGGTCTCCAGTGGATCCTGCTCTGTTGCGAGACCTGTGACTTGCGGTTACCCTCAGGAATGAGTTCTCGGACCAGTATGCTGGAACGGGGTCCTTGATGGGTGGCTGGCTACCGAACATAATTGCATTACTAAGATCGCTTGTGCAGACGATTTAATTATTGTTGTTTCTGGAAACTCCAGACTACAACTTGAAATCCGTGCTAATGAAGTTCTATCAGACCTAGATGAGTGGTGTAGTACACATAAATTAACTATTTCTGTTCCCAAAACAAAACAAATTCTTCTCAAAGGAAAATTAGACCCAAATAGACCTCCATGTATTAAGATTAAAGAACAATCAATAAAATTAGTTAACTCTTACAAATACCAAGGAATTACGTTAGATAACAAACTTCAGTTCATTACCCATGCTAAATATGTACTAAGCAAAATCAAGATTTTGACAGGCAAAATAATCAGAATTACCAAAGGTTCTTGGGGTCTGAAACCCTCCACTCTCAAGCTGTACTACAAATGTATATTTATTCCTATTGTCTGTTATGCTGCAGGCGCTTGGGGCCCCAGTATGCACAGAGTCACGGTGGAAAAAATCTGACTCAGCCCAGCACTTCTTCCTAATTGCAACTTTAAGAGCTTGTTGCACAATTTCAGTGTCGGCACTACAGGTAATCAGCGGCAAACTACAAATCAAACTACATTACTTTCAGTATTGTAGAAGGGTATTGCAGCACAGTTCAACCAGTTTTCTGTTAACCTGGATGTGCCAGTGAAAGAAGAAAACACTAGATTAAAAAACCAGTTCCTCCAGGAATGGCAAAACGAATGGACTAATGCCAACACTGGAAGAATTGCTACCCTTTTTATACCTCAAGTTGCCGAATCTGACAAAAAACATTGACCCTGGTTTAACCCAGTTCTTCACCTAACTTTCCTTCTATCTGGGTATGGCAGCCTAAACTGAGTTATTTACTCTGGGTTTGGCTGCATCTCCTCTTTGTAAATGTGGCTCAGAGGAGACAGTCCAACATATAATCTTAGAATGTTGACATTATGTAGACATTCGAGTTGAACTTTAAGCATTGACTGAAGTTTATGATGTAAGTAACTTCACCAAGTTTTTAGAATGTAAGGAAAATTATCAGGCACTGGCTAACTTTGCTTACAATGGTTTCTGCAGAAGGAAAGGACTTGCCGACTGAGAATAATTATGTAATCAGTGTACTACCGTTGTATATATTGCCTTGGTATTAATTGTATTGTTACAGGACCTCTGATGAGGAAATTTATTTGTATTTATTGCCGGACGGCAATATTAGCATTTAGAATATATAAGTTGATGTGCCAGGATCACTGTTGGGTGGACGGTGTCCTGGGACTTTTTCCTGTAATAAGGTGCATAAATTGTAAATCTTAAATTGTATAAATTGTAAGATATATGTTGGACCTCATTGTAACCGAACTGGTAGGTCCTAACTATCTGTATAGTTGTATAAGTTGTGAAGGTTAATATAGAAATTGGTGCCTTCAACCAATTTCTATTGTAATAACTGAGTTGCAAGTGTTATGGATATACAGTATGGTCAAATGTGTGGCTATACTACATTGGTCTCAGGCAAGAGACATTGTTTGTAATAATTTCTGTGATGATGCTGGATCAAAAGATGTTTTGCTAAACCACAAATTGTAAAAAATGTACAGTTACTCTTCAGCGGCAGATAGGGGAAACCCTGGAGCCCGCAGAAAATAATAAAATACTTTGAATACTTTGTACCACACCAGGACTTCCATCAGGGGAGAACCCAATCAATGGAGCCATCAGTCTCGACATAAATAAATGAGGCCCCTTTACCTCTTTTTGCATCCAGTTCCCCAAGTACCTTTGCATAACCCCTGATGGAGGTCAGTTGACGTTTATATGTATGTTCTGTCTGATAAGGCTGTTAGCCATGGATCGGTGTCCACACACTGCAAAGAAAAGGTTCTGAGGGGCCCCCCTGTTAGATTTTGCTCAGTATCTTTTGGGTACATTCTGGCCATCAGTGCACAGTATTCTTCACAAATGTTTGCATTGTCAATTACTTTGTTCTGAGGGGTTTCCAAAATGTTCATCTGAAGAACAGAAACAGTTAATGGATTGTGTGAAAGTTTAGCATTAAAATATTAGCTTTGTCAGAGCAACAGAGTGACTAGTTTTTCTGCAACATTTCATCACTAGTTTATGATCAAAGATTCCTTTTTGAGACCTCTGGCATATGCCAGATGGGCCATGAAGAAAAATGGTGCTATTCTTTGATAATGTTGTTTTGGACCACAAGGGACTACTTCAAGTTTATAGAGTACAGAGAAAGAGAATGCACAATGTTTCATATCATATTAATTCATTTGTATGAGGCCATCAAAAAGAACAGAGGTTCTTGGCAGAAGGATCATTCTTCTTCACGTTAGTGGCATTCTGCGTACCACTGAATCAGGGATGCTGGTATAGAAATACTGCTGTATATACCAAAATATTTTTAGGGACATGGCACGAACATACCTGACATAATGGAATGTATCTCTTAATGATACCCTTGGAGAGCATTTTATTTATTTATTATTATTTTTTTTTATTAAAGATGATAGTTTTCTTGACATTCCATCTTTGTTTGATTTACCTTTATATACAATCCATTGCATAATTTTTGGCAGATATAAAATATCTGAACTTTCTCTTTTAGAGATCACCCATCAACAATTAAAAGAAGATTTATCAGTGTTTTAATAATGACAGTTATTTCACCATTATTCACTTGCTATTGGACAGGATACTTTGGCTGGGTAAGTTTATTGCATTTTATATATTATACTTCTAAAGCTATTTTAGAGTGGTTGTATTGTTATATTTTTCCATAACTGTCAGAAAAAGTGTTTTGTCACATTTCGTTTATAATTGTTTAAAAAACAAAGGTAAATTTTTTAACATTCTATCACCATTCAGACAATAGATGTCATGATTATCATTATGAAGATAGAAAATTTTTTGTGTTCACTATTTTGACACACATTTAACACATGTATACTTTCCCAGAGTAGAACTTTCTCATTGCCAAAACTGTAACATTCCTTAGTTTGTTAAACATTTGTGCTTAGAATGCCTTGCCTATGATACAGAACGTTGATCCTCCTTTTCAATACTATATAATATCCACAAAACTGTCTCATTTCATCAAATATTAGGGGATTAGAAAGCCATATCAGATGCCTTCTGATTCTTAAAAGCAATAAATCAGCTATAATATGTTTCACACAAAACTAGAGTCAACAAAAACAGTAAAAATTATTTGGGGGAAAAAAAAAAAAGACACAAAGCTGTTTTTATATTAGTAGTGGTAAATGATGCAAGAAAGCAAGCTTATACAGCATCAGCCAAAAAAAAAAAAAAAAAAAAATTAGCTCTCTATCCAAACACCTTGGATACTGCACACTGTAAACACAGCAGCTGATGTGTCATTAAAAATCAAAACAAACTAAATAAGCCAGCAGACCCAGTGTAGAGACCTATATTCAGTGGTATTTCCATGTTTATGTGTAGAAGTCTGGGCATATGACTTCATCAATTGGTAAGTCAATCAAACTATTCATTCTATTTTGCTGGTTTGTAAAACATTGGCAACTAAGTGAATGCTTTGCCAGACACATTGTTTTGTCATCAAAATACAGTGTGTCTAGCAAATACGACAAGTGCATAATTATAATAAATTTATTCTCTAGTTGGCTGAGGCCAGAAGATATGCAGTTATTGCAGCTTTAAAAATATAGTTTTTAAAAAAACGTTACCTATAACAACAAAAAGATGGATTTTTTTTTTGTTTAGGCTCAACAGATGTATTTTATTTTTCAATAATTATAAAAAAAAATTTAGGAAGTTTCAAAAATCGAAATGCAGGTTGCAAGCATCCCTGTCTTATACTATTAGCTTCTGCTGTTAGTAGGTGTCAACCTTCTGCTGTTAATATGGCATCTGATAACACTATTTTTTAAAATTTTTCTATTATTTTTTTAGATTTGTAAACAAAATCAAATCCTCTTGTGTACATTTGTCCACTAATATTCTCTAATTAGTTATAATTAGAGAATATTATAATATTTAATATGCTGTGAATTATGGGACATTCATTTTTTTTTTCTTTTTGTTGTTTAACAGATGCCAGTTGAGAAAATATATTACCTAATGTTAAAGAATCTAAATGAGAGAACCTTTACTCTCTCCTAAAACTTTTCAAAAATGTGTAAATATTTGTTGCACGTTACTTTCCCATTTCCTAGTGACACTATAGTTTTATCTATTCCAAAGCCAGAAAAAGACCAATCAGACCTGCATAATTATAAACCAGTCTCACTTATTAGCTGCTTGGGTCAGACTCTGAAAAAAATGGTACACAGTTGCCTTACCTGTACCCGGAAACTCATACTACTATGAACAATGATCAGTTTGGTTTTTGTAAAAACAGGTCCACCCTAGTGCTTATGATAAAGGCTGAGACAAATGTGCAAAATGCATTCATAAAGAATGAACATTTGGTCATGGTGAACTTAGATATAGAGAAAGCCTTTGAAACCATGTGGCATCATGGAATCCTTCATGACCTACATTCCATTGGACTAAGGGGACATTCACCAACCTTAATTCAGAGCTTTTTCAAAGATCAAACCTTTCAGGTCCGTTATTGAATAGGCGCCTCTGTAGTCAGCTGGGCAGGAGCAGCAGTGCGTAGCACATGCTTCTTGATTAGACCGGGGTTCGAGCCCGTGAGCCACCAAATATGGAGGATGCGGAAAGGTCAGGGAATGACCACTGCATATTAGTGGAGTCCCTCAGGGCTCAGTGTTGGGTCCATTATTGTTTTCTGTATTTATAAATGATATTGATGATGGTATATCAAGCTTAATGTCCAAGTTTGCAGATGATACAAAGGTTGGCAGGGTTGTCAAGGACACTACTGACACTATGCTGCTGCAACAGGATCTGGAAAGGTTGAGCAGATGGGCTGAGAGGTGGCAAATGAAGTTTAACATTGACAAATGTAAAGTACTACACATGGGAAACAGCAACCCCAGAGCAACGTATCAACTCTGTGGTACTACACTGACAGTGGTAGAGAATGAAAGGGACTTGGGGGTGGTTGTGCAGGCAGATATGAAGTTCTCTGAGCAGTGCAGACAGGCTGCAAGAGTAGCTCATGGAGTATTGTCAATGATATACAGGAATTTTTCCAGCAGGGATAAGGAGGTGATTATTCCATTGTATAAGGCAATGGTCAGGCCACACCTAGAGTACTGTATACAGGTCTGGAGGCCTCATTTCAAGAAGGATGTAGAGCTGCTGGAACGAGTACAGAGAAGGGCAACAAGATTAGTGAATGGAACAAAGGGGTGCTCTTACGAAGAAAGGCTTAAGTTTTGCAAATTACAGTGTCTGGAGACTAGGCACCAGCGAGGTGATCTGATAGAGGTGTATAAAGCCTTGAATGGTTTAAGCATGCTCAATGCTGATGGGATTCTTCCTCTAGCTCAGAAAAATCACCTGAGAGGGCATAAATTCAAATTGAGGAAAGACAGATGTAGGATAGACGTGCGGAAATTTGCCTTTAGCCAGCGGGTGGTTGGTTGGTGGAACAGACTTCCATCCCTTGTGGTGGAGGTTGATAGCCTAAATAAGTTTAAGGCTCAGCTGGACAGGTATTTTGAACGAACAGAGGGGTGAAGTGGAAGTGGGGTTTTTTTTTTTTTTTTTTTTGGTTGATGCCTCTACTATTGCTAATGCTAATTGCAAATGCCTCTACTATTGCTAATGCTAATGCATATCCCCGGAGCAATATGGCCTTAGTTGCTAATGCTCCTAAAAACCAAATAACAATCGTTATCGAATTGCACTCTCCAGCAGGAGGAAGGAGTACCACAAGGGCCAGTCCTAAGTGCCACATCTTTTGCAGTTAGAATACACACTCTAACAAAAATCATCCTGAATTCTGTAGAAACTTATCTTTATGTATGACCTCACTATATCCAGTCACTCACAATATACCGTATTTCCCTATGTATAAGACACACCTTTTTTCGAAAAATTTGGGGTCTAAAAACTGGGTGCATCTTATACAGTGGTTGTAGATTTTTTTACTTGCATTTCCCGTTTTTTCGCGCTCATTGTCTTTGCGCTCATTGTTTCGCCCTTGTTACCGGTATATTAAGTTACGCTTATTATTATTATTATTATTATTATTATTATTAGCCATAGGGTGCAAGGAAGCCTGAGGCTTATGCTGCACCAGGCAAAAAAAAAAAAAAAAAAATTTCCCTATTACCCTGAGAGAGAGAGAGAGAGAGAGAGAGAGAGAGAGAGAGAGAGGGAGAGGGGGGGGGGGAGAAAGTAGAAAGGAATCACCAAAAAAGAGAAAGAGAAAATGATGATATCCAGCTCAGGACCCTTGCCATGTTCTGCCCAGAAATAGCTCAGAAAAGATTTTCGTACAGTGCTGAATTCAAGTTATGAGGAGTTGTATGAATTTTATGATGAATAAAACTTGAGTTCAATAAATTTATGTAATACATTTTTTTTTCAAATTTCGGGCCCCAAAATTAAGGTGCGTCTTATACATGGGGAAATACGGTATGTATTACATTGAAAGGAAACTCCAACTGTCAATAAATAAAACGCAGTCATGGATGTTACAAAATAGCTACCAACTGTCTCCACAGAAAACCTTTGCTATATACTTCTGCAAGAAGTGAAAATTGTACCCTGAACCTGAATTGCATTTGGAGAATCATGTTATTCTGGTCAGTGATGACATAAGATTCCTAGGTTTAATATTAGGCAAGTAATTAAACTTCCTAAAACACATACAGCATGTGCGAACTATTTGCTTGAAAAAATTAATATCCTTAGCATGCTCTCTGTGTTGTCATGGGGAGCTGACTTGTAGGCAAAATGCAAACAACTGCTAAAAATATTTTGCAGGAGATAAATGACCCTAAATTCTAAAAAATACAATAAAATTTTTCTCCGTTGTTATTGGTTTCCCTAATTTATTTTCACTCTATATTTTTTAATTGAGTTTAGTACGTCATAATTAATAGATCACTATTTACAATTTGGTAAAAAAGCAAAAAAATTAATTAATAAAAATGGGAGTCTTGTGGATGCCACACAAGCTTCACCATTAAATTGAGGAGGAGTGATGGAAGGTTAAATGGGTAGTTCTCATCAGTATAAAGGTGTACCCTTTATAAAGTCCCTTCATGACGAGGTAAAACTAATTTTTGAACTTGGAGGTAAGTATAATCTTTTGATAGATTGCATATACCTCATTATTTTAAAGGACATAAGAAATGCATGAAATCATTAAGGTTAATCACGAGGGCTCCTATAAATACAGTGACAATTCCCTTGGATTGGAGAAGAATCAATGTATTGCCAGTCTAAAAAGGTGGATCGAAGAATAAAGTAGATAACTATAGTCAATATGACTTTGGTGATAGATACAATGCAGTAAAGAGTCATCTAGGTAGAAATGGCATCTTCAAGAGAATGCAGCACAGTTCTGTAAAGGGGAAAATCTTGTTTTAACTAATCTGATAAACTATTATAAGAGAGTCATTTGTGAGTTGCATGCAGGGACATTGTTATTTTAACTTTAATAAAGCATTTAATTTGGTCCTGTACAAGAGATTAGTATATAAGCTGGAACATATGCATCCTGCTTATATAATATTTTATTCATCTAAGGATCTTGCCTATGATTCTGATTCCTATGCAGTCATAGGTAAGATCTATTTCTCTCTCTCTCTGGGTAGCTTGGGAATTTTTTTTTTGGCTGGTGCTGTTGTTATTTGGTTTTTAGGAGCATTAGCAACTAAGGCCATATTGCTCCGGGTATATGCAGTGGTCATTCCCTGACCTTTACACATCCTCCGTATTTGGTGATTTGCTGGTGCAGCATAAGCCTCAGACTTCTTGTACCATATGGCTAATAATAATAATAATAATAATAATAATAATAATAATAATAATAATATAAATAATTTATCAGTAGTAGCTTGCTATGAGTTGACTTCAGAGACCTTATTTTCAGTCTCTTTCAGGATCAAGATCTCTTAACATTACTAGGTTTCAGAATCAGTGGATTGTTGTATGCATTGATAATTCCCTTGTTACTTACAATGGTATGTATTTTTATATTTTTATATATTATTGCTTCTAGTAAATATATAGTTTAAGAATACTGATAAACTAAATGCTACATGTAATGTGTTATGGAATGGTAATACAATATA
Organism: Mastigoproctus giganteus; assembly: GCF_048544385.1. Taxonomy (NCBI): domain Eukaryota; kingdom Metazoa; phylum Arthropoda; class Arachnida; order Uropygi; family Thelyphonidae; genus Mastigoproctus; species Mastigoproctus giganteus. Next base: position 43,936,696 of record NC_143586.1, on the reverse strand, counting down.
AAAATAGCAGTAAAATCACCATAATTTATCTGTAATAAACCTACGAAAGTAGTATGACTGGCATCGATTTAATTGTATCTCATATTGTGACTATTCCTTCACATCAAGTTACCGTGTATTGCACTACTTCGAATAAGTAAAGCTTCACTAATAGAGAAAACTACGAAAGTAGTATGAATGCCATTGATTTAATTGTATCTCATATTGCAGCTATTCCTTCACAATGAGTTACCATGAATTGTTACATATTGTTACTTATTCTCAGAGTATACCACCACCCAGATGGCACTGTTTCAAGGCCTATCATTGGTGGGCAGGTAGGTACCTCAGTGTTGCAGTCATGTCAATCCAGTTGTGAAGTATAATTCCACAATATGAGAGATACCAGTTGGTGTATATAGTAGTAATACTGATAAACTAAATGCTACAAGGCATAATATGTTACAGATTGGTAATACACTATAAAAATAGCATTGAAATTACCATGATTTATACATAATAAAACTATGAAAATAGTATGAATGGCATTGATTTAATTGTATCTCATATTGTGACTATTCCTTCACAACGAGTTACCATATATTGCACTACTTCGAATAAGTAGCACTTCACTAATAGAGAAAACTATTGTTACTTATTCTCAGCATTACCACCACACCACCCAGACAGCACCATTTCGAGGCTGGTTGGCCTGTCATCGGTGGGTGGGTAGGCACCCCAGTGTTGCAGTCATGCCAACCCAGTTGTGAAGTATAATTCCACAATGTGAGAGATTCCAGTTGGTATATATATTAGTAATACTGATAAACTAAATGCTACAATGTTACGGATTGGTAATACACTATAAAAATACTTCTATAAATATACTTAAAAAGTATATTTATATATATATATATATATATATATATTCACAAAAAATACACTATAAATATACTTCACAACTGGGTTTGCTTGATTGCAACACTGGGGTACCTACCCGCCCATTGATGATAGGCCAACTAGCCTTGAAATGGTGCTGTCTGAGTGGTGGTGGTGGTGGTATCCCCTGAGAATTAGTAACAATGGTCTTCTCTATTAGTGAAGCGTTACTTATTTGAAATAGTGCAATACATGCCAATTCGTTGTGAAGGAATAATTACAAAATAAGGTACAATTAAATTGATTCCATTAATATTACTTTTGTAGTTTTATTATGGATAAATTATGGTGATTTCACTGCTATTTTTATAATGGTTTAAGAATGTGTGTACTCATTTATATTTTTAAAAAAAAATTACTGTGATTTTTGGTTTAGATATTACATTGAAAAATGCTTTTAGGACATGTTGTTCTTCTCCCAAAAACTGCTGAAGGGTTTTGCAATATTTTATGTATGGGTAGTTGTGTAGTGTATTCTGGAGGATTTTAATGATCAAAATATAGAATAGGACTTGTAAATAGGATACTTGACTGGGGAGAGGCCTCCCTCCACCTGTTTAGGGAAAATCCTTGAAAAGATGCTCCACAAAAGACATTCTTGAAGATCAGAACACCACAACACTCCATTAGTTTTGTTTCCAGCATAACAGATCTGCAATAGATACCCACATATCCAAAATGCTTTTATTTAAAATCAATGCATGCTGATAGTATTATTTGATATTAAGAAAACATTTGAAACCATCTGGTAATATGTAATCCTCCAAAACTCATGCAGTCTTGGATTGGGGGTGTGCTAACCTGACCATTTTATACAGAACTGTCTCCATTTCAAGGGGACATTTCAAGTACGATTTAAGAATGCATTATCCTTAACTGACATATGAGAAAAAGGTTTACCTCGACGATAGATTTTAAGTGCAACCTGTTTTTCATTAAGTGTGAGTAGCTTACTGCAAGACGTTCCAATACAGTGGACTATAGTTTGAGAAATAACGCATGCACAGCATTACAAATTTTTGTTTATACTGTGGGGGAACAATGTTGTCCCTCTTGTGAGTGACAGTTTCTCCTACAGTATAGACAAAAATTTAGAATGCTGTCAGAGTATTATTTCTCAAATTATTTCAATACATTTTGAAATAATACCTTACTTTTTTACTTGATTAATATATGGAGACCATCTTTCTGTTTCTTGCTGCATGTTTACCATTGAAAGACAACTACAATTAGCAATAGCCAAATTGAAACTTGCCGACTGGGCTAGCCAGGTGGGTAAAGTGCCTGCCTGGCAACACAAAGGTCGTGGGTTGAAATCCCGCCTCGGGTGTAGATCAGAATAGAAAATGCAAAAACCTTGGGAGGTGCAATATGGCCACAGAAGCTGATGCGGCAACAACTAACAAAAAAAAAAAAAAAAAAAAAAAATTGAAACTTGGATAAAATTCAGTTGCAATTTAATTAATGTAAAGCTTAAGTTAGTCTGAATTCATTCAACCAAATTGAGGTATTTTTCCATTAAAACCTTTTTGCATTAAAAAATTATGCACGCTATTTGATTGAACTGTTACCTTGAGTGAATAGCTGAATATTCTTCTTCTCCATTTTATATTTCAGTTGCTTTTTCTGGGGCCTCTGATGCTGCATTATTTTGATGGGCTCTGTCCTTTGTACTTTGGTAAGTATAGCAAGTTATGTTACCCTCTTTCTTTATCTGTGGACTGTGGAGAGGTTTAGGTTGGGTTTATTTATTTATTTTTTATTTTTGCCTTTCAAGCAGTATAATGGCAGTATTATGTATTGAATACATTGCTGTATTCAGTACATTTCTATTGTATTGTTTATATACACCAAATATATTTTATTTATTGTAATTATATACAGTGAATACTGTTTATTGTGATCACTTTAGGACACAGCTTGTTCCACCTGAGCAGGATCCTCAACTGTTGAACCATCAATATCCAGTGGACCAATCTGATTCATCTCTTTCCTTCTAGAGTTTACATAGGTAAAGAACTCTTTTCTGTTTTTCTTTGCATCCTTTGCCAAGGATTTTTCGTAGTCTGCCTTTGCCTGCCTAATCTCCTTTGTGACTTGGTTACAGACCAACTTATATCTATCATAGGCTTCCATGTCACCCATTAATTTATATGTATCCCATGCATTTTTCTTCTCTGCCATATGTCTCATTAGTTCATCTGACATCCATTTAGGCCTAAACTTTGAACAATATTTCTTAGTTAGTATGTAAAGCCTACTAGCTTCCAAGATAAGTTCTTTGAATGCTTCCCATTTTGAATTTGCTTTTGGTAATATCATCAGTTGGTCCCACTGATAGAATAGAATTTAAATACTGTCTCATACCATCGTAGTCGCCTTTACGAAAGCAAAAACCCTTCCCTTTACCCCTGATGGTAGTTACCTATTTGAGTAAATCCTACTTCAGCACACTGTGATCACTGCCATCTAGTGGTTCCTTTATCTGCAGATTCTTAATGCATGAAGAATCACTACTGATAATCAGGTCAATAGTATTACTCCCTCTAGTTGCCTCCCAAACATGCTGATGTAGAAAACAATCATCCAATAAATCCACAAAAGCCTTGCTAGTGTGTGAGTGACCAACCCACAAATTCCAGTCAATATCTGGGAAATTAAAATCCCCCATTATAAGACTCTGATTTACTGGCCCACTCTATTTCCCTGTACAGTTTCTTATTATACTCATCAGAATCCTATAGCACACTCCTACTCTCAATTTTGATCTCCCAATGCTTATGTCACACCAAACTGACTCAACACTGCACTGTTCAGCGATGTCGACTGGCTTCACTTCCTTGGATTTTGTGTTTCTTAACTAATAGCATAACCCCTCCCCCCTTCCTATCCTCTCTGTACACATTGCACTCTCCAAATTTCAGTTCTGCATTCCTTATATCTGTGTGACACCATGTCTCTGATATCCCAACAATATCTGCCTTTGATGTTTTGAGCAATACCTCAAATTCATCAAATTTATTTACCAAACTCCTAGCATTGGTGTACATGCAAGTATACATGCACCTGTTCCTATTCTTAGCTACCCTAACACAACCCATGTGCTTACTTGTACCGCAATGACTCCCAGCAGTCTCTGAAATATCCTGCATCTTGTTTTTCAGTCTGCTGCTCATTCCAAAAGAAGCAGTGCAAGAATCACTTTACCTCTGCCATGGCTACTGTTAATCTATTAGTCTTTGTATCCCCCCAAGCTAGCAGTTTTCCGACCCACCTAACACTGCCTCAATAGCATCAGCAGATATTCTTGCAACCTTTCTATTTAAGTGTATCCCATCCCTGTAGAGGCAGTCTCTCCTGTTAACAAGTACAGGCCAGGCTGAAAAAAATTCTACCCCTCGAGCCTTGCACAATCTTTCCAGGGCCAGATTGATCGACAAGGCGCTCATCATATACTCCCTCCTATCGTGTCTGGGCAGAATTGCAGACACCTTCAAATTCAACCCTAATTCACAGCTTTTTTTTCAATAGTGACCTGTACCTGTTAAGTAATTCTGCCGGTCTCCTACTCTTAATATCATTAGTGCCAACATGTACAACTATATCACCTTTTGTGCCCTTAAAAGATGATATCTGCCCTACAACGTCATCAGCCTTTGCCCCTGGCAGACATACCCTGGTCCTGTTCCACCTATTCTTTTTACAAAGCATGTTCCCCATTTCCCTGACAATAGAGTCACCAACAACTACTAGTTCCTGTGGGACCAGCGCATTCTGCCTTGGGGGTTGCCACTGTGTTGCATGATGACCAAGTGCAAGCTCTAGCGTTGATGTGTGCAGCTGAGAGCTTGATGGGCCCCTCAATTTAGATCCTTTGGGGGCATCCACCTTGTCCTTCAAGCTCTGATATAAGCCCATGATAACACTGAGTTGTCGCCTGATTTCTTTACACTCCTTACATCGCGCACACACAAAGACATCCCCCATGGCAATGTTATGTCCCGTACCCGATTGCTCCACAAACATCAAGCAAGCAGTGCATTTTAAAAGGCTGTGATTCAGAGGGCAACTGCCGCTCTTCAGTTCTCTCGAGCCACAGCACTCCCATTAGCTCGAGCCTTTTGCTTTGCTGCTCTGGTCTGAGTCCTGATTTCAATTTAATTTCAATAAAATTTCAATTTCAGTACAAAATTATAACCCTAAACTTGTATTCCAACACAGTTATAACGCTATATATATTTTTCAGTATTGAGTATTATCTACGAGTTCCGTTTGTATAACTTCTGTATCAAGTTATGTATTAATCAATTATGTTATGTTTGTAATCTAAGTCGTTATATGTATTTAGTTAAAAAGTTCAATTTAATTGACAATGAAGTTTAACAAGATTAATAGATTTTACTAATTAATTTACAATATTATATTATATACTATACTATACTAAGCTTACGCTATCTATTTCGGGATATAACGTATCGTATAACAATGGCAGCAAGTTAAGAACGGTAAATTTACGGACACTTAAGTATTAATTAACTTCCAAATCTCACTGTCTCAATTCAGAATAAACTAAGGATCCTGACTAGGTCTATAAGCTACTTATAGAAAATAATTTAATATAACAATTGGTCAATAAAGCAGCTAAATATGGCTAAAAAACTTCTCGTTCAGCGGAGCTGCAACTTGTAACACATGGATTTGATACCCTTACCAATAAATAAATTTTCTGTTTATACTCCGATACTCCGGCATGACAACTAAGTCAGTAGAGTTTACAATAAAAAATAATGCTAACATCTGGAATGCCTTCATTAAAAATGAATCACTGGTAATGGTATGTCTGGATATCCCAAATGCATTTCACACCATTTGGTGTATTGTTGTTCACAGAGATTTACATGCACTTGACCTATGAGGACATTTGCCAATACAGAACTTCCTACAAACCCATCCCTTTCAAGTTTGTTATCAAAATGCCTTCTCACAATTTTTCAACCAAGAAGGAATTCCACAGGGCTCTGTTCTTAGTGCTACACTTTTCGGCATCAGAATAAACCAAATGACAAAAGATATTCCTGCTACTGTTGAAATATACCTATATGCTGATGACCTTACTACCTCATGTTGCTCCCAAAACATGTACTGTATCAGATGACAGCTCCAATGTGCAATCAATAAAATAGACTGCAGATGTTACAAAATAGCTATCACCTCTCCAAACAGAAAATTATTGCAGTATGTTTTTGTAAAAAAAAAACACAAGTTACATCCTCAACCTGAATTATGACTGAGAACTCATTCTATCTGCTTTCTGACAATGTCTGCTTCTTAGGTCTAACTCTATACAGTAAATTGAACTTGCTAAAGCCAGAAAAAAATGAATATCCTTAAAGTAATATCAGCCATGACTTGGAGTGCTGATAGATGCACACTACTTCACTTGTACCATGCACTTATTAAATCTTGACTGGACTGTGGTGTGCCTGTATATGATTCTGCTAGAAAGACTGCCCTTGAGTGGCTTAACCATATTTGTCATTGTGCCTTATGGACAGTCCTTAGAGCATTCCAGACATCTCCTGTTCAAAGTTTATATGTAGTAGCAAACAAACCAACTCGTCATCTTAGGAGAGAATTATTACTCCTAACTTATGCAGCAGAAATGTGGAGTGAACCAATTCATCCCATATGGCTATAACTCTTTGATCCACAGTTAAAAATGAACTATAATAATAAGCCTAGAGAAAATAAACCTACACAAATAAGGCTGCAAGAGCTAACAGACACTGGAATATTCAGCTAGATAATGTATATCAAGAAACTTCTGAACCAGATCCTCCCTGGGCTATATACTCACCATCTTGTGATGACTATTTTTTTAAATGGGGAAAGCAATCCATATCATCTATGAATATCAAACAACTTCACATGGCACATGTAATATCAAACATCCATTACACATAGATATATACAGATGGATCAAAAACAGAAATGACTGTAGGTGTGGCAGCAGTATTTCCTACTTTCACCGTCTCTACATCACTCCCACTAGTGTGCAGTATGTACACTAGTGGGAGTGTAGAGACGGTGTGACTGTATGAAATTAAATCAGTACTTGATCATATCAACACTTCTCCTCCACAGATTATAATTTACACAGATTCAGAGTGCAGTGACTGTGCACAGTCACTGCACTCTGATCTTCGTTGATTCAGCATGATACAACCACCCAATCAGTGAAATTCTGTTGGATTCCAGGGCATACTGGAATTCCTGGAAGTGAAAATGCAGATGAAGCCACCAAACATCCTACCAGCCAGTATTATACATATCCAACAGGCATGCCAGAATCAGTGAAAGAAACTATGGCTGGCTCAGACAAATAATAAATTGTCACAAAATAAATGTGAACCACAATTATGGAATTCTGGTTTTTGGAAAAATTGTTTTTGCTAGAACATGAATTGGTCACACCCATCTGACACATCTCTTCCTACTAGAAGGGGAAGATCCTCCACAATGTGTTCACTGTCACATCCAGTTAACCGAAAAATACCTCCTTAATGACTGGCACCAAGTGAGCGATCATTGTGATTTACAAAGCAATTTGAAAGTGACAGTTCTCTAAACGACCGATTAAAGAGATTTTTAAAGCTTTACTTCACAAAGTTATTTATTTTTGGCTCCTTCTAAATAAAGAAGTAAGCTACCCATCGGAGGTGTAGCAGTTTTAGTATCTGTTAGTACTCCATCTAGGCAAATCCCCTTGCAAACTAATTTAGAAGTTGTTGCTGTACGCATAGAACTTGGAATAATTTTATCACTTGTTTCAGTTTATCTTCCACTGAATCAAACGTACGTTTATACTCAGAGACTTTGATGAGCTCCTTGCCCAGATACACTTCCTATTTGTTTGATGGGTGACTTTAATGGACACCACCCTTTGTGGGGAAGTCTACATATGGATAAAATAAGGCAGCTAATAAAAACATTACTGGACATTACTTGACCCAATCACTTGCAAATTTCAAACTATCTTAAAAACTATCCGGAAATTCGTAGAAGATGGAAATTCTCAAAGGCAAACTGGATAACATTTTCCTTAAGCACAATTTTAGATAAACACTTCATTCAGAATCAATCAATAGATGAAACTACTGACCATATCACAAAACAGATACTAGCAGCAGCTGATAAAGCTATTCCTCAGTCATCCACTCAACGTGGTGTTTTGGTATTCTATGGGATCTTCACACCTTTGGACTCCCTTGTTTATTCAAAGCTTTCCCCAGGGCAGAACCTTTCAGGTTTGTTATCTAAATGTTCTTTCTAAGATCCATATACAGGAGGAAGGCATTCCTCAGGGATCTATTTTGAGTCCTACTCTATTTTTTATTAAAATAAACAACATAATTCAGGATATTCCAAGCACAGTTAAATTATATTACTATGCATGCAGACGACCTTATGATTTCGTGCAAAGGGAAAAATATGAATTCTGTTGAGAGACAGCTTCAGATCTCAATTAACAAAATAGAGCTGTGGACGTCTCGCAATGGCTACCACTTATCAGCACAAAAATCAAACTATGCATTTCTGTAAAAAAAGCGCAAGTTCCATCCCAAGCCTGAATTACAGCTTAAAAATCTCACCATACCTCTTTCCAATAGTATCAGATTTCTTGGTCTAATCTTGAACAATAAATTAAACTTCATACAGCACTTCACATATCTGAGAACCATTTGCTTACAAAAATTAAATATCCTTAGAGTACTATCTTCATCAATGTGGGGTGCTGACTGATACACTCTGCTTCGATTATATCGGGTTTTAATTAGATCTTGCTTGTTTCTCCTCCACTTTTTTATTACAAAATCACTTATCTCCCTGTTAGAGTTTGATAAACTTCTGGCATTCCCCTTCTTGAATAACTTCCCATGTGTGAATGTAGATGCAAAATACTCATTCAGTTTATCAGCTACTTCAGCAGGATCATCAGTAGTTGAACCATCCATGTTAAGTGGACCAATCTGATTCATCCCCTTCCTTCTAGAGTTTACATAAGTAAAGAATTCTCTGCTGTTTTTGTTGGAGTCCTTTTCCAAAGATTTCTTGTAATCTGCCCTCGCCTGCCTAACCTCCTTTCTGACTTGATTACAGACTAGCTTATATCTGTTGTAGGCTTCTGTGTTGCCTGATAATTTATATGCATCCCATGCATTTTTCTTTTCTGCCACGAGCCTCATTAATTCATCCGACATCCATTTAGGCCTGAACTTTGAACAGTATTTCTTAGTTGGTATGAAAAGCCCAGTAGCCTCCAAGATTAAGTCCCTGAAGGCTACCCATTTAGGTGCCTCCGTAGCCAGGTGGGCAGGAGCAGCAGTGCATAGCACACGCTTCTTGATTAGACCGGGGTTTAAGCTCGTGACCACCAAATACGGAGGATGCGGAAAGGTCAGGGAATTACCACCGCATATCCCTGGAGCAATATGGCCTTTTGCTAATGCTCCTAAAAAAAAAACCAAAATAACAACAAATAAGAATAGCTACCCATTTGGAATTCACCATTGGTTAACATAATCAGTTGATCCCCATGTATAGAATTTAAAAACTCTGAGGCCACTGCAGTCACTTTTACAAACAAAAGTCCTTTACTCCTGATCGTAGTTACATCTTTAAGTAAATCCCACATCAATGCACTGTGATCACTGTAACCTAGTGGTTCCTGTATCTGCAAATTCTTAATGTATGAATAATCACTGCTGATAATCAGATCAAGGGTATTACTCCCTCTGGTTGCCTTCGACATGTTGATGTAGAAAACAGTCCTCCAATAAATCCACGAAAGTCTTGCTAGTGTGCGAGTGACCAACCCACAAGACATTCTGATTTACTGGCGCATTCTATTTCTCTGCAGAACTGTTCATTGTACCTATCAGAGTCATTAGGCCTATAACATACTGCTACTCTCATTTTCCAATTCCTAGTGTTTATGTCACACCAAACAGACTCAACATTGCATTGTCCACCTGAGTCAACTGGATGCACTTCCTTAGATTTTGTGTGTCTTAACTAACAGCATAACCCCTCCTCCCTTCCTGCCCTGTCTGTCTTTTCTGTACACATTGTACTCCCCAAATTCTAATTCTGCACTGCTTATATCTGTGTGACACCATGTCTCTGATATCCCAACAATATCTGCCTTTGATGTCTTGACCAGCACTTCAAATTCATATATTTTATTTACTATACTTCTAGCATTAGTGTACATGCAAGTATATATGCACTTGTTCTTACTCTTACTTACCCCAACACAGCCCATGTATTTACTTATTCCATGATGACTCCCAGCAGCTCATGATGTTCCCAGCAACTTGCTCTCTAGGCTGTTGCTCATTACAATAGAAGCAATGCAAGAATCACTTTAGCCTCTGCCTGTGGCTACCGTTAATCTTTTAGTCTGTGTATCCCCCCATTCTAGCAGTTTTCCGACCCACCTAACACTGCCTTGATAACATCAGCAAATATTCTTGCACCCTTTCTATTTAAGTGTATCCCATCCCAGTAGAAGCAATCTCTCCTGTTAGCAAGCACAGACCATGCTGAAAAAATTCTACCCTGTGAACCTTGCACAATCTCTCCAGGGCCAAATTGATTGACAAGGCTCTCATCGTATTCTCTTTCTTGGTGATTCCTTTCTACTTCCCTCTCTCTCTCAGGGTAACTCGGAATTTTTTTTTTTTTTTTTTTTTGCTGGTGCAGCATAAGCCTTAGGTTTCCTTGCACCATATGGCTAATAATAATAATAATATACTCCATCCTATCGTGTCTCGGCAGAATTGCAGACAGTCAAATTTAACCCTAATTTGTGACTTTTTTCCAGCATTGACCTGTACTTGTTAAGTAAATCTGGAGATATCTTACTCTTATGTTCATTAGTGCCAACGTGTACAACAATATCAACTTTGGTGCCCTACAACGTCATCAACTTTTGCCCCTGGCAGACATATGCCTAAGCTCTGACCCCAGTATATAAATGAAAAATCAAATTTTCATCATATGGAACTACAGCAGAAACACTGGATGAATGGATTTCATTTCCATCTGGCCTCACAAGATGTCAACATTGCCTTTCCTGTGGAATTGTAAAAAGACAAGTCCACTGGATGTATACTTATCAGAATAATAACATATCTACCATCATATACTGCAAACCCACTAATACAGGGTGTTCTTAATTCTTCTCCAATCACTCCATTTCAGTACAAGTAGGCATCATTGGAGCTTCACTTGAAGGGATCCCCCCCCCCCAATATATGGTCCAAGATTTCAGACAGACCGGACTTCTGCTTCAGAACAGCTACTATTCCTTTCAGTTTATTGAAAGAACTACGGAAAAGCCAGTGGACAAATTTAAGGCCCAGTCACAGGACATCACCTTACCTTATAATCCTGGGTAAAGCAAGAAGTTCAACTTGCCAAATAAATAAAAGACCAAAGTGCAATTTCAGAGAATAACAGGATTTGCCCAGGCTATCCATACAGAAAATTAAAAGCTTTCATTTCCCCCTCCCTTGTATTGGGATTCAACAACACCAACAGTCCCTGCTCCATAAGTTGCAACAAAGGGGACCATACCTGGAATTCACAGGGCTCGGTTGCATCTGAAAACAGGCTCTCAGTAGTATCTCTAGATCATGATCATGAGCTGTTGACCTCCATGTGATCTCCTATGCTCTCTCGTAAATAGCCATTTTGCCTCCTCCAGTGGACGCTGTTCAGACAAGTTATCATCTGAACACAGTGCTCAGAGGCAAGGGTTTCTTGTCCCTGAGCAATTTCTTCACATTTCTTGTTGTTCTCCCAATCCCCAAGTCAAGATGCAACTCCACAGTTCTCTGGGTGATGTAAATAATTTCAGTTTCTTTAACTAATTATATATTATATATAAAGCAGTAAGGTGTAACTATATTTTAATTTCCCTGCTCTTCTGAAGAAGTCCACAAAATAGGAGTGCATAACATTTAAATCTGCTAATATTCCAATTAAATTGTACAAGAAAGCCATTGAATGTTTTGCCTTTATGCATTAAGTGTATTTTCATTATTCTGAATGTCAACTTGTGTATATTGCCATTTGGTGACCATTTTAGAAAATTTCCTTTATATATAAGCACCTTAAATAATTCATTAGGATGACTACATTTTGTCTTTAATATTTACTTGTTGATGTATTTTAGATCCAAGGTACTGGTTTGCAAACTTCAGGAGCTTAATATGGGTGAGGAATCACCTTGTGGTAAGTCCAAAAGGTTTTTACTTTCTGAAAATTGGAGTATTTTAATCAAAATTTAAGGTGTTTTTTTTTTTTTTTTTAAATGCCTTTGAAAAATTACTCTTCTTTTATTGACTGATTGCAATTTAGGTGAAAGTAATATTCTGTTTATTCACATGCGCCTAAATTGCAATCAGTCAATAAAATAACAAAGCAATTTTTCAGTTATTAGTGATGAAAAGATCATGGCATTTGATTGTACAGTGGACCCCCGCTTTACGGTTGGTTCACTGTACAATCAAATAACTTTATGATGGACTCTCCATAATAAAATACTGTTCGTTATGCGATATATCATCTGCTGTACTTGTACAAATTGGAATGGTATGGCATTAAGGGCAAGTTGTTGCAATGGATAAAGGGATGGTTGAGTGGGAGACGGCAGAGAGTGGTAATAAATGGACACTGCTCTATGTGGACTAATGTTATTAGTGGAGTCCCCCAGGGTTCGGTGCCAGGCCCATTGTTGTTTTGTGTATTTATCAATGAAGGTATATCGGGCTTAATGTCTAAATTTGCAGATGATACAAAGGTTTGCAGGGTTGGTAATGACAGTAAAGACAATATGCTACTACAACAGGATCTAGAAAAGTTAGGCAGATGGACTGAAGTGGCAACTGAAGTTTAACATTGACAAATGCAAAGTACTGCATATTGGTAGCAGTAACACAAGAGAAACTTACCAACTGTGTGGTACTGCACTCAGGGACGTGAAGAATGAAAAAGACCTGGGGGTAATTGTGCAGTCAGATATGAAGTTCTCTGAGCAGTGCAGATGGGCTGTCAGAGCAGATCATAGAGTCAATGATGTATAGGAATTTTGCTAGCAGAGACAACGAGGTGATTATTCCTTTGTATAAGGCAATGGTCAGGCCACACCTTGAGTACTATGTACAGGTCTGGAGGCCTCATTTTAGGAAGGATGTAAAGTGGCTAGAACAAGTACAAAGGGATGTGTTTGTGAAGAAAGGCTTAAGTTCTGAAAGTTGCAGCATCTAGAGACTAGGCACCTGCGAGGTGATCTGATTGAGTTTTGTAAGGCCTTGAATGGTTTGAGCAGGCTCAATGCTGACGGGATACTTCCGCTTACTCAGATTAAGAACCTGAGGGGACGTAGATTCAAATTGAGGAAAGACAGTTGTAGAATAGATGTGTGGAAGGTTGCCTTTAGCCAGCAGGTAGTTGATTGCTGGAACAGACTTTCATGTGTTGTTGTGGAAGTTGATAACTTAAATAAATTTAAGGCTGAACTAGACAAATATTTGGAGCGACTGAATAGATGAAATGGGAAAGTTTTTTTTTTTTTTTTTTTGGCTGATGCTGTATAAGCTTGCTTTCTTGCTTCATATGCCTTAACTAATGCAAATGTAGTAAGTGCCAGTCATTGTGATCGTGTTTGCAAATTGAATATTAATTCTATTAAATGGCGATCCTAATAAGCAAAAATAGGAGGAATATTATCCACAGGCTATAAAAGTAAAGATATAAAGCACAAATTTACATTTTATTACTTTATCAATTAACAAAATTATATGATATGTGAAAATCGGAAGAATATTTTCCATAGGTTAGCAAAATAAAAATAAATGTACGCTTATGTACATACATAGCTTAATTAATACATACTGTAATATGTATAGTACAGTATAACCAATTGATATTTCTGTTCACTGACTCTTTTTTTTAAGTGGGGGGGGTTGTAAAATTTAAAACAGTAAAAAAAAAAAAAGCAATCATTTATGGCACTCACAAATTGCGACTAACGTGATACATGCAAGTGAGATATAGAGTAACAAGTTTACAAAGCTTAAAAAATAGGAATGAAAAGAACACTGAAAAAAAATTTTTTTTATATGATTGAAGATTTCATGGAAGGGGAAACACATTTCACCATAATAACATAAAAAGTCACAGAATTCAAACTATCAGTATTATCACAAATGCAATAAGATAGAGTTTACTACCCATTTATAATAGATTGTACTAACAGAAAAGCCCAATAAAACAGAAACTGCAAATTGTTTTTATTGTTTTATGGTAGTGACCTCCAGAAATGTGCTTTAGAAAAATATCACAGATGTGTTAAAATTGATTCTTATAACAGAACATATGATAACAATGAAAGTGTAGCACATTTCAATGATTTGAATTGGTTTTTTGAAATTTGATTCTATGAAAAGCAGCCAATTCTACTAACCAGTGATCATGTTAACTGGCACCTAATTATTTCACTTTACAATTGTCTCTGATCCGTAATTATCAATTATCATACTAAACAACATTTGGGGGGTGGAATAAGTAAAAATGTGGCACCATCAGCATTTTTTATTTTTTAAATTTGTATCATGTTTTAATGTTTCTTATAGTGTATAAGATGCACCACAATTTTATGGCGACCTTTTTTCAGATAAAAGGTGTGTTATATGCTGTAAAATATGGTTGTTTGTTTGTTGTTTGTTATTTGGTTTTTAGGAGCATTAGCAACTAAGGCCATATTGCTCTGGGATATGCGGTGGTCATTCCCTGAATGACCTTTCCGCATCCTCCGTATTTGGTGGTGACGGGCTCGAACCCCGGTCTAATCAAGAAGCGTGTGCTACGCACTGCTGCTCCTTCCCACCTGGCTACGGAGGCACCCATAAAATATGGTATTCAGTATTCTATAAAATACTAATATAATTTCCTTTATAAAATCACCTTTTAGAGGTGATTTTTATAAAGGCGCAAGTAACTCATCAATCGTGGTTGGTGAGTTACTTAGGGCATCGGAAAATTTTATTTTACTCTCATGATTAATTTAAAGCTTACTTATACAGAGAAAATTTCAACTTCTGAGGTTTTGGAATGAATTGCCAAAAACATGTTATTGGGTTCACATTGCGATAGTTTCACGATAACAGTGGTGTCTCTAGAACGGATTAATATTGTAAAGTGGGGGTCCACTGTATTAAGATATCCCGTGTGTATATACACATTTTATTATACTTGCTACAATAAATCTATGTGGAATTGCTGTTCCAAATTTTACTGTAATTTTCAGCTTTCATTCAACATTCGTGTACCAAACCATTGTACTATGATATTTTTATGAGACATATTGTGCACAGTACTATTTTATTTCAAGGGGGGAATTTGGAGAAAATGTTTTTATCAATATGGCAAACAATACATTTTTAAAGGGAGAACATTCGATTCTAGTAAAGTTTTTGACATAGGTTTGGACATAATTGCCTGGGGCACCCAGTTGAAAAGGATGCCATTTTTTTTTTTTACAATATGAAACCAAAAAATAATGTAATTAGATTTAGCTTTGATATGATGCACTAATTTCTTAACTTGTATAATATTGCCAATTGACTACCAATATAATTCTAATTGCACTGTCAAAACAACAAAATGCTGTGCAAGCTAAGACATTACTGTGTACTACCAGTCAGCTGTGTTTTTTTTTTTCTCTCTCTCTCACTATGGTGTGCAAAAAATATTTTGCTTCTGGTGACATGAAGTTTAGCGGTGGCTCAGCATGCAGGCCTCCTACGGAGGAAACATGGAAAATTTTAAATGAATGATTCTCTAAACACTAATTTGGAGATATATTTTATTTAAAAAAAATTTATAATAGCTGCATTATGTATTGTTTTCTGAAGCAATGACTTGGGTGGGCCTAATTAAAAAAATATAATAAAATTAATGCAACACAACTTGGCTCAGGAGATGACGTAAGCCCTCCCAAATTAAAGGGCCTTCGACTATTTAACTGTCTAGGCATAAATGTGGCCCTGTTAGTCACTTGCCACAGTGCTACTGACTTGTTCACTTCAGTATTAATCATTGTGTGCCTTGAGTTATTGCTGATTAGTTGTTATTTTCATCTTTTGTGCTTAACAGTTATTTATTCATGCTCTTTTCCTGTAGCATAAGTAATGATAAAATACTCAATATTTTTTGGCAAAGATTTAATATTAAAAATGGCAAATCAAATAAAATATCAAATATAATATTAAAAATGACAGCTCAAATAAAATATCAGATATAATATTAAAAATGACAGAATACTTCACTTTTGAGAATTGCTGTTTATTGGAAATTAATCCTAACTAAACTTGCATGAATAATGGTGCAACATGTAATGAAATCAACTTGTTATTATCAAAGCTGTGTTCCTCAGTTTAGCTCCTTGTCTTTGCAAACAGATCACTTACGTTTGCCATTCCTACACAAATATAACTGTTATTTTAAACATTTTTGCATACGTTAGTATATATACGTAAGGCACCTATTGTCTTCATGATTTTCACCTGTCTGTTCATTTGCATGCAGTAACTCAACTTGGATGCATTTTCACGAAACTTTACCTTTAGCTTTTTCAGAAAGATTTGTTCAGCTATTCCGAATTTCATTAAAATCAGACCAATAGAAATTTGGCAATTATTATTATTTTTTACATACAACTTGTATACTGTATATTTTCTAGCTGAAGCAATCTATGAAGCGATCCCATCCCAGGTCTGGAATGGGATCAAGGTGTTATTGGAAATGTGGGGATGATGCTTATAAGCAAACTTGGTGTCCCATTCATGTATGCAGTCCCTGCTAGTTTACATCCCTTTGTATGGCACCGTGGTTGGTTGGTGAGTTACCCAGGGCATCAGAAAATTTTATTTTACTCTCATGAGTAATTTAAATCCCTCTTTCTTCTGGGCGGTGCCCACAAGGCCCCTAATTAACCAGTTGGAAGACACTGATAATACTAATTCAAGGATGCCCAGAACTTAGGATAGACCACCATCAGTGGCACTGCTTTTCCTCATTCTCCATTCCACTGGAGAGCAGGCACTTGGGAAAATGTCACCCTTTTTAGTCCAGAAAGGATTAGAAGGTTGGCAAGATCTCCAAAATCTGTTAAAAGGCTATATTCTGAAGACATTTTAGTTGAGGTTGCAAGCCCAAAACATACACAACAACTTCTAAAAGCTACATTGATAGGAGGAATACCAATTATCATAAAACTCTGAACTCTTCACGCAGTGTCATATCAGAGTGATCTTCATGTTTCTGAAGAAGATATCTGCTCGGAATTAAAAGATTAAGGAGGGATCCTTGATCCCTCCTTGATCTTTTAATTTACACTACCCAGTGAAGAGCCTATTGTAGCTCCCCTGCCTGTGCTCAGTGTGGTGATAAAGGCCATGAGAGCAAGGAAAGTTTGGCTTCCAAACCAATCTGTATAAATTGCCAAGGCGATCACCCTGCATACTCTCGAGCATGCCAGTGGTGGAAGGATGAGAAAGAAATGCAAAAATTAAAAACAGAGCTGAACATTTGCTATCAAGAGGCCAGGAAAAAAATTAAATTAATTTAAGAAATAATAATGGAACATGCCTGAAATGTAGCACACTGTATATATTACCTAACTTCTCTTAATGTTATTTTCAAAGAAAAAATTACCATAAGTAAATAGTATGTAAAGATATCTGTACATTTTTTTAATTTGGCATAAATATTAATAAGATACACTGAAAACAATTCTTTTAGTTAAAAGAATTGTTTTTCAATTAAAAATAGAAATTTCACTATTGTAAAGAAAGCTGTTTTCTGTACATTTACATGGAAAAAGCAGAACTTAGAATCATACAATGCAGTTTACAAAATTTATCTTCAGAAAATAACATAAAATTTCAAGGATTTAGACTTTTCTCTGAAAAACAGTTTCTTTTGACATTAATTTTGACATTATTTATTTGGACTTAACAAAGCATTTGACTCAGTCCTTCACAAGAGATTGCTATATAAGCTTGGATGTACTGAGATCACAGGTAAGATCCTTAAAAGGATAATGGGATGGCTACATGACAGGAGGCAAAGGGTTGTAATTATTAGCCTATTTTTCAGAATAGGCTGGAGTTAGAAGTAGAGTCCCTCGGGGATTGGTGTTTGGACTGCTGCTGTTTCCGATTTTCTTAAACGAAATATCAAAATTTGCAGTTGATTTGAAGATTGGAAGGCACCAGCATCAAGCAATGCTGCTTCAGAATTAATTACACTTTGGGAATGATTAGATAAGTGGCTTCTATGTTTTATGCTGCAAAATGCAAAGTTTTACACTTCAGAAATAGCAATCTAAAAATAGCTTATACACTAGGATAAGTTGTTTAAAATGTGAAATTTTCTATGCAGTGCACACATGCACTGCAAAAAAATTTCACATGTGCAGCAGGAGAGCTCATAGTGTTCTGTCAGGGACTTATTGAACAATTGCTTCTAGAAATAGGATTATAATTCCACTGCATAAGGCAGTTGTGAGACTGCACTTGAAATAGCATCCAAGTATAGAGGGCACACCAAAAATAGTGGTGTCAAGTTTCTTGAAAAGTTTGGAAGGTGGAAAGTATGCCTGGTGAGATTAGCTAAAGGGTGTCCAAACAAAGCAAGACCTTTACAATATGTAGGGTGCAGAGGCCTTGAATGATTTGAGCAAGCATCAGTGCTGATGCGATTCTTCCACTTTCCCAAATTAATCTTGCCTGAGGGGACATAAATTTAAATTGAGGAAAGACAGTTGTAGAATAGATGTGCAGAAATTTGCCTTTAGCCAGCGGTTGGTTGATTGCTAGAACAAGCCTTTGTCTGTCATTGTGGAAGTCGACAGCTTAAATAAATTCAAGGTAGAACTAGACAAACATTTGGAGTGAATGGATGGGTGAAATGGGAAGGTTTTTTTTTTTTTTTGGCTGACGCTGTATAAGCTTACTTTCTTGCATCGTATGCCTCTACTAATGCTAACCATACTAATAATTTATTTGCTGTCAGGCTGAAATGGATGCTTTCTGTGTCAAAATCAGTGTCAAAACACAGGTTTTGTATCATCTGTATATAACTAATCAGTCTATGAAGTCGTCCAGTTGCTTCATTTTCTCTTCCTTCATAAGAGCATGATTATAGCTCCTTGTCATCTCTCAGTTGTTACTTCCAATAAAGCAGAACTGATAAGTCTGAACAATTTTGTTCCACTTTTGTATTATGCATCACCTTTTACTTGGCTAACCAACCATATTGGGTTAAAGTTGCAGGTAATAACCATACAACTACATGACCAACTCTTAGCAAAATTATCAGTGATGTATTTACTGAAGCTATACACATGATGTTTAATCAATAAAAGCAAGTTCACCTTTCACTGAAAGCATTGTCGTGGAATTTATTTTAGTCATTTATTATTTTATTTTTTCCAGTTAATGTACAACGGAATTTTATAGGACTACAGGCAAACAAAGAACATCCAGTATACTGCATTGCCTGCAAGAAACATATCTAAAGTCAGAAAATATACCATCATCCTTCAGAGACTATACAATTCATAGAAAATAGGATAGATGAAGAAATGATGCATGACAGTTTCCATAGTAACAAAAAAAAAAAAAAATAATAATAAATAAATAAAAAAGCCAAAAAAGCACATCTTATAGCACTATATGCACTAAATATAATAATCTCATCACTAATCTAATATGCATTAGATTAGTGATGAGAAGCCCAGTTACCATGTGTTTCATATACTTGTTCTTCAGGCTTGTTGTCTCATAAACTTTATACCTAAGTTTCATACTTTGGGCATAGGCCTCAAGTTTGAGACCTGATAATAAATGCAGGAACACCAAATAAACCAGGCTGTTTTTCAACTTTGAGATGCCTTTGCCACTTCCCAGATGACAAAATTGTCTCTACTGTTGTAATAAATGTCACCTTGTTAGTGGAGAACTAGGCACAGATAAATTGAACCAAGATTTGGGAAAAAATTCCCATTAATTATAAATGAAGAAGTTTTTTTTTATTTTTGGTTAATTTTTATTTATACCTTGCTCTCCACTGATGAGGTGCCAATTGGCACCAAAACAACCATCTAGGGATTGGCAAAAATTTCTCTGTCTTTTGGATAACAGTCACTACTTAACTGCCTAGTTGATTTGGTGTTCTTGTATTTATTAGTGGGTTTTGAACTTCAGGCCTATGCTCAAGATGAAACCTTTGAATCGAATGAAAGACATGAATAGCCATGACCCCCTTTGGAAAAAACATCAATAGCAATAATTGTCATCAAAGAAAATATAGATGCCTCCTTTCCTTTCCCCAAAAAATACATCATATCTAGTGGACTTTACTAAAGCTGTTATTGCAGAGTATATACTGACTGGCTGGTAAACTGAGGGCAGGACAGCCAGTCATCACAAGTGATGTGTGATGGAAATCAAAAGTGTATATATGGAGTGATGCAAAAGGACAGAATATAAGTATTGTGCTGAGTTTATTAATTCAGGTACCTTAAAGAGGATGAGATTGAATTTACAAGCCTCTGAGAGAGGGAATAAGTGAATAAAATGAAATATAATGAAATTTTTGTGCTACTAAATGATAGAACCAAGTAGCAATACTTCAAAGTAAGTGGGAAGAAACATAGATTACATTGTACAAAATTTTCCTTTAGCTGAGGACTTTTTAGCCTTTGGAATAAGTTTCATACCTGGGTTGTGTAGGCTGATAGCTTGGGGAAAATCAGAGGCCTGCTGGAATGATATTTGTGGAAGAGTGATAGTATTTATTTATTTGTTTATTTATTTGATTGGTATAGCAGAAGTATATGGCTTCTTTGCACTGTACGGCATGTTAGTAAAAACAGGAAATGGGTCAAAACAGTGCAGTGCAGTTAAGACCCATTTCTTGCAGGCCCATTTCTTAATTTCCATTCAAAACAGTTCAGTGATTCCCATCACTGCACTGTTTTGACCCATTTCCTGCAGGACATTGAGATTATCTTTTATCAGTTTGGATATGCAGTAAACTGTTTATTGTATATCCTCAGGGATCGAGAGGTGCCGGATTTTAAAATTGTCCATATTTATCCAAGTGAAGAACAGTTTTGGAAAGCATATTTCAATGAATATTAAGCACACACAACTGAATTTATTTTAATCTGTAAACATTTATAATGACTATTTTGCTTGCCCTTTTATCTGTTTTTGCAGGCAACAGGATTTAAACTGCATGGATAATGCAGTGGTCTTACCTCTCATGGCAGAGCACACTTGCATTTGTAATGAGTTGACCAGGTATTGCACTACTTTCAAAAGGTAGCTTTAGCTGTGTTACAACTTTGAAAACTGATTTTGTATACCACATGGCAGCTCATATTGAATGACTTTTTTACAACTGTTTTGTCTGTGTGTTGTCACTAGACCACCTGCTGTCTGATGAGAGAATTATAGTTAGTCCTGAAACAAGGCTGTCACAGAGAAGTCTCTTCCTTAAACAAATGGTCAATTGGCATTTTGGCAAGCCATCTGTTCAAAAGCAGTGCAATGTCTTGACATTGCACTGCTTTTGAACAGATGGCTGTGTTGCAAAGGCAAGTCTGTTGTACTGTGAGAATTAAGACCATTTTGTTATGTATTAGTATAAATCTTGTTGGTCCCAAAGACAGTTTAAAGGAAAAGATAGTCCTACAAGCATCTTATAATGAGAATAAAAAGTGTCCTTTTTTTTTTTAAATTTTTTTTCATGGATTCTTATTTATTTATTTTTGTTACACAGAGCATTGAAACTATGATAAATGAATACGCCTCCCAGAAGATGTAGCCAATGCAATCCGCTTAAAGGACTGCAGCAGTTCTAAACCATGCTCGCCCCGTCTCTTCAAACCTCAGCCGTATACAGATTTCTACCCTCAAGGCACTGAAACGGGATTCGTCCATTGTCATTCTACCGGCGGACAAAGGCCGTCGTACAGTTGTAATGAACCACACTGATTACATGGCGAAAGCCTTACTGCTCTTACGAGACACTACCGTCTACAAACCCCTAACCATCGACCCCAACAAGGCTTTGGAACGATGGGAGTCAGAGGTGAATATCCTCACCAACACTTGGCTGAAGCAAGGGAAAATCACACAGTCAACCCGTAATCACCTCCATGCCTCCGGGTGTCAGATCCCACGGTTTTACGGCCTGCCGAAAGTGCACAAAGAAGGCACGCCACTAAGACCTATTGTATCCTGCTGTGGATCACCGACTTACGAGCTGTCTAAATTTGTCTCGAGACTTCTTTCTCCTCTAGTTGGCAAGACCACCTACACCGTCTCCAACAGTGTTGAGTTCATAGAAAGGATCCGCACTATATCCATCTCGCAAGATCAAGTCATGGCATCGTTCGATGTCGTATCACTCTTTACCTCCATCCCTGTGGAACTTGCCATCTCTTGCGCAAAACAACTCTTGGACAATGATGGAACCCTCAGTGACAGAACTAAGCTGACGCCTGATGACATTTCCGCCGCCCTCAGACTGTGCTTAACAGGGGGTGCAATCATGTTTAATGGTTCAATCTACCAGCAGATACATGGCACAGCCATGGGTTCCCCTGTCAGCTCGGTCACAGCAAACATCGTGATGGAGGAGTTAGAGGGACGTGCGTTTACACACGCACCGGATCACATCGCCTTTTGGTGTCGCTACGTAGACGATGTGTTCGTAGTGATCCCTAGAGACTCAAGTCAGCGACTCCTAACCCACCTCAACTCACTGTCGCCCTTCATAAAATTCACGGTTGAGCTGGAGTCGAACAACTCTATACCATACCTAGATACACTTGTCCGGCGCGAAGACACATGCTTGAAGACGACGGTTTATCGTAAGCCTATGTGTGCTGGCCAATTTACCAACTTCCAGTCAGCACACACACGGGGCCACCTCCTCTCAACCGCCTGAACCTTGCTAACTCACGCCTGGACACACTCCAGCTCTGCAGATGAAAGGCGCAAAGAGATCACCAGAGTCAAAGTAGACCTTACGAGGTGTGGCTACCCCATCGATGTTCTTAACATGTGATCTACAAGCACGCGACAACGTGACGACCAACAGCAACGCCAACAGTGACGAGTCTTCCACGAGGGCATTCATCCCATACTACCCCAACCTGTCACAGCAGATCGGTAGAATCCTAAGATCGCATGGGGTAAAGTGCATCCAACTCCCAGGCAAGAAACTGCGTTCTCTCCTTTCCAACATAAAAACACCTGTCCCCACCCTTCTACAGAGTGGTGTGGTCTATCGCATCTCTTGCCGTGACTGCACGAGCTGCTACTTTGGAGAGACTGGTCGTCGTCTCGAGAAACGCCTCTCAGAACATAAAAGGGCGATCCGTTTGGCGGATGTAGAACACTCAGCTATTGCCGAGCATGTCTGGACAACCCACCACGACATCGACCCACACCGCGATGTCGTGGTTGTAGACAAGTCCCACCATTACCTAAAGCGCACCTGGTTGGAATCGTTAAGTATAAAATGCTCGGATACCTCGTTGAACAGGAACAGTGGTTGTCAACTTAACCCCATCACAGAAACAGTAATTCTGTCCATAGACAAACGCTGGCCACGTCACCACCATACGTCACAGCCACAAACATCAACAAACAATTAACCACGTGTCTCACGTACCATCCTGGCAGTGCATCTCTATTCTAACTGCCATTCAAAGTATTTTAATCTGATGAAGGCTGCCACCCAGCCGAAAGCTAATTCATTTATCATAGTTTCAATGCTCTGTGTAACAAAAATAAATAAATTATGAATCCAGAGCACGCAGGCGTGTTTTATTATGTATGGATTCTTATAGACAAATGCAGTTGTTGATAAGTGCCAGATTGCTTTTTTAATATTTCTGGATTTTATAATGTTGATATTTTTTGTAAAATGTGCTGTATTTTTAAAGAATTTCTAATTTAAAGATTTGTAGAGTTTGCTGTACTAGCAGACTTCTTAGTTTACATAGCAACCCATTATATCACTGACAGAAATGTCATGATTGATAATACACAAAATGGAAAAAATGTGCTGGTCTCAAGAATCACATTTCCCTTTTGCAGTATTCATAATATCATAGAACAATGATGATTCTTGTTTTGGTAGGTTGTGTCAAGTTTTAATAATAGATCGAATTAATTAGCTTTACTCTAATTTTTATTTGACGTGTGTAATTTAAAGAATCACTGGCATAACATTCTTGTTTTTTGTTCGGAACATTCTAACTTGTGAAAATTAGCTCCTGGATTAACCTTGTGTGAATGGGAGGAAATTATGAGGTCTTTTGAAAAAAAAAAATTCTGTAACTTCTATTGTGCTAGGCAACAGGTCCAACAAGCTCATAATTAAAAACCACCAATGCTGTGGAAACCTAGTAAACTTATCTGATAGTATTGTGTGTGTTTAGGAGGGAGGTACATAGTTTTGGATAAACTGAGAATTCCTGTTTTCATTCAGAAAATTTTTCAGCCTCCCCAGTTTATATAATAATTTTTATACTGAGGAGAATGAACTGTAGCTGGTAAACACTTTTGTTATTAATTATGTTATTTATTTAGTTATTTCATTATTATTATTAAATGGAGGTATATAAATGTAATTATCAACTATTTTTATCTGTTTATTTAGATGTACAAGTTAGCATAATGCATCATTTCTGTACACAGTAAATCACCGAAGTTGGTGAAATGGCATCATTTTAATTACATCTCATATTGCGAATATCTTCACAATGAGTTGCCTGTCATTGTAATACTTTGAATGAGTAATGCTTCCCCATTAGAAAAGATTTTTGTTACTTAATATCTGACATTGTATTATAGAATAAGTAACACAATAGTCTTCTCTAATGGGGAAGCATTACTTTTTGAAGTAGTACAATGATAGGTAATGCATTGTGAAGGTATTTGCAATATGAGATGTAATGACAATGATGCCATTTCACTAACTTCAGTGATTTACTATGTACAGAATTAACACATTTCACTAACTTGTATCTAGTAAAAAAAGATTAAAATAAAATCTTTTTTTTTTTTTTTAATCTTTTCATTTATTAATTGATTGCTATAAAAAGCAATATATAATACAGTACAGTACAGTACTGGCAGCATACATTTTCCTTAGAAACTATTGAATACAGTTTTTCAGATTTATAAAAATTGATTTTGTACATCAAATTTATAAAAATTGATTTTGTACATCAAATTTCTTATATATTAAATATGTTTAATAACTTTTGGACATAACTCACAGATCCCTGGAGATCTGCAGATGCCAACATGAGAGTATAAAAGATTGTGAAAAAAAAGCAAAAAATGTAAGCAAGCATGAAAATGTTTTTGCATCTCACCCCTAATCTTATCAGCCCACCCAACAGTATTTGGGATAGAAAAGCTAGATGAAGCAGCATTCAGCAATAAACTAACATTTGATCATGTCTTGTGTTAGCAATATTGATACTGATTTAGGAATAGAACAAAATTTGTACAAGATCTTACTATCTAATGAAGTGTGGAGGAAATGCAAGCTCACTTTACCCACAAAGCAAGAGGATTTTGTGAGTTATTCCAAAGATGTTAGAGTCATAAAAAAAGTATTCTGAATTATTAATATAAAAATTACAAAAATTTTTTTATACTTTAAAAGGCATATTCATATTTCATCCAAAACTGTTTTGTTTGCCCTAACTTGTTTCTAAGGTTTTAATGAAAATTTATGCATGTGGAACTTAACATCTGAATCAAATTTTTTTTTTCTCTCTAACTCCAGGCTCCGTTTTCTGAAGAATTCACCTTTCGTGCCTGCATGTTGCCTATCCTTGTGCCTTGTTTTGGTGTTTCTTCTTCTACCCTTGTGTGTCCCCTTTTTTTTGGGGTGGGTGAGTAGTTGATTCTTATTAATAGCAGGGTTTCCATTTTGAATTCTTGAGGTTAAGTTCTGTTTAGGTGGGATCACTTTAAAGGCAGTATAATTTTCTGTGTTATAAGAAAATTATATTTTCAGTGGATTATTGTATTATGGTATATTACAATATGTACATATATATCTCCTCTGCCTGGCAAAATTATTAGAAATGCTATTCCACTTAGGTTGACATAGTGCAAAGGAAATATATTCAAATCAGGGAATCACATGTATGGTGACAAGTAAACCCTGAATCATTGATGCTGCATTAGGTAGGCAGACACCCCCATTCTAATTACCATCCTCCTGTCTAACCTTAACTCCTAATCACTAATTGTTACCCATCTTCCTTTCCACTTTCCTACACCCTTCCTTCTTTCTCTTCCTTCCTTAATCAGAGAATAAATACCTACCAATACCTACTACTTTTTCTTCACATTCCTCCAGTTGCATGACTTTTAGCATAAAAACCTTTTCTTCATCCCCCCCTCCCCTTCACTGATATGTAGACAAACTCCCTTCCTTTCTACATTTTGTTTGTATCTCATCTCCCAGTCACTGATGTGTATAGCCTCAACTCTAGCCAATGTTGAATCATTATGCTCAATATAGAGGGCAAATGCTACTCTCCATATTGTTTTTATTAATTTTTATTTTCATATATTTTTAATGCTCTTAACCAGTATTAATTGATTTTATATATGTCATCACTTTTATTGTTTTTATCTACATTTCATTATTGTAATATGTACATTTTGTAGTAATAATTACAATGTTGGTTGGTGATTCAAGAACTTGTGCATCTGTCCTATGCCAGGCCTCTAAGGGTTCTTTGCTTAAGTCAATCTCCAACAATATCTAGGAAAATTAGGCAGATGGGCTGAGAAGTGCAGTTGAAGTTTAACATTGACAAATGTAAGGTACTGATCATGGGCAGCAGTAATCCCAGATTAACATACCATGTAGTACCACACTCAAGGTAGTGGGGAATGAAAAAGACCTAGGGGTAATTGTGCAGTCATATACAAAGTTATCTTAGCAGTTATATGTGAAGTTCTCTGACCTGTTGAGACAGGACAGCTCATGGGGTTTTGTCAATGATATATGAGAATTTTGCCAGCAGGGATAAGGAAGTGATTATCCCATTGTATAAGGCAATGGTTAGGTCACACCTTGAGTACTGCATACAGGTCTGGATGCCTCATTTTGTGAAAGATGTGGATCTATTGGAATGGGTGCAGAGAAGAGTGATGGGATTAGCAAGAGGAACAAAAGGATGCTCTTACCAGGAAAGGCTTCAGTTCTGTAAATTGAAATGTCTGGCCTAGGCAACTGCAAGGAGTACTGATGGAATCCTTCCTCTTGCTCATACTGCATACATGAGGAGGTATAAATTTAAATTATGGAAGAACTAATCGCCAGATATATGTGCAGAAGTTTGCCTTCAGCCATGGATAGTTAGTTGTTGGAAAGACTTCCATCTGGTGTCGTATAAGTGGGTAGTTTGAATAAGTTCAAGGAAAGATTGGCAAAATGCATGATATTATAACTAATTTCAAAAAGGAATTTGTGTTTATGCATGAAAGCTGAGGCTACAACAGCAAGAACTGTGGAAATTAGAATTATTCAAGATGGTTGCAGTGTCCACACTTCATCAGATGCCATCAGAAGAATGGGCATTGTCCATTTCTTGAAGGAGTAACTGTGGCAGGAAGAGGCATCTCTGAGAGAGACTGTAGGACTTGGAAGTTGAATCATTGATCTGGTTTTGAGAAATTGTGACAAATTTTCGACATAAGCCACTCAAGCTAGATTGAAAAGGTTCAACAATAGATTTTATACCTGTTCAAACAGAGTGCTGGAAACTGAAGTTTGGGTTTTTCAGCACCATCTTATCCACTAATATCAGCCAAAAATCAGAAACAAAGATTCCAGTGGTGTTTGAGTTGACAAAGGATTGAACAAAGGTATTATGGTGTGATGAATCCAGTTTACACTTTTGTACAGCCGGACAGAGCCACAGTGTCAAGGCAACCACACGAGTGCTGCTACTGTACAAGTTGTGGAAATTGGAACAAGTGGGAAGTATTCTCATCATACAGACTGGATTCATTGATGCATCTGAAAGGATAATAGCAGGCTGTCACATGTTTATAAAATTTATTAGATTACTTGTCTCCTTTGATGCTTCATTTCTGATCCAAAGCAGAAGGCTACTCTCAAGATGTCATTGAGTCTATTTGTCATACTATAATGGTTCAAGAAACATATCAGAGTCATTTACTTTTCTTGGCTCTCTTTCTCTCACCTCCATATCTTGAATCTCATAAAAAATTTGTGGTATGTAGATGCAACCAGCCAGTCATTCAACACAAACAACATAACCCAACATTATAGTACACTACACTGATAGGCTTTTATCTGTATGGTATCTGTACATATTACATGTGGGGTTGCCACAGTTTGGTTGGGCCGCACACACCAATAAAAAAAAGAAAAGAAAAAAAACTCCTCTCACTGAATGAACTAGAGGAATTATTGCCACAGAACAGGCTAAAATTCTACCAAATTTTGTGGCCACAAGTTGAATCCATGCCACATGGAATTCAAGCAGTAATCCATGCAAGTTGAGGTTCTACAAGATATTCAGGTGACATACAAATGAGTATATTGATTAATATATATACAGGTAGGTCCCATTTTACGACTTTTCACATTAACGACTGTTTCAAAATATTACCTAAAAAATTGAAAATAACAAAAAAATCACAACTGAGATAACACATCGCAGCAATGCCTGTGAGTCCAAACACACACTAGGTGTTTCTTTTGTTTTTTGTGGTGCATTGTGGGTGGAATGTAGCGATGCCTAGAGTTGTTTATGTTCAGTGTGCCATGTTGGTTTCATTGCGAATTTTCCCTCAATTGTTAACGGGTTACACAGTGTTATTATAGTGCTATTTCTCATTAATAATAATAATAATTTTTGTGTAACCATGAGCTCTAAGTGTAGGGCAGTGTCTGTGCCGGGATGGGGACAAAAAAGAGTAAAACACTAACAATTAAGGAGAAAATGGATGTGATTCATCGCATGGAGTCTGGTGAGCGTCGGTTGGATGTGTGTAAGGCGTTGTATAGTGCCTTCTACTGTATCAACGATTATGAAAAATGTTGATAAAATAGAATGCACACACACAGGGATAACAAGTGTGTCATCCTCCAGAACAACTTATTCACATAGCGAGACAATGGAAAAAATGAAGAAATTGTTAGTGTTGTGGGTTGACGATATGAACCAAAATAACGTTCCTGTTACACAGGCGGTAATTCTGGACAAGGCAAAGCCGCTATTTAACGAAATGTGAGGGCTCTGGTAGCACTGAAACATTTATGGCCAGCAAAGGGTGGTTTCATCGGTTTAAAAACCGTTCTAAAATTCACAATGTGAAAGTGTCTGGTGAGGCTGCTAGTGCTGATGTTGCAGTGGCGGAAGCGTATCCTTCCAAGTTTAAACATTTAATAGATGAAGGCATCTACCACCCTGGTTTAGATTTTAATGTGGATGAAATGGGGCTTTATTGGAAAAAAATGCCAAGTAGGATGTACGTCGCCTGTGAGGAGAGGTCTTCCCCTGGTTTCAAGGTTGCAAAAGATTGGTTGACATTGCTTCTGGGTGGAAATGCATCGGGAACATTTAAACTCAAACCAATGTTGGTGTACCATTCAGAGATGCCTCGTGTAATGAAGGGCATGGTGAAGACACGACTTCCTGTGTTTTGATGCTCTAACAAAAAAAAAAGGCACGGGTGACTCAGACAGTTTTTAGTGAATTGTACACCTCGTACTTTTGTCCAGAGGTTGCTCAGTTTTGTGTAGCAAATGGCTTACCTCCCAAAGTCATATTGGTGCTGGACAATGCCCCAGGACACCCAGCCAACCTCCAAGAAATCCACAATGACTATTTGGAAGTTGAGGTTGTCTATTTGCCTCCCAACACAACTTCACTTTTGAAACTGATGGACCAGGGTGTAATTGCGAAGTTTAAGATGTATTATTTGTGTACAACTTTCAAAGGGATTGTTGAGGCTGTGCAGTCTGATATAACTGTGAGGGACTACTGGAAGTCATATAACATCCTGAATGCCATCACAAACATTGATTCTGCCTGGGAGGAAGTGTCACAGTCCTGCATGAATGGCATCTGGCATAAATTGTGGCCTGAAGCAGTGATTGATTTTGTAAGGATTGAGCCAGTTTCGAAAGTGGCTAAAGATGTTTCTCGCATGGTGAAGGATGTTGGCATTGACAACATTGATCCAGATGATGTTGACCAGTTGCTGGAGAGTCATGGTAAGCCACTTTCGAGGGAGGAATTGGAGGAACTGACTGTGCAGCTTCAACAACATGAGGCTGACACACTGGATGGAGTGGAAGAGTTGGAGCCAATCAGAACATTAAAAACAAAACATATTCACAGTCCTCTTGCCAAAATTTGTAGGTGCATTTGATGAACTTTGTGATAATGATCTTGATTGCGAACGTAGCCATGGCATCCAAAGAGGTGTCAACATGATGTTGAAGCCCTACTATAACATCTTGGAGGAAAGAAGTAGGAAGTCATGCCAGTCATCAATACTACAGTTCTTGACAAAGAAGGGAAAGGAACCCTCAGAACCTGATGACCCTCAACCAGGAACCTCCCATTAATGTTGCCCCATTACACCATTGTCACATAAAATATCAGTGAAGTAAATGCGTACTCAAGCGATGACTCCACAGGACTAAAGAAAGTTAAAATTTTATTTTAATTGTTTTATGCATTAAATGTTTAAAATATTTAATTATTTGAAGAACAGAAATATTAGGACACACTTGGGAAAATTTTGGGACCTATCTCATTCAATTACATTGTAATTTGGTCTTGTTTTATGACTTTTCATTTTACGACCCTGTTTTTCTGGAACCTAACCCTGCCGTAAAACAGGTCCTACCTGTATATACTATATATACAGGGTAGCCACTGAAAGACTGAAGGGTTTGAAAAAGTCATAACTTGTTCATTTTTAATCTTTTTTATTTTCTTTTTTTACAGATTATAGAGCATCCCTTGGAGATTAAAATGGCTACGTATGATGTCCAGCAACGAGTAAAACTCGTTGGGTTTTTCTATTCCAGTGAAAGATCAATTATTGAAACCCAGAGAAAATACCGGCAACATTTTAAAGTCCCCCTAGCGATAACATGATTCGGAACCTAATCGCCCGGTTTGAAAGAACTGAATTTGTCGGCGATATTCCGGGAAGAGGTCCTAAGCGCACTGACGCAGCGGTGTAAGCTGTACAGCAGAGTGTCCTTGAGGATCCATCTGCCTCTACCCGTCGTCGCTCTGCTCAACTAGGCATCGCCAGAACATCACTCCAGAAGATTCTGAAAGGGTGGTCAGTCTTTCAGTGGCCACATTTTAATCTCCAAGGGATGCTCTATAACCTGTAAAAAAAAAAAAATAAAAAAATAAACAAGATTAAAAATGAACAAGTTATGACTTTTTCAAACCCTTCAGTCTTTCAGTGGCCACCCTATAACACACACACACACACACACACACACACACACACACACACACACACACACACACACACACACACACACACAGTAGAACCCAGATAAGAAGTTTGCAAAGGGACTGGAGGTTTAGAACTTCTTACATGGGAAAATGACCTAAGGGCATGGACGCTGGTAGGATATTTTGCAAGGTTGGTGCACGTGGAAATAAATTTTTTGTCCACTAAATTTTCAAATATGTGCAATATCTTAATTAACTCAAGTTTGACTGATTTACGTGTACAGCCGAGCCAATGTTTCGTGATCGGTGGGGAGAAAGTACTTGAATTAATATTTTAGTTTTTTTTTTTTTTTTTTTGTAGAATTTGTATTGTTTTAATGTTACAATAAATTAATGAAAATATTAAAAATTGTGTATTACTTCAAAATCCAAAGGTGGTACACTTGCACCATACTGCCAGCGTCCATGTCTAAGGGTATGAAATATTAACTACAAAAATGAGAACGAAATGATACACATACATAAGTTAAAGATCATTTTTAAGTACTATTTCAGAATTTATAAATATTTTTTACTCTGCCTATGGGAAACATTTTTAAACTGAGGATTTCTCATTGCTTAACATTGTGTTTATTAAACTCATTACCAAATACTCCTTACCAAGTTGGAAGGATGAGCTCCTTTGGAGTTTTAACATACCTTAAAAGGTCACAATTACAATAAGCCAGAGAACAATCCACTAAGTAATTCAGAACTGTTCAGAAAAATGAGAACTTAACAGTAAATGCTTCACTATGCTTCACGTGGTCGAAGCTATCCAGTTATGGATATCGACAAAAACAATTGCAATGTCACTTCCATTATACCCAAATTTTTATACTAAAAAGGTTTTAAGGCTGAAAACATCAAAGTATGGAAAATTGACTAATTGAACAAGTTAGTGCGTAGCATAATTTTAGTTTGTAGTAAATCACTGAAGTAAGTGGCATCTTTTTGTGATATCTCATATTGTGAATGCCTTCACAATGAGTTGCCCTAATATTGAACTGCCTAAAATAAGCAAGTAAGCAATGCTTCGACACGGGATTCTGGAATAGGCAACACTTCGCCAGTGGATTCTCGGCAGATACCACCATCCCTGTGTAGTGGTATCCACCAAAAATAAGTAACATTACTCTTCTCATTGGTGAAGCGTTGCTTATCGGAGGTAGGGCAATATTAGCGCAACTCATTGTGAAGGAATTCATAATATGAGATACATGTATATCAAGAACGATGCATTTCACCTACTTCAGTGGTTTACTATGAACTAAAATGATGCCTGGCAATAACTTGTTCGATTACCAAATGTTTATATTGTTTAATATTAAAAATTAAGAATTTATATATTTAAAAAACGCATCAAGTGGGAAAACGTCATTATAATAATACACTGTGTATTCTTTATCAGAAACCTTTTATGTGGAAAAACTTTTTACCCTGGAAACTTCTTACGC
Source organism: Mastigoproctus giganteus (assembly GCF_048544385.1). Taxonomy (NCBI): domain Eukaryota; kingdom Metazoa; phylum Arthropoda; class Arachnida; order Uropygi; family Thelyphonidae; genus Mastigoproctus; species Mastigoproctus giganteus. The sequence continues at coordinate 43,903,627 of NC_143586.1, read as the reverse complement.
TGGAAAATAATACATTACAATATATAGAGTTGAAATTGGGACTTAAGAAACCAAACCTAGTACAGGGGAAAACTTATGTGAGAATTTCACTTATGTGAGAATTTCACTTATGTGAGAATCCGGGTTCTACTATATATATATATATATATATTATGTTAGTGTAGATGTTAAGATCAGTGTATAGTAGTATATCTGCCAGTTTTTAACATTGGAAAAGCTATAGATTAGGTATTTCTACACAGGAGGAGAACAAGAATTTTCTGGCTAAAAGAGGCAAAAAAAAATACAGCTTTTCTTTTTTTTTTTTCTTTTTTTTTTCACAAAAAAGCAGGAGGAAATTCATAAAAAATCTCCTGTTTTTCTGAAAAACAGAAGATTTTTCAGAAAAAGGAGGAAGTGATATAGTATATGATGTTAAAGTAAGATATGATGTTACCAACAGCAAATTCTAAATGGGAAGCATTCAAGGAAGTAATCTTGGAAGCTACTAGGCTTTTTGTTCCAAATAAGAAATACTGTTCTAGGTTTAAGCCCAGATGGATGTCAGATGAACAAATTATACTCTTGCCAGAGAAGAAAAATGCATGGGATGCATATAAATTATCAGGCGACACAGAAGCCTTATGGTATATATAAGCTGTTCTGTAATCAAGTCACAAAGGAAGTTAGGCAAACAAAGGCAGATTATGTGAAATCTCCGGCAATGGATGCAAAACAGAAAAAACATCCCTTTGGAATGCCATACTTTTACTGCAGAATTACATTCCACCTACTAGTTTTGAAGAAAATTATACAATTATTATATTCCCAAACTGTTATATACACCGATGAGCCAAAACATTATGACTAGCAAGTCATTATGCAAGTTGAAGCAACTGCAGGTGAACTACGGCGCATGTGCAGGTCGGGACATGGTATAAACACCTGATACTGAGCTCCGTTAATCAGCGTTACTCTTTTTCTTCAGATGGGAAAGGCAACGGACTTAAGCGAGTTTGACAAAGGCCAAATTCTAATGGCCAGACGACTGGGTCAGAGCATATCTGAAATGGCACAGCTGGTGGGATGCTCATGGTTAGCACCTACAAAAAGTGGTCCAAGGAGGGGGAACCCACGATCCATTGGCGAGGTGTTGGACAACCACGGCTCATCAATGCTCGAGGTGAACGAAAGCTCTCCCAGATGGTACGTGGCAAAAGAAGGGCAACTGTGGCACAACTCGCCGGTATTAGAATGCTGGTGATGGGAGTAATGTGTCACAACACCGAGTACATCGAACCCTGCTGAAAATAGGGCTGCGTAGCTGCAGGCTGCTCTGAGTGCCAATGCTAACCATGGTTCACCGGCAACAGCGCCTAAAATTGGCATGCATGCATCGAAATTGGATCTTGAGTGATTGAAAGAAGGTCGTCTGGTCTGATGTGGATGGCCAGGTATGTGTGCATCATTTACCTGTGAAGTGATGGTGCCTGGATGCACCGTTGGACGAAAACAAGCCGGTGGTGGCAGTGTCATGCTTCAGACGATGTTCTGCTGGGATACCCTGGGGTCCAGTCATCTGTGTGCTGGGAACTCTGATGTCTGCCATCTACCTAAACATTATTGCTGACCAGGTACACCCTTTCATGGCAGTGGTCTTCCCCTCTGGCAGTGCCATTTTTCAGCAGGATAATGCACCATGCCACACTGCCCAGATTGTTCGAGACTGGTTCGCGGAACATGAGGAAGACTTCCGGGTATTGCCCTGGCCCCCAAATTTCCTAGACCTCAATACCATTGAGCATCTGTGGTTTGTGTTGGAACAGCAACTCCGATCTGTGGCGTCTCAACCACGGACCTTACAGGAATTAGATCTGCTGGTTACGTGTTGGTACCAGCAAATCCTTTCTAAACGGTACCATTTAGAAATCTTGTAGTGTCCATGCCTCGCCAGGTACGAGCTGTTTTGGCTGCACGTGGAGGACCAACATCATATTAGGTAGGTGGTCATAATGTTTTGGCTCATTGGTGTCTATATATAAAATAGGATATTTGTCAGTAGCATGGCAAACCAGTAGGTTGAAAATGAACTTAACCAAATAACATAACAATAACAGAAAAATATATATGGGGGGATAAAGAAGAAGAGGGTAGTGTTGAAGCAATGTTCCTAAAATAATTTAGAAAATTAAGCCAATTAAAAGAAATTTAGCCCCCCCCCCCGAAGGCACCCATTTTCGAATTATGTGAAATCTCACTAAAGTGGAAACGTAGACTAACAACATTACATGACCAATTAATAAAATGAAATAAAATATCGACTGACCATTATGCCCCATCTCGACAGAGGACCACGAAGCCAATAATAGTCAGGAATCACTGCATTTTGAATGCTAAACAAATTGATGCAGTGACAGAATGATACTATGATCATACCGCTGATGCAATAGATTTGCATAGCAGTGGTCCTTATGCAGCAAAAAATAATACAACAAAGCCTAGTACTCGCATGGCCAATCCACACCACAAAACAATAGTTGAACTGAAAATATATAGAAACAAATTAGGCTATAGATGGGGGTACGAACGCAGCGTTAGCAGATCATCATGCTACTCCCATGTAAATATAATCCAATTAATCCAAAAATAAAAATAGACAGAAATTAATAAAAATATATATTAAAAATAAATAAGAAAAATAGTAGGAAAGCTAACATTAGTGGCAGCAGAAAAGCACAATCCACTACATGTTGCTTATAATAAGTTAAATTAAAATAGGATATTTGCCAGCAGCATGGCAAACCAGTAGAGTGAAAATGAATTTAACCAAATAAAATAACATAACAATAACAGAAAAATATATTTGGGGGGGGGGGGATAAAGAAGAAGAGAGTAGTGTTGAAGCAACGTTCCTAAAATAATTTAGAAAATTAAGCTTTCCTACTATTTTTCTTATTTATTTATTCGCTGCATAAGGACCACTGCTATGCAAATCTATTGCACCGGTGGTCTGATCATAGTATCATTCCGTCGTTGCATCGATTTGTTTAACGTTTGAAATGTAGTGATTCCCTGACTATTATTGGCCTTGTCGAGATGGGGCATAATGGTCAGTCTATATTTTTTCATTTTATTAATTGGTCATGTAATGTTGTTAGTCTACGTTTCCACTTTAGTGAGACTTCACATAATTTGGAAATGGGTGCCTTCAGGGGGGGGGTGCCGCTAAATTTCTTTTAATTGGCTTAATTTTCTAAATAATTTTAGGAACATTGCTTCAACACTACTCTCTTCTTCTTTATCTCCCCCCCTCATATATATTTTTCTGTTAATGTTATGTTATTTTTATTTGGTTAATCATTTTCACTTTACTGGTTTGGTTAAAATAGGATATTTGCTGCTGGCAAATATCCTATTTTAATTTATTTCATTATAAGCAACATGTAGTGGATTGTGCTTTTCTGCTGCCACTGATGTTAGCTTTCCTACTATTTTTCTTATTTATTTTTAATATATATTTTTAATATATATTTTTATTAATTTTTGTCTATTTTAATTTTTGAATTAATTAGATTATATATATATATGTACACAGGGTGTTTCACATAAAAAAAAAAAATATATACAGGGTGTTTCACATAAAACCAGCCCCAGTCACTGGCAAAATAATTAGAGAAATAATCTAGACAGGAGTAAAATGAGATAAACATAAAAAAAAACTCAGTCAAAAGTAACTTTATTTATTCTCTCTGAATGTACACACAGTTATAAGAGATGCTGGAAATAATGTCCTTGTGCATCTATACACTTTTGTGCACGTGTAATCATATTTAAGGTGACCTGATGCAAAACAGTGACGTCGATAGCCTCTATTTCTTTGAATGCTGTCTTTCAATTCATTTATTGTGTGGGGTTGTGCTCATAATCTCTTCCTTTCAAATATCCCTACAGGTAAAAGTCACACAAAGACAAATCTGGAGAAGGTGGCAGCCACAATCCTTTGCCAACTATGTGTTTCTCTGTGAAACTGTCATGAATATGGGCCAGTGATTCACGAGATGTGTGACATGGCATCATTCTGTTGAAAGTAGCAGTTTTCACACTCGTGTTCCGTTAACTGAGTGTAGAAGTTCTCAAAAATCTGAAGCTAAATCTGCTGTGTTCACTGTAGTGTCAAAAAATATTGGGCTGGCAATTCGATTTCCAGAAACTGCACACCATACCCCGATTTTCTGGTCGCAAAGCAGATTCTGTTGTAAATTGTTAGTATTTTCGGCACACCAGTATCAAGTGTTATGAGAATTCACATGACCAGAAAGATGGAACCATGCCTCATCACTCATGGAATAAAGCAGTGGGTTGAGTTCACCATCTGTTAAAGATGGTGAACTCAACCCACTTGTTAAAGAGCCACTCACAATAATTCAGACGTTTTGCTGCATCAGGTGGCAGTAATTCTTGGACACATGTCACACGATAGGGTTTCAATTTCAGGTAATGAAGTACACAAAAACAAGAAGTTGTGTTTCACTCGAGTTTGTTGCAACAATTTTCTGATAGATTTTCTGGGGCTAGCTAAAATTCTCTTTTGAATGTTCAAAAGAATGAGAGTATGTATACATATACTCAGTGTACACACTGCCTCTGGAGTCCTAACAGAGGGTTGACCATTTCTCGGTGCATTTACAACAGAACCTGTTGTATGCCATTTTGCAAGTAAGCACTGAATAGTATTCTTAGCTGGGATGGTAGCAATAGGAAATTTCTCAGAAAACAATTCCTGTGTTTCCTTAAAAGAGCAGTATGTACATAGGCTTCCACTATACAAATCCATTCTTGTACAGAATATGGCATTGTTGACAGTACTCTCACACATCCATCACTTATGAGTGCCAAACACCGACTGTATGTTGAGCAACACAAACTGAAATGATTTGGCTAAAATTCATTCTTCGTTCATTCATTCTTTGAACAACTTCGCGCGGGAGTTGTTCCGAAATGAATATCACACCAATATGAGTGATGCGGGCCAGTTTTACGTGGAACGCCCTGTATATATATATATCCACTAATCACTTGGAGCTCTTTGACTTCCTCTCGTTGCAACTTGACTTTCTCCAGTCCAACTTTCCTAACAATGAGGTAATTTTCCTTGGTGATTTTAATGTTCACAACTCCAGCTGGCTTCCATTTTCTAGTCACACCGACCCAGCAGGTCAAGATGCTGAGGCTTTTGCAATTACTAATGACCTAGCACAGATCGTTCATTTACCTACAAGAATACCGGACAATCCTAATCATACAGCCAATACGCTTGATCTTTTTCTCACAAACAACCCTTAAGTACACGGTCGAAATGAGAGGTCCTTTAGGCACTTCAGATCACAACTTGGTGATTGTCTCTTCTCCAATGGAACCTTTATCTCATGGCTATTCCCAACCTCGTGTTGTTTGGCATTACAAGAATGCAAAATGGGATGACCTGCGAGACTTCTTTTCTTCTTTTCCTTGGTCGGATTACTGTTTCAAAAGTTCTGATGTCAACGTTTGCTCAGATTGTGTCAGTGAAATTATTCTTGCAGGAATGGAATCCTTTATCCCACACTCCACTTTAAAATCTCGTCCTTTATCTAAACCTTGCTTTTCCAAAAATGTGCTAAGGCTGTCCAAGAGAAGAATGTTGCATATCGTAATTGGCTTGTTTCTAATTCTTCAGTTTCATTTTCTGCCTACACCAAAGCTCGCAACAATTGTAAAGCAGTTATTAATCAGTCCAAACTAGAGTTTGAACAGGCTAAGAGTAGAAAACTTGTTTCTTGCCCTAATGGTAGCCGAGCATTCTGGTCTCTTGCCAAAGCTATTGGCCGCAACTTTTGCCCATCTCTGCTCCCACCTCTGTCGAAACCAGATGGTTCTGTTGTCACTTCAGCCAAGGATAAAGCTGACCTGCTAGCATCCCATTTTTCTTCCAGCTCATGTATTAATGATCTTGGTAAAACACCTCCCACCATTCCCAACACACTCCATTCAATGCCTCCTGTGGTCTTCCGTCAAAAGGATATCAGAAGGATTTTGATGAATCTCGATGCTACCAAAGCTCCAGGTCCTGATGGTATTTCTCCACTTGTTCTCAAAACCTGTGCTCCTGAACTTACTCCTATTCTTTGCCGCCTTTTTTCACTTTCTTATTCCAAAGGTGTTTTTCCTTCTGCTTGGAAATTTGCTCATATCCAGCCAGTTCCTAAAAAGGGTGACAAATCCCTCCCATCCAATTATCGTCCCATTGCAATTACTTCTACTCTTTCTAAAGTAATGGAGAAATCAATTAACCGCCAACTCTTAAACTACCTAGTAACCTTCCGTCTGATCAACGATCACCAGTATGGATTCCGTCAGTGTCAATCCACTGGTGATATTCTGGCTTATGTTACCCATTTATGGACTAATTCAATGGAAAGGTTCGGTGAAACACAAGTAGTTGCTCTTGATATCTCAAAGGCTTTTGATCGTGTTTGGCATAAAGGTCTTCTAAACAAGCTTCCATCTTATGGTCTGCCAACTGTTTTTAGTAATTGGTTATCCAGTTTTCTCTCTGATCGGTCACTGAGGGTGATGGTTGATGGCTCTCTGTCTTCTAACTTCTCCACTAATGCCGGTGTCCCCCAAGGTTCAGTTCTTTCCCCCACTCTTTTCCTCTTGTATATCAATGACCTTCTTCCATTGACTGGAAATCCTATCCATAGTTTTGCCGATGATAGCACATTGCATTCAACTTTCCATTTTGAGAAACCTTGTCCTGCTCAATCAGCTTCAACTTCTCGAAAATCTGCTACCAATTCCTTAAATGCCGATCTTCAGGTAATTCTCCAGTGGGGCAAAGACAACTTAGTTGATTTCAACCCTTCTAAAACTCAGTCTTGTCTTATATCTCGCAAAAAGGATTCTTCTGCTCCTATGCTTATCTTTAGTGACACTCCAATTTCTAGGCGAAAGGATATATCTCTTTTGGGGATTACCCTGACTTCTAATCTCTCTTGGCACAAGCACATTACAAATATTGCTTCCTCTGCATCTAAAAAACTTGGTTTTCTCTTTCGCTCTCGGCGTTACTTTTCTTCCAAACAGCTGTTCACTCTGTATAAATCGCAAATCCGCCCTGCCATGGAATATTGTTCCCACATCTGGGGCGGTGACCCCAAAACCTCTCTCAGGCTTCTTGATTCCATTCAGAAGAGGGCAGTTAGGTTAATTAATGATTCATCTCTAACAGAGTCTCTCCACTCGCTGTCTCATAGACGCACTGTTTCTGCTGCATGCCTCTTCTACAGATACTTCCATGGGCACTGTTCTTCTGAATTAGCTTCTATAATTCCCGCTCTCTCTTTCAAAACAGTCCGAACACGTGCTGCCACCAGCCAACATCCATTTACTGTCCAACTTCAAACCCACAGAACCAACTTTTCATCTTCTTCATTTATTCATTCAACTGCCGTTTTCTGGAACAACCTTCCTTCATATGTATTTCCTGAAAATTACAATCTACAGAAGTTCAAGTCCAATGTCAACAAATATCTTCTTTCGTCTTCTCAACCTCCAACCCAAGCACGGTACTAAGTACTATAGGTTCTAATACCTCTCGTGTTTGGGGTTCACATAAAAAAAAAATATATATATATATATATATATATGTATATATATATATATATATATATATATATATATGTACACTGACTCCTTCAGTACTGATTGTGTTTATCAGTGCAAATCCTCTCCCATCTTCTGTTGTAAAAAATTCAAACATTCACACACACACAAGTTCATTTTCTGTTGGAATGGAGAAATGAACAGGCTGATTTCTGCTGCCAAAAGTATTTCCAGCTCAATCTCATCCTCCTTCAAGATACCTTATTGATTATACTTTTCTTTTCTTTTTTTTCTTTCTTAATGTATTATCCTTTCATGATGACTTTGAAAAAGTTATATAGGTTTCCCATCAGACTGTTCTGTATCAAAATAATCTTTTATCTTTCAGCTCACCTTCACCATCTCCATGATAGATTAGCAAGAGGTACAAATCTGATGCATGCTGTTCTTCAGTCATGTAAGCATTTATCAGTTATAATTTTCATTGATTGTTCGTATGCTTATTTCTGTACCAGACTAAACAATGTTGAAATTCAGTTTCTCGTCATGTTACAGTTATAATCATTAATGGCAGTAGAATTTGCTATTGGTTTATACTGTTGATGTTTAATTTAATATATTTAATTGTGTTATAATTTCTTATAAATATTAAGTGGCTAGAATAATTTCTTGTTAGTAGTAATATTATAATCTATATTCTGTTATAAATAGTATTAGATATTGTATATTATACATAAATGTGCTATAATTTGATTTTTTATCATCTGAAATATGTGAAATGGTAAGGACTAGAACAGATGAGCAAGATTGCCATGAACCACACAAATGATTCTAAGTAGTTTTGGCATGTGTATATAGCTGGGTTTGATTGGATACAGCAGTGTCAAAGAAGCTATTTATGGTGTTTTCTTAAGTGTTGAATGTAAGAACAACAAATAAAATAAAATGGAAAACATTTGTATTCAGTGGATGAGATTGAGCATTTAAGGAAAGGAACTGATGATTTCGAGAGGAGTTTGTGGTAATATAAAGATAATACAAAGAATTCAGCATAAAGTGATGATTCTACAAGTAAGAATTACCCCAGAACAACTGACATGATAACACAGGAAGTTATGATATTTAGGGGGCTCCCCTTTTAAAACTTTTGCCAACATACTTTGTAAGAAAGATAAGAGCTCTTTCTCTTGTGTGTTTATCTGAGGCAAGAGTGCTTATATTACAGAGGAGCTAAGGTCTTTCAAAAGATACAAAAGTTGTACTATTATTCCTGCTATAATGTACTCTGGGGACATGATAGACAGCAGACATATTCTTGGGATTGCATCATGTGCAAAATCAATAATTTAAATAGAATAATGCACAATTGCTTTAGGTTAAAAATTAATTACAGGTTTGTAATATCACATAGACATGAAAAGCCATTATGGCCCTTAGTTGTCCTTATAATGGTACAGCTTTTAGTAGCAACAAATATAGTCTAAGAAACAGCAAAATTACAATATAGTCTCTAATAGGGCTACTATTATTAGACATGCTCTGTTTTGCTATACTTCTCTACTTTCTAAGCTTTGATCCCTGTTAGTGCTATCAGCACTGGGGTTGGACTGTAAAGGTGTCATTAATTACCTGTGGGGGCCCAGTGAACTGGAAGTTGGGAGAGGAGGAAGAGGCAGCAGCAGTGAGGTTCTGCTGATGACTGAGGAATTGATCTCACTATTTTATATTTAAAATGAGATAGCCAGCTCTGCATCTGTTGTTATTGCCTAAAGTTTTTATTGGCTTGGATTGTGTTCAACTAATGGAGGAAGGCAGTCCACATTATTATTCTGCACATCCCTGGGATCAGTGAAAGAACTGTTAAAGTCACCATGAGTTGTACCACCAAAGCTTGTTTCACAAGTTCCAGGAAAGGCTAAAATAAGGATTCTCATCAGAGATATAGGCAGTGGATCATTTACCATCAGTTTTCTTTAACAGAATAGTGGTTTCACTAATTTTCACTCATTTGGAGAGGTCTGGGTTTGATTCCCATCCGTGATTGGAGGAATTTCTAGTCTTCTTCCATCAAAGCTGTAGTTAGTCAATCTCAGGTAGAGAGAGTAGCCACCACGTGAATTATTCTGGGTTTTTCAGCCTGCACATCATACAAATTGGCTTGTGAATAAACACTTGTAGAGACAAAATACACTATGATGCAGTGTGGTCTAAGTCACTGATGTGCCTAAAAATCCCACAACGGCAAATAACCAGCTGTCATTTATTATATATTTAGTTAACTTAGTTAATTTAGTTAATTTATTATATGTTTAGTTAAATTATATACTTAGTTAACCTAATACATTCGTTATCATTCTTTTTTATTATATGCAACTGGTTGTATCATTTTGGCTCAAATAGCCTTATTATTAGTAGTAGTAATGATAGCAGTAGTTCTAACTCTAAATTTCATATTCACTTAATTTTTGGATAAAAGATTTTAAACGGTACATTAGCATTTCCTGAATTTTGTATACTTTTGATATAAACATAATTCTTATGTAATATTCTCTATAATAAAAATATTATATCTTTATAATAAGGAATGTTATAAAGAATGTTATTTAAATTAAATATATTATAAAATTTCATATAAATTTCTTTTATTTTTACTTAATTGGACATATTTTCTAATCAGATACTGTTATATTTTATTCTGTAGTATTTCAGTTTGGCTATACCACTATATTTGGAGCATATTCTGCATATCTCTTCCTTCGTACAGGTAAATTATTCATTATGTTTACCTTTTGTAGTTATTCCTGAATATGTGATACTAGTAATGCTACAAGAATTTTAACTAACTAAATGTTTAACAAAACATGCTTTATTGAGACCATTCTTCTCACTACCTTACATTATACATCAGCTTATTCAGTAGAGTTGAAAGGCAGACCTGGATATTTTTGAAAAAAAATTAAATATATGAAATAATGCCAAAAGAAATATGATAGATAAATATTTTGTAATCCAGTTTTAAGTACAGGTATAGTTTTAAATGATTCATTTAAAAAAAAGAAAAAGGGAAAATAAATAAGAGGAAGACAAGGGAGACAATGAAAGAGCAGTTATTTGGTTGACTATTTTATTGTAAATATTTTCTTATTAGCATGATATACATGTAAGGTTGGGCAATTAAGTTTCAAGACCATTTTTTTGTATTTCATGCTGGACGATGTGGCAGCACTACCATTTGCACCATTTGGTGATATGATATGATGAACTTTATAGGCAAGTTTCAGCGTGCTACTTATAGTGCTTGCTGAATGGCAGCTCATTGAAGTGGTGTGTGTGTTGGTTTTTTTTTGGTTTAAAATGTAGACCAGTTGAATAAAGAGTGAATATGAAATTTTGTATGAAAATGGGTAAAAATACCTTAGAAAAATGTTACAGATATTAAGGTCAGTTTACAGTGGTGCTGCCATGGTGAAAGCAAATGATTTTAAGTGACACAAAAGGTTCCATGAAGGTAGTGAAGATGTTCATGATGTAAGGGGTGCAGTGCTCCCATACAGAAGAGTACAGATGACAATTTGATGAAAATTGTGGAAATGGTATGATCTGATCACAGGTTAACCTGTTAAATAATAGCCTAAGAGCTAAGCTATTAAGGAGATTAAGAAAGAAACAGTTTGGAAAATTTTGGTGGAAGATATTGGCATGGGTAAAATAATGGCTAAACTGGTACTGTGACTTTTGATGAATGAACAGAAAGAAAGGCAGCTGAATACATGCAAAGATTTTTTGTAATGAATCAAAAAATTTAAACTGGTGCTGTCAAATACAACTCTGAAACAAAATGACAGTTGGAGTGAAGAATGGTGCACTCACCCAGACAGAAGAAGCCACGAATGGCAAAGGCAAAAATCAAAACCACGTTGATCTTGTTATTTTAACATTTATGGCATTGTTCACATAGAATTCATGCTAGAAGGGATAACTGTGAATCAGATAATTCTGTGTGATTTTTAAAAAAGTAGACACTGTGAAAAGGAAACTAAATGAACTGTGGAGAAATAATTCCTGGGTTCTCCATCATAAGGCTCATGCTTCGATTCATGCAATCACATTTTTAGCAAAGAAAAAATTGCCCTTTTCCTCTGATCTCTCTGGTTGACTTATGGACATTCAATAAATTGAATGCTTTTCTCAAAGGGAGGCATTTTGTGAATGGCGGAGACATTAAACTTATTGTGAAAAAATTTTTTTAAAAGACATCAAAGTTGCAGAGGAGAAGAGTACTTTGAAACTTGTTAATATGTTAATTTTTGTTTCACATTAAAGTACATTTTTTGAATCGCTGTCTCGAAACTTAATTGCTAACCGTATATAGGCATTTCATCTAATCTTATTTTAAATAACTCATTGCACCTCCATTGCAAATTAGCATGTATCATGCGTTTCCATTATACATAGACACATTTTATTTCTTTCTGCTGTATAATATACGGCAGAAAGAAATAAAATTATTATCATTGTGTAACTTTGCAAATATTTATTCAGGTATCATGATTACATGATTATCATTTAATTGTAAAAAAAAAAAAAAATTTTTTTTTTACTATTTGTTGACCATTTGTATACAGGAATATACAAATGGGCAACATTAATTATAAATTGCTTTTCTTTTATGAAGTTTTCCATGTTTTGCTATCACTGTCTGTTGTCTGGAAACTATCCAGTGGAAATACTTTCTGTTAAGCTAAGAAACATGTAAAATTGTAAAATTTTGTGACCTTCTAAAATTATGACCTTCTAAAATCAGATGGCATCTTAAATGGGCTATAAAATGTTTAAATTGCTTATCTTATTCGATTTCATTGACATTTGCGAGGTGTTATAATAGAAATGACAGTTTCCACAAAAATACTGTTATTTTGATTAATATTAGTGGACTTTTTAGTTTTCTGGCATACTATTGTATTTTTCAGGCCACTTCATTGCCCCTTTCATTGCCCATGCTTTCTGCAATCATATGGGTTTTCCAGACTTCACAGAAGTTCTCAGTCATCAACAGCCAACAAAAACAGTTCTTATAATTTTGTTTATTTTTGGTCTCCTTGGTTGGATCTATCTGGTAGAAACTGTAACACAGCCCTGGATATATAGTAATGATATCTATTTATGATGCGATATATATTATAAAAAAGCTTTTTTATTTAATGAGGTTATTTCAATTTTTGTCATTTAATAAACAATATTTTTTTATAGCTATAAATAATTTTTATAGCTAATTACAGATCTCAAATGACAAATTTCCTGCTAGTCAAATTTTTTTATTTTTCATTGAGAATAGAAAATTTATATATACCCATACAGTAGTAACTTCACGTGCCATTGATGCTCTTTGAGATTAAATTAAAGGGTTGTTTGTGAAGAGCTTAAATGTTTATACATATATTTTTCTTATTGAAAAATAAATTGAGAATTGTTATTAAAATCAACAATTTAAACTAACTGTTACTTTAAATTGATTCCTTCAGTACAAAGTATCCTTAAGTGATTACTCAGTGTGAAATCATAGAATTATTACTTTTATGACAATATTGTTATTGGCAATTGTGCAGGCTAGCTAAGTTGTTTTTAAAATAAGTACAGTAAAACTTTCCAAATGCAAGAATAATGTTCCAGAAGAGTATTGTTATGGGAAGAGTATTGTATCAGACTTATAGAAAAAATTAGAAAAAATACAAATGAAATAAAATTTTTGCTAAATAAAGCAATAATTTTATTTACAATTATGTTCGTAGAAATATAGCATGTAAACTGATGCTTAGATTAATACATAGATTAACCCTTTAACTGTTATACACTCAGTGGACAGAAATCATGGGATAGCTACCAAGTAATGGGTACACCCACCTTTCGTCCAGATAAGGGCAGTCGCACAGTGAGGCATTGAGTCCACTAGTTCATGAAAGCGTTCCACACGTATTTCCATCCATGCTTGCTGCATGCTGTCCATAATTCCATCGTATTCCTTGGTGGAGGATCCAAAGCTCGAACAGACCTTTCAACAACATCCCAAAGATGCTCCATAGGGTTCATGTCCAGTGAATGGGGAGGCCATTCCATGGTGGTAAAATCTGCGGAATGCTCTTCGAACCATGTTCTAGTCGCCACAGCTCTGTGGGGAGGTGCATTGTCCTTCTGGAAGAGTCTATTGCCCTGTGGGTGCACGATGACCATGAAGGGATGCAGATGGTCTGCAAGGATGGACACAACCTGGACCATTCAGAGATGTGTCTATACATACCAGAGGTCCCAACGTGTGCCAATTGAACATGCCCCAAACCATTACTGATCCTCCAACTGCCTGAACAGTTCCTTGTTGACATGACGGGTGTATAGCTTTGTGCGGTTTCTGCCAGATATGCACCACCCCATCCACTCGAAATAACTGGAAACGGGACTCATTGGACCAAGAGACCAGTCTACAATCATCCAAGGTCTAGTGCTGATGTTCTTTCACCCAGTTGAGGCATAGAGTCCTGTGTTGGTGTTAGTAATGGGACTCTGGTGGGTCTGCAGCTCCCATAACCTATTGCGGTTAATGATCACCTGATGGTCTTGGTGAAGACGTTTCTGGCACCTCTCTCATTGAAGTTGGTGGTGATTTGTACCACTGTTGCTCTCCGGTTGGCTGAAACAATGTGAGACAGATGTCGACAGCCACGTTTATCCACCACCTTTCTCCGCCCACAGCGCTGTCCACGATGAGATGTTATTCCAGAAATGGTGTATTCCTGATACACTCTTGATACTCTCGAATGAGGATAGTGCAATTTCTGTACCACTTCTGTGATAGAGTGAACCATGCATTGAGCACCCACTATCATCCCTCTTTCAAAGGCGGTTAACTCACAACATTTATCCATACTGACATCGAATTACTGTCTACGTGAATATAGTGATGCAGTGTACCTATATACCAAGTGGTGGGTTTGTCCACTAGTGAGAAGGGTGACAGTGTTGCATTGCCCAGGAACCAGGTATCCACGAATGCTGTCCTTTCAGTGTATTATTTACACTGTAAAATGAGGTTGTTCATATTTTTCCTATTTAAACCTATAAGCAGGCATGGAGGTTCTGGTAGATCCTTAAGAGCTTGTCAAAAATAATTCAAAAAATTTGTGTTCTGCATCTCCATTATTTACTCAGTTATGAACCCATATTTGGAAAATTGAAATGTATAAATCAATTTGAAGCTTTCAAGGGGTCAAAACCATAATTTGTAAGCTGTAGTAAACAGTAGAACCTCAAAATCTTGGAACTTTTAGGGTAGTCGACTGTACAAGGGCAGAGGGAAAATAGGCTGCTTGAACTTAAAAAAAAACAAAACAAACACCACTGCCAGTGCCATATTTATGCAAATTGTTCTGTTAATAATTTATACATGCCAGTTTCTTTCCTCTGATCTGTTCAATACTAGTTTATAGTAATACTGTAGTATGTATTAGTTTTTAAAGTGATTTGATTGTTATAATCATATCACACTATGTCATACAGCTAAAGCTCTTTATAGCAACTCTCTTTTTAACATCCCAACACATCATAACTTGCTATGTGGTTAGTCCTGGCTAATTTTCTCATTAACCTAACATAATTTTACATTCAGTATAATGACATTGAAAATAAAAGGATTTCTCCATAGCAACCTTAAATTTCTACCTCATAGTCTGGCGCCTCCGTAGCCAGGTGGGAAGGAGCAGCAGTGCGTAGCCACACGCTTCTTGATTAGACTGGGGTTCGAGCCGTCACCACCAATACGGAGGATGCGGAAAGGTCAGGGAATGACCACCGCATATCCCGGAGCAATATGGCCTTAGTTGCTAATGCTCCTAAAAACCACACAACAAAAACAACAACAACCTCATAGTCTGAATTTTTACTTTCTATTACAATATTCATATTTAAAAATGACAGAATGCTTCAAATATATTGACGTAATTGACAAGCTTGCAGCCTAACCATGAGAAATCATTTGTTAAGATTTTCCAAATTCTTTTCTCGCAGCGTGGTAATGAAATGAACATCAGTCAGGAGTTAATTTCGTTAGAGTGTATGTTTATTGGTATGGTGCCAAGAAAGCAGATAAAATCCTAATTTTATCTGCAGTTTTCCAATTGCAGATAAAATTAGGATTTTGCAAGCTGCAGATAACTGTGCATTTTGAGACTGATATTGACAAACAGTTTGGCATTCCTAAGAGTATTCTATTTACTATTCTGAAAGATCGGAAAAAGATTAAAAGTTTAGAGAAATCTGCTGCACAAGATAGGACTCGAGCATGAAGGCGAAGTATCTGGATCTTGAAAAGGTACTTTTGGAATGGCTAATGATGATGCATGCAAAAAACATTCCTGTAGATGGTAATCTTTTAAAAGTTAGGCTGAATCATTTGCGCATTGAATAGATATTGAAGAATTTAGAAGTTCAGATGGATGGTTCCTGAAATTTAAGACCTCGTCATGGCCTGTCTTTCAAGAAAGTGTGTGGCGAAAATCCAGCTGTGGACATTGATGCTACAAAGGAATGGAAGGAAAATAGTTTAAAAAATGTTTTGCTGATATATGACCACAATGATATCTTCAGTGCTGATGAAGATTTAAAACAAAGGAAAAAAAAAATTAAACTTTTCATCAAAAGGGAATGAACAATATAACCTACCATCTACTATCCATGAACTATGTAGAGCTCTGTCAACATCTAGACACAGCGTGGTAGGTCTAGATAATATTCACTATTCGATGATACAAAAACTAAGTTCTGAATCATTACAGTCACTCCTTGATCTGTTCAATAGACTTTACCTAAAGGGATACATTCCCTAAAAAATGGCATCATGCTACAGTCCTTGCCTTCCTTAAATCAGGTAGAGATTCAAAAAACCCCACTTGCTATAGACCCACTGCCTTGACCAGTTGTCTCTGCAAAATTCTTGAAAAGATGGTAAACCGTTGACTGATATGGTACGTAGAAAATTTTAAGCTCATACATGCTGCACAATTTGATATCCGACAAAACAGATCAACACTAGATATACTAGTACGACCTGAGAACTCCATCTGAAATGCATTCCTTAGGTCGGAACATCATGCCATGGTATGCTTTGATATCAGTAAGGCTTACGATTCCATTTGGAAGTATGGAATACTCCGCGAATTATATCAACACGGACTTCGGGGTCATCTCTCAATTTTCATACAAAACTTCCTGTACAAATGCTCTTTTCAGGTTAGATTCAAAACTTCGTTATCTTAAGTATTCTTGCAAGAAGGGGTCCCCCCAAGGCTCTGTACTCAGTGCTACACTTTTTATAGTTGTAATTAATATCATTTCCAAACACTATTGATACAGCACTGTTTGTAGATGACCTTAGCATTTAATGTCGTGCGAAAAACATGAATACTGTTGAGAGACAGAAGTGGCAATAAATAAGATCAGTTCATGGACACAAATTAATGGCTTTCAACATTGCCCCCAAAAAACGTTGTGCATCCATTTTTGCTGCCAACATAAACTTCACCCACATCCGGAACTACAACTGAATGGCCAACCAATAGCAGTTCATCCCATCATACAGTTCTTAGAAATAACATTAGACCATAAACTTACCTTTTTAGAGCATATTAAAAAAACAAAGAACATCCTGTTAGCAAAAGCTAAACATCATCCGGGTTCTCTCAGCAACTAAGTGGGGAGCTGATCGAGTTACCTTGTTATGATTATACAGAGCCTTAATAAGATCAAAGCTTGACTATGGAGCACCAGTATATAGCTCAGCAAGACCTAGTGTCCTTCGCTAGCTTGACCATCATAGTACAAACACATTGCCATAGGAGCATATTGCGCGTCTCCAATACATAGTCTATATGCTGAAGCACATGAACCCCCTCTCTCTATCAGAAGACAACAACATATTATGCCATGGATATAAAATTAGATCTATGCCCGAACACCAAAACTGGCAGATACTTTTCACATCACCAGCACCAACATGTTATACTGAAACCGCCCTTCTGCTAACTGACCATTAGGTATGCAAATAAAATACCTTTCAGAAGAACTTAATCTGTCTTTAAATAATGTTGCAAATACCCTTCCAATTTCCTGTGCTCCTCGAGACATTACTTCACCTTCATGCAATTTATCCTTCCATTAATGGAATAAATCTACATTACATAAAGAAAATTTCTTAAAACTATATCATGCAGTAGTAGATCAGTTCCCCAACTTCGTTGTTGTGCATACAGATGGATCAAAAAATGAGGTCCATGTTGGACTTGCCGCAGTTTTTCCAAACATTACTTTGGCTTATGAATTGCCATATGAGCTCAGTATATATTCTGCCGAACTAATGGCAATTCAGAATGCAATGAAGCATATCGGGTACTCCGATATTGAAAATAGTATAATTTTTACAGATTCTTTAAGTGCACTTCAAGTCCTGAAAAACACCATGAATATCACCCACCCAGTCTTAAAGGAAATAACCTCCTCTTTGCATACTTTATCCGAACTTGGAAAAAGTATACACCTCTGCTGGGTCCCTGGACAAATGGGAATCCCAGGAAATGAATTAGCTGACAATGCTGCAAAATCGGCCGTCTTACCACCCAATGACAATTGGGAAGTCCCATATCAAGACTATATATCAATAATCCAGGCAAAATGCATGTACCATTGGCAATTATCATGGAAAAATCAATATAACAATAAGCTCCGAAGTATTAAGTCAAATCTTGAGCAATGTCTTTCAAGCTTCAGCTCAATTCGACAACAGGAGGTAATATTGGCACACCTACGAATAGGTCACATAAATATCATTGTCAACTATAAATGACCTATGTGCAATCACTGTCAGGTACCTACCACCAAATATGACTTCAGTTCTTCAGTCACTTGATCAAGGTGTAATCCAGTGTTTTAAGAAAAATTACCAAAGAATGCTATTAAGCAAAATTGTGCTATGTCTTGAAAGCAAAATTGATGTCCTGCAGGCAATGTATTTATGTGTTTCGGCATGGGATAAAGTTGATGAAAAAGTGATTTCTAACTGCTTCAAACATGCTGGATTTTACTGCCTTGAATAATGCAATGTGTGTTTTGCATGCTTCTTTTTCTATTAATTGTGAAGAACAGTCTGATAATAGGGTAGAAATATTTGAGCATGTGCTTCACCACCTAAACATACAGGAAAACATAAGCTTCAAAGATTATGCTGAAGTGGATCTGAACATTGAATGTTTCAGGATATGCACAAATGAAGAGGAACTCATTTCAGACGTAATGGAATCTTCTGAAATTTGTAGTGATGGAGATGAGGAACCTACTGTGGTTGAACAAGAAATTTCAGTGAAAGATGCTCATCAAGGATTAGAACTTGTATCGTTGATTGATTGTTGTTGTTTTTTTCAAGCACAGCCTACCCTAACTGTGAAAGTAAAATAACTGCTATCACGCACCTTCATAATTCATTTAAAACATGCCATTGAAAAGAGCATATTTTGACGAATTATTTTAAATTATAAAATAATTTTCTTGTTAGATCTTGATAGGTATGTAGCCTATGTAATGATATTTACAATTTAATTGTAACCTTACTGCACTCTACAATCAATGCAAAATTTACAATCCTAATTTTCTTGTTTAATCTGTAGTACATATTATAAATAAGATTATACTATATTGTATTAGTAGAATTACTTTAAATGTTCAAGCTTTTACTTGCTTTGTTTCTGATTTTATGAACAATTGATATAACAACCTTTTTTCTCATTTCCTTAGGGGGGGGTCATTATATAGAGCTTCAACTGTATTAAAAAATATTAAACAATCGCAATGCCATACTGAAGGCAACATTCAAATCCAAAACACATTTCTTAGCCAGATACATTACTGGACCAATCTATCAGTACAGGTTAACATTTTGGCTTAATCCTGGTAACAATCATTCCATGAATATTATAGGAAATAGAACTACTGCATTATCTAATAAAATTAACAAATTATCCCTGAATACTTGGACTATAGCTTAACCTTCAAAAAAACAGAATTTTCAGAAATCCAGAATGTGCTATGTTCCCAAGGATCCAGATTTAAGGTTCTATTGTAGTTGGGTTTAAGGTTTGTTAACTAAATAATCATTACAGTTGCTGTGTATGTCTAACTACTTTGCTGTTTTATTTAATTATTCAAATCATTCTTCAAACAAAATACGGATCCTGTATTTTGTAAATTCAAAGTTTTATAGACAACATGAAAATACACATCTCAGTAATTGCAATAATTTTATAATCAAATTTCTTGATTTCACAATAGATATGATGATGAGAATAGTGATGACATGCTACAGTGGTACTGGAAGTACCACAAATCATCTGAGAATAATCTGTAGGTTTTTTTTTTTTTTTTCTTTTTAGAGAAATTAAAAAAGATCTAGGGCTGAAAGCCTCAGACTACAGGAAATTTAATAGACAAGCAAGTTATTGTAAAGCATCATTTTAGTTCATAATAAATCACTGAAGTAGGTGAAATGGCATCATTTTTGTTATATCTCATATTATGAATGCTTTCACAGTGAGTTGCTTCTTATTGCACTACCTCGAATAAGCAATGCTTATTCGAGATAATGCAATAACAGGCAGCTAGTTGTGAAAGTGTTCACAATACGAGATGTAACAGAAATGAGGCCATTTCACTTACTTCGGTGATTTACTATGAACTAAAATGATGCTTTACCTTAACTTGTTTGTGTAGAAATTAAAAAGGTTATATAATCTACACAAGTTGAATTACTTGTATTTTCACTATTATCCATTTTGATTTATCTGCATACCATGCAGCTAAAAGAAGAAATTAGTATAATGTTAAATTATTATCATTTATAATCTACATTGTGATTTACAAAGTATCTGGCTATTTTAATTGCAATAGATCTTTGATTATCTGCCTTTTGTGGGAGAAAAAGTTATGAAATAACCAGTATCAATGAACATTAAGTACTGTGTATATAGATAACACTGCAACAAATTTCTGCATTATAGCCAGAGCAGCTTATGCGCCATCAACCCCCCCCCCCCACACACACAACAAATTTCCAAAAAGGTTCTCTTTTTGGAAATTTCGCATTTCTTGGTGTTTGTTTACTTATAAATTTGGGTATGCTGATTCTGAATATGACCTTATTTTTTGCATAGCATTAATGGTTTGCCAAGAAATTAAAGAAAAATTAAACATGCAATAATACTATATCATATTTATTAAGAGTGTTTAATTTCTGTACAAAATTAGAGTAATCAATCTTTGCTGCAAATAAACAACAAGCTAAAAAAAAATCCTTAAAAATGTACATTTGAATGTCTTTGTCTTTTGTGGTCTGTGTGATCATCCCAAACCAACTACTGGGTTTTTCCATTAAGAAGCCCATGGGCTTGTATTTGGTTTTTGCATTTTTAAGGTTCTCATGTTGTCCCTAAATAGAAGCCCATGGGCTTCTTAATGAAAACAGGTTTATTTTGAAATAATATTTATTTGATTAATGAAAGGCTATTTTTATTTTAAATATTGCAACAATAGAACAGTATGAAATTAAAAATTATTCTTATTATCTTAAAAAATATAAATATATAAGACAAATAATAATTGCAAGAAGAGAATTATTTATATTAGTAATTTTAATTCAGAACCTGTTGTATCAGAGCAATCCGAGTTAGTAGTGGAAGAATTGTTGTTTTCGTCTTCATCTGAGCAATCCGAGTTAGTAGTGGAAGAATTGTTGTTTTTGTATTCATCCAATTCCATTAATTCTTCATCACTAGCAGCCAGATCATCAGATTCAATTTTAAGTCCATGATTGTTTTCAAGGATAATTCGCAATTTTTGATTTAATATATTGGTCGCTGGTACTTCTTGTCCATTTGCAGCTATGCCGCAACATTCAAATGCTCTTTGAATTGATTTTGATTGGATTGTATTACAGGCAGAAATAACCATTTCAGCAATCTTTTGGTAAGATGGTCTTTTTCTATATCCTTTTGGAGTAAATTCAGCAGTTTCTTCTCTTACCCAATTATCCCATTCCTTTCTCATAGCAACTTTGAAACTGGAATTTATGGCAACATCTGGGGGCTGCGTGTAGTGCATTGTCTTTCCTGGAATTATTACTGCCTTTGAGCCATAATTTTTAAAAAGATATTTTAAAATTTCTTCTTTCTTATGAGTTCCATAAGAATCCCAAATAATTACTGATGGAGTGTTACTAAAATAAGATCCTCTCTTGCAGAAAACAGTATCCATCCACGTCTTCAGTAGATTTGTGTCCATTGATCCGCTTTTGTTTACAGCAACAACTGCTTTACCACTGGGAATTGTTACTTTGGGAATTTTCTTTAAGCCACAAAAAATAATCATAGGTGGGAGTATGCATCCATCCAATGATATTGTCAAACAGTGTATCGATTTTTTTCTGAACCCTGTATCTGCACCATCAACATTTTTGCTCTCAACAAAGTGAAGAGTGCAATCTCTTGCCATGTCAAAGTAACATGGAGTTTCATCCATATTAAAAACATGATCACTTGTCATTCCTGCTGTAGCATTATTTACTTGAATTAAGTATTGCTTTACTTGTTCCTGCATTTCCTTTGGATCGCGATTATCCAGTTGTCCATGATGAGTTATTTTACGTGATCTAATCCGATGTCTCCTGGTCCATCCAAATAAGAACTTGTTGCTTACTTTAAAAGCAGGTGGTATTTTAAGGCCAAATTCTGGTGAGAAAATATAGTTTCGCAATGTGTTATAGGTAACTGATCGGTGGTTATTTCGTTCCTTTTTGAAAAATTCAAATAGTTTTTTTCTCAATTTTGGGATAAAACGCCTTCCTTCCTGCACCCTCAAGACGTTTGTGTTTACGTTTTTTAACCAGCTTCAATAATTCTGCTTCTTGTTGCAACCAACGGCGAAGATTTTTCCTGTCAATGCCTGTTTGTTGCGATATCGAATTTTGACTTTCCTCTGCTTTTAAACATGTCACAAACTGTAGTTTTTCCTGGATAGTATACGATTTTCGTTTAATAGACTTTTTATTTTCCATTTTTAGGGTTAAATATTCTGATAACAAGTAAAGACGTGCAGTTCACATCTATTGCAATGACATCTCAGGCATGTGCAGAGCGCCGATATACGGTACGTTATGAGAAAGCGCGTTATTATTTGTCCCCAATAAAAGCCCATGGGCTTCTATTTGGAAAACAAAATCCTAATATAGGCCCAGATGGGCCTATATTGTTTATTACATTGTGAAAAAAGATTGTTTATTACATTGTGTGCACCAGGCTGCAACTCAATTCTGGCAGACCATTCTCTTCTTCTGTAGTACTGACCTTCTGCTGTGCTGTTCCAGGGCAGAGAAGGAAAGAAAAGGGAACTTTAGCAAAATCATCTTGTCAACTCAGAAAGAATCACACCATCCCTCTCACATCATTTATACTAGTCATACTTTCTTTTCTAACACATGCTTCATATTTCCATAGTCTTCTTTAGCATGAACAGAATGAGCAACAGGAATTGATGGGTGTATATTCTCATTGTGAAGCAACACAGCTTTCAAACTTTTACTTGAACTATATATGAAAAGATGCTACTCTTCTGAATTGTGACAAACATTAATTTCTTCATAAAGGCCAATCAAATTGAAACAATAGCAAAAGGATTCTGCATCAGCGTAAAAATATGCATAAGTGACATGTCTTTTTCTATATGTGGTCTTGTTAGGATCCAGTAGTTTGCACTATTTTAAATGAGATATTCAAATCTCTGCATTGGATTTAGTTAGGCCCATCCAATTCTTACTGATTAGGGAAACATGGTGCTTTGCTTTAACAAATTTTTGAGATGTAATTCCAGTTATCCTCCTCACCATCATCCAGTTCTGGAGACTCTTCCCTGGAAGGTGCATTGGGAATTGACAGTTCTTCTTTATGCAGCGATTTAAATCTGCAGACTTTTTAAACTGATATATCTATTGTACAAAAGCAATGGTCATAATGTTGATTTGTGGGCTCTCTCCATATTTGTGATATAGAAGGAGACCCTCTAATGTTATACTGCAACAACTGCAGCAGAAATGAGGCCCACACTTTCTCCTACTTTCTCTCTACCCCAAATACAAAATATCTTTCCTTATTTATTGTTCTGTTAGGTTTTCACTATCTACAATTATACAAACATACCATGTCGATAGGTACAGTAATCCATAATCTCTTAGTCGTTGAGTTCAGAAATACATGCTGAACTCAATGACTAAGAGATTATGCATTGAGTTCAGAAATACATGCTGGTATACTGTTAGTCAAACCATAAAATTCTGGCAATTACTCTTTCAATGCTGAGTAGGTGTTGATTATTCAATCAAAAGTGTAGGTATGAAGACTTAAAATTTAATTACAGTAAACATTCACACATCACCCTCTTGCATTTAAGGACAATTATTTAAGAAAGAAATATAGTTAGAGAAGCACTTTACACGGTTTTTTTTCAGTAAGATTATTACTATAGTAAAATCTCATTGTTTATACAAATACTCATTTATATGAAGCACATACCATTCCCCTGCTAAAGGATAGGCTTTTCTATGTAAATATATTCTTTTATTACAAAATTCAGTTAATATGTATTAAAACGTTCATTTTCACCCTGTGAGAAGTAAATATTATTATTTTGTGCATTTAGTACAAATCTTGGCACAGTTGTCTGATTCTTGCCCCTATTACAGGAACTCCCCGACTTACATAATATTCGACTTACGGAAATTGGACTTTACATAAGTTTTTGCCGGCTGGTGCAAACTTAAAAAAATTGGGGAAATGTATTTTGCATCCCGTAGGAATAAATGGAGGTATCATGAAAATATGGTAATGTGAACCCAATAACACATTTTTTTTTTTTTTTTTTTTTTTTTTGTAATTCGTTTGAAGTCCTTGGAAGTTGAAAATTTTGCTATATTCCTAAGCTATTTATCTCTTTAAAAGGTCATATTTATAATAGAAATTGCACTGCCCTTTCATCGTTATCATATGTTCCCGTCGAAGAATCAATTTTTGAATGCCTTTGTGTTATTTTTCTAAGGCACGTTTCTGGAGGTCACGACCATAAATCAGTAAAAACAATTTGCATTTTTCAGTTTATTGGACTTTTCTGTTAGTGCATCTAATTAAAAATGGGTAGTAAACTCAATCTTATTGCATTTGCGATAATACCGATAACTGCAATTGTGTGGGTTTTTATGCTATTATGGTGAAATGTGTTCCCCTTCACTGAAATCTTCAATCATATAAAAAAACAAATAAATTTTCAGAATATTCTCTTCATTCTTATTTACTTATTACAATGGTGAAGGGAAAGGGACCAACGGAGAGTGCAAGTGCTGGCAGTGCTAGGAAACCAAACAGAAATGATTTAGAAATGAAGATGAAAATGAAGTACGAAGCAGGACAAAGTTTATCATCTATTGCAAGGGAATTAGGTCTCACTGCTTCAACAGTGAATACTATTTTAAAGGACAACGCGCATATAAAATAATATGTCAAAGGATCAATGCACTTAAGATCAACAGTGATCACAAAACAGCGTTCAGGTGCTATATCGAAGATGGAACAGCTGTTAATAAATGGATGGAAAATCAGATTCAGAAGCAAATGCCCCTGAGTCTGATGACCATTCAAGCAAATGCAAGAAGTATTTATAAAGATATTAAGGATAAGTATGGCGAACCCCAACCGAAGTTTGTGGCAAGCAACGGGTGTTTTAATAGGTTCAAGCATCGTGCTAGTTTCCACAACGTTAAAGTATGTGGTGAAGTCGCCAGTGCCGATTCTGCAGCTGCAGAGAAATTTTGTGATGCATTGGAAAAAATTATCGATGAAGGCGGCTATTCAACGCAGCAAATTTTTAACGTTGACGAGATTGCTCGGTATTGGAAAAAAATGCTGGATCGAACGTACATCGCCAAAGAGGAAAATACAATGCCAGGTTTCAAGTCGTCAAAAGATAGGGCCACGCTCTTGCTTTGGGCTAATGCAGAGGGACATTACAGATTAAAACCACTGCTTGTACCATTCTGGAAATCCTCGTGCATTTAAGGGCATAAATAAAGCCACCCTACCTGTGCAATTCCGATCAAATCAGAGAGCTTGAATAACAGTATCTCTCTTTGCGGATTGGTTTAAATGCTGCTTCATTCCTGAGGTTGAAAAATATTGTAAAGACAATGACATTCCTTTCAAGATTTTACTTCTATTAGATAATGCTCCTGGACATCCTACGCATCTAGATGATTTCATTTCGAACGTGAGAGTCATATTTCTACCACCAAACACGACTTCACTCATCCAACCTTTGGATCAGGGTTATTTCGAATTTAAAAGCATACTATTTATGCACAATATTTGCTCAGGCATTGTCTGCAGTAGATAATGAGAAAAATTTTATGTTAAGAGACTTTTGGAAATCTTACGATGTTTATCACACCATCTTAGACATTAATAAGGCCTGGGCAGAAATTATTAAAAGTTGTTTAAATGGCACATGGAAGAAAATATGCACATGGCATGTAAAAGGCTTCGAAGGATTTGAAAAAGACAAATCACATGAAGAGGTTACAGATAAGATTGTAAAGGTTGCAGAGCTACTTCAGTTGGAGTTTGATGCCAAAGACATGCAGGAGTTAATAGAGGAAGAAGAGAAGGACTTATCTAATGAAGAACTTATTGACTTGCAGGCAGCGATGGTGAAAGAAGAAAATGTTGACAAAATTCAAGATGAATCAAATGAGGAGTTGAGATGCTTCATCACCAGAGAGATGGCAATGGCATTTTGTGAAATTGCATCGGCAATGGCCAGGTTTGAGAAGATGGATCCTACCAGCAAACGATTCTTAAGGGTTAACAGAGGGGTGAATGATATGCTTGCTTTCTACAAAGAAATCTGCGATGAAAAGAAAAAAGCCACCGTCCAGTCATCCATTAATATGGTCTTTCGTAAGGTTGAGCAGCCGACTCCTTCTAAATCTACACAGCCCTCATCACCCTACGCAGTGGTGTACTTATTAGCTGAAGACGTCGATTCTGGCAATGATGCTTGAGAGGTAAAACTTACTGACGTTATGCCTGTCTCCTCTCTTTTTTTGTAATTTTATAATTTTGAAAATTTTTAAATTGCACGCTTTTGTAATTTTTCCTGCGAATGAGATAAAAAATTGAATAAATACAATAAATAATTCTATTTACATGTTTGTTGAACATTTATATTTTGATTCAATCAATTCAGCGAGCACAGTTGCGAGTGCTGCAAAAGCATGGGGAAAATTTCGACTTACGTAGCATTCCACGGAACGAAACCCTTACATAAGTTGGGGAGTTCCTGTATTGCTTTTGACCACCCAGTTTCCTGCTTCCCGAAGGATGGCACTGACTTGTTAGAATTTACTTTTGTGTAAACAAAACCAGTTTATGGTAGCTACAACTTAAGTGCACTCTGAAAAACATCATTGTGAAGGTAAACTGCAGCCATAATCAGTCCACTGCAGGATGGAAGTGACCTCAACATGTTGAGGGATATGGACCATAATCTGCCACGGTGGTCCAGTGTAGGTTGGCAGATTGACCGTATTTAGCAGTCAGGGGCTTGAACCCCGATCTACTTAAAGAGCGTGTGCTACTGCACTCCTGTTCATGACCAATTGGCTATGGAGGACTATTGTGAAGGATGAGATGTTAAATTAACAAAATAATAAAAACAGTTTTTATAAGTTATTTATATACATTCCCTCGCTCTCCACTGGATTAAGTTTAGTTGCAATTGTTCCAAGTTAAACAAGTCTTTTGCTACAGTACAGTATAATCTATTTTTTGTGCCATTTTATCTGACCTGATGTCTTTTTTTGGATCTTGTCTTTAAATAAAATTAAAGTTTGTTTATATTAAATCTCATTTTGCAGTGTTATAGCAACAAAATGTAAATGGACAGAATTAAGCCTGGAAATTAAACTGAAAATTATACAAGAGGCTGATAGAATGGAATGAAGCAAAACAGACATTGCAAATACAACATCCCTTTATCTACTTTACTGAATACTGAAAAACTGAAAAAAACTTGAAGTGCGCGTGCAATACTGGAGCAGCAATAAAAAAATCTGAAAATGAATTTGTGGTTCAAAACGTAACAAGCTTGAAACAAAACTTTTCGAGTGGTACCAACAAATGCATGCATCCAATTTGCCAATATCAGGTCCAGTTTTGCAAGAAAAGGCAAATTATCTAGCTCAGCAAAATGGAATTAGCGATTTCAAATGTGGCAGTGGCTGCTCCAAAGATTTAAAGACAGGAATAACTTGGTTTTGCAAAATGTATATGGTGAGTCTGAATTAGTCTGCAAAGAAAAGGCTACATACTGATTGTGTTCTGTACGGTCCATTCTTGAAAAATATTTGCAAAGGATATTTTTAATCTTGGTGAGACAGGTTTATTTTATAATTTGCTACCAAACAAAACATTTGCTGTTTGAGAAGAGTCTTGTCATAGTGGAAAATTAAGTAAACAAAGACTCACTGTTCTATTATGCTGCAATTCAGATGGCAGTACAAAACTATGCCCACTTGTGATTGGTAAGTTTTTCAAGCCAAGATGTTTTAAAGAAGTTAACTAATAGAGTAAGCTTATCTGCAAAAAGATCTAAACCTCTCAATCACTTCCTAGTTCATTTCACAAATATACGTGGTCTCAATTCTAATCTCGATGATGTCCATTTCCACTTGCAGTCTGCCAAACCCAACGTACTTTTTCTGACAGGTATTTGTGCATATGTACATTCTGATATTCACTGTCAGAGATTTGGTAATTTGGAATCTCCTCTTTTCGATATTCTCTGGCTTAAAATCTCTCTACCTCATTGTGTCAAATTCATCTGTTGTCTCTACCGTTCTTCCAACTCCACTAATCACTTGGAGATCTTTGACTTTCTCCAGTCCAACTTTCCTAACAGTGAGGTAATTTTCCTTGGTGATTTTAATGTTTGCAACTCCAGCTGGCTTCCATTTTCTAGTCACACCGACCCAGCTAGTCGAGATGCTGAGGCCTTTGCAATTTCTAATGACCTTGCACAGATTGTTCATTTACCTACAAGAATACTGGACAATCCCAACCATACAGCCAATGCGCTTGATCGTTTTCTCACGAACAACCCTTCTAAGTACACGGTCGAAGTGAGTGGTCCTTTAGGTACCTCAGATCACAACTTGGTGATTGTCTCTTCTCCAGTGGAGCCTTTATCCCATGACTATTCCCAACTTCGTATTGTTTGGCATTACAAGAATGCAAAATGGGATGACCTGCGAGATTTCTTTTCCTTGGTCAGATTACTGTTTCAAAACTTCTGATGTCAACGTTTGCTCAGATCGTGTCAGTGAAATTATTCTTTTTGGAATGGAATCCTTTATTCCACACTCCACTTTAAAATCCCGTCCTTTATTTAAACCTTGGTTTTCCAATAAATGTGCTAAGGCTGTTCAAGAGAAGAACGTTGCATATCATAATTGTCCTGTTTCCAATTCTTCAGTTTCATTTTCTGCCTACACCAAATCTCGCAACAATTGTAAAGCGGTCATTAATCAGTCCAAACTAGATTTTGAACAGGCTAAGAGTAGAAAATTTGCTTCTTGCCCCAATGGTAGCCAAGCATTCTGGTCTCTTGCCAAAACTATTGGCCACAACTTTTGCCCATCTCTGCTTCCACCTCTGTCAAAACCAGATGGTTCTGTTGTCACTTCAGCCAAAGATAAAGCGGACCTGCTAGAATCCCATTTTTCTTCCAACTCATGTATTAATAATCTTGGTAAAACACCTCCCACCATTCCCAACACGCTCCATTCAATGCCTATTGTGGTCTTCCGTCAAAAGGATGTCAGAAGGATTCTGACGAATCTCGATGCTAAGAAAGCTCGAGGACCTGATGGTATTTCTCCACTTGTTCTCAAAACCTGTGCTTCCGAACTTAGGCGCCTCTGTAGCCAGGTGGGAAGGAACAGCAGTGCATAGCACATGCTTCTTGATTAGACCGGGGTTCGAGCCCGTCACCACCAAATACGGAGGATGCAGAAAGGTCAGGGAATGACCACCGCATATTCCCGGAGCAATATGGCCTTAGTTGCTAATGCTCCTAAAAACCAAATAACTAACTAACTAACTAACCTCCTGAACTTATTCCTGTTCTTTGCTGCCTTTTCTTATTCAAAAAACTTTCTTACACTTTCTTTTCCAAAGGTGTTTTTCCTTCTGCTTGGAAATTTGCTCATATCCAGCCAGTTCCTTAAAAGGTGACAAGTCCCTCCCATCCAATTATCGTCCCATTGCAATTACTTCTACTCTTTCTAAAGTAATGGAGGAATCAATTAACCAACTCTTAAACTACCTAGAAATCTTCCGTCTGATCAATGATCACTAGTATGGATTCCATCAGTGTTGATCCACTGATGATTCTGGCTTATGTTACCCATGTATGGACAAATTCAATGGAAAAGTTTGGTGAAACACAAGCAGTTGCTCTTGACATCTCAAAGGCTTTCGATCATGTTTAGCATAAAGGTCTTCTAAACAAGCTTCCAACTTATGGTTTGCCAACTGTTTTTTGTAATTGGTTATCCAGTTTTCTCTCTGATCGCTCACTAAGGGTGATGGTAGATGGCTCTCTGTCTTCTAACTTCTCCACTAATGCTGGTGTTCCCCAAGGTTCAGTTCTTTCCCCCACTCTTTTCCTCTTGTATTTTAATGACCTTCTTCCATTGACTGGAAATCCTACCCATAGTTTTGCCGATGATAGCACACTGCATTCCACTTTCCATTTTGAAAAACCTTGCCCTGCTCAATCAGCTTCAACTTCTCAAAAATCTGCTACCAATTCCTTAAATTCCGATCTTCAGGTAATTCTCCAGTGGGACAAAGACAATTTAGTTGATTTCAACCCGTCTAAAACTCATTCTTGTCTTATATCTCGCAAAAAAGGATTTTTCTCCTCCTATCTTTGGTGACACTACGATTTCTAAGCAAAATGATATATCTCTTTTGGGGATTACCCTGACTTCTAATCTCTCTTGGCACAAGCACATTACAAATATTGCTTCCTCTGCATCTAAAAAACTTGGTTTTCTCTTTCGCTCTCGGCGTTACTTTTCTTGCAAACAGCTGTTTGCTCTGTACAAATCGCAAATCTGCCCTACCATGGAATATTGTTCCCACATCTGGGGCGGTGCCCCCAAAACCTCTCTCAGGCTTCTAGATTCCATTCAGAATAGAGCAGTTAGGTTAATTAATGACTCCTCTCTAACAGAGTCTTTCCACTCTCTGTCTCATAGACGTACTGTTTCTGTTGCATGCCTTTTCTACTGATATGGGCACTGATATGGGCACTTCCATGGGCACTGTTCTTCTGAATTGACATCTATAATTCCCGCTCTCTCTTTCAAAACAGTTCGAACATGTGCTGCCTCCAGCCAACATCCATTTACTGTCCAGCTTCAAACTCACAGGACCAACTTTACGTCTTCCTCGTTTATTCATTCAACTGCCATTTTCTGGAACAACCTTCCTTCACACATATTTCTTGAAAATTACAGTCTACAGAAGTTCAAGTCTTAATGTCAACAAATATCTTCTTTCGGCTTCTCAACCTCCAACCCAAGCACGGTACTAAATACTATAGGTTCTAATACCTCTCGTTTGGGGTTTTCATAAAAAAAAAAACAACTTCCCTGTGATTATGAGGCCAATAGAAGTGTTTGGCTTACGGTCAAAATTTTTCAGTCTTGGTTATCAAAA
Source organism: Mastigoproctus giganteus (assembly GCF_048544385.1). NCBI lineage: Eukaryota > Metazoa > Arthropoda > Arachnida > Uropygi > Thelyphonidae > Mastigoproctus > Mastigoproctus giganteus. Next base: position 43,872,092 of record NC_143586.1, on the reverse strand, counting down.
GTGGATGGAAGAATAGCTTTAAAAAAAAAAAAAAGGAACATTTTGATGATTCTAGATTGTTATATAGTACATTCTGCCAACACACTTAAGTTGACAAATATGTCTGTTGTTTTTACCTCCCATTACCTCCAGTTTTATGCAACCACTGGATAAAGGCATTATTTATAATCACAAGAGACCATATAGAGCCTACCTGATATGGTACTTGATCTGCAATATAGAAGGGGGAACGATTTGAGCCAAATTGGAATGTTTTGGATGCTATCTGTAATGTTGTTATTGCTTGGTACAGTACTACATCAAGTGTAACAGTCAACTGCTTCAGAAAGAGTGGCTTTGGATAGAATATCATTGAAAAACATGGTCCAGCAAATGAATGTGATAGCAACATTGAGGAATTGGAGGAATCTGAAGGTGCATATGGATTTTGTTGGCAAATTTAAAGAGTTTGTGAAGGTGGATGAAGAAGTTGGTACCACAGCAAGCAGAAGAGCTGCTGAGCATCATGCAAAATGAAGATGTTTTTGTTACCAGTGAAAGTGAAGAAGCGCGCACACTGCCTGCAGTAACATTCATAAAGAAACAGCTATTGCATTTGATAATGTCTGTGCTGTAGTTAAAAATGCATATAGGACAAAAATTGAGCAAAGAATATTGGATTCTTTCTTTAAATTAGATTAATTTATCAAAAAGTTAACGGTTTGTGTATCTCATTTTATATCAAGATTAATTCTTTTTACTGGGATACTAAAATGTTGTATATATCAAAATACATACTGTACAATATTTTCATTTCCGTTAATTGCTTTTCTCTTAGTTTACCTTACAAATAAAATAAAATCTTTAAAAGGTGTGTTATTCCTATTACTGTATTGTTAGACAAGGCTTTTCTTTTTATTATTTTAAATTAATTTATTTTTTATTTATTTTTGATATTATTATTATTATTATTTATTATTATCCTTAGATAGTATGTGCCAAAAAAAGGGTAAAATTTTGACACTTTTGGGGGACCTTGTTACTAAAACCTCGTTATTACAAAATGCAAAAATTTAGGTCCCTTGAACTTTGTATTAATGAGATTCGACTGTATAATTAATACTCATATATCACATGAAATTAATAATATGGTTTATTAAGCTAATCGCTTAAGTGGCTATACATTTAAGGTGACATTTCGGGCATCTTACCGATACCCATCATCAGACCATGCTGTTGGGGGGGGGGGGAGAAAATAGTACAGATATCTGGAGGAGCAGCCCCACATACACCCCCCCTCCCAGAACCAGCCTGCACACCAACCCTAAAATCTGTTTCTTAGTGAAAAAAAAAATATTTACTTAAAATCATGAATACTTCTTAAAAAATGCATGCTTTATATTTTCAGTTGGGGAAATATGACAAATATTTTGTTGATTAAGCACTATTAAAATTTGTTCATTAAAAATAATTAATTTGTTGATGAAGCACAATTAAAAATAATTCTGTTCAAATTTCATTTTTAATACCACATTTTCAGTGTTGTAAATAAATGTCTTATTAGCCCAGTGATTGGGGCATTTACCCAAAAAAGTACATGGACCTCCATTTGAATCCCACCACAAAAAGAAATTTATTTTTATGAAAAAAAAAATGGTGGCAAAAAATAGCGGAGTAGCACAGGAAAGATGTCAGATAACATCAATCCAATGGCGTCATCTGCACAAAGGATTATGGGAGACAAAATTGGTCCAAACTGCCATATCGGTGGCACCCCATAGCAGTAATGCTATGGGGTGCCACCAATATGGCAACAAGTAAAATCTGTTGAAATCACCGCCTTTATGCTGTTACAAGGTTTTGTCTCACATGCCACAAATGCTAGCACCAGCCCTGCTTACTTAATATCATTATCTAAAAAAATTTGACAATTACAGTGGACTGTCGGAATAACGGCACCCCGGAGCATTCAAGCTAATGGCACTTTGAGATCGGTACTAAAAAAAAGAAAACTGCAGGTCATGTGATTACTGTATTTGTTTAAATTTGCCATTTTCAAAGTGAATTCTGTACTATTATCACAGCTTATGATGCTTAAAATGCTTATAATGTTTTACTTAAATTAACCCCCCCACTATGGCTCCCAATGTTAATAAACCTCATACAGAAAAGAAAAGAAGAACAACAGTAAAGCTTAGTGACAAACGATATAATAATAGAAAATTATAGTATGAACTAGAGCTGTAATGCTCAATACGTTCTATGTTGATATCAATATTTGTAAAATAATAAGAAGTTTACCTCAATGTAATACGTAGAACACTTCTGTATGATACTCTCCAGCAATTAAAATGAAAAAAATCGAAAATCCTACATTACAGTAAAAAATAATTAAAAATCAATTGAACACAATTAAAAATAATTAATTGCATTCAATTGATTTTTAATTATTTTTTACTGTAATGTAGGATTTTTGATTTTTTCATTTTAATTGCTGGAGAACACTTCTGTATGATACATAAGTATCATACAGAAGTGTATGATACTTATGTATCATACAGTGTATTTATGGCAGAATATAACTTTGGATCATCAACATGCTTGTTTTTTATGTGCTGTTAATAAAATTTGCATTCTTAATCTCTATTTCTTATTTAGCCTCATTATTTTTGCATGAAATATATTAAAAATAAAACTTTCTATTTAATGGAAAAATCAAAATAAAGACATCTTGAATACTCAAAGGTGCTGTCATTCTGAAAGTCTACTGTATGTTGCAAATTTCTATTGTATGGTATTGCCATCAATAGGTTTGCAAAATCAGTCTTTCCCAATATCAATTTTTACAACATACTGTACATATGCAATCAGATGAGCATCTTTCACTACATCGTTTGCTTCATCCACTTCCAATGCAAAGTCTGATGTTTTTTGTTTATAAATGAACAGAGGTGGATCAAGCCAAGTGGGGGCCCCAAGCGGTAAAAATTTCGGGGCTCCTTTTCCGAATTATGATCGTTTTTCTTACAAAAAAATCTCATTATGAAAAATAGCGGCCTGTCGGGGCAATTTGCTTTTAAACTAAAAAAAATTACAAACCTCAAATTTTTATTTTATATGTAGCCCTCTTTCTGCATATCATAAATTGTATTTAAATTTAAACCAAATTATTATTTTGGGAGGGATCGATTTTTTTGTGTAATTAAAAAAATATATATTTACTTAATTTGGGCCTATTTATGCTATACTAGTTTCATCCCCTGATGTCCAGTTAAAAGTTAGAATCCCTCCAAAACTCAAATAAATTCCCTTGAAAAGCTTAAATAATACCACGTTATAGGAGGGTTGATTGTATACAAAAAAACATAATTTTCCTCGAATCCTAATGAAAAGACATTTTAAGACCTCGGGCCCCTTAGTATTCCAGGAGGCCCTACGTGGCCGCTTAGTCTGCTTACCGCTTAATCCACCTCTGTAAATGAATTGATCACAAAGGTGTTTGGTTATGTCTACAATTTGTCTTCCCGCTGTATTATCTGCAAGAGGAATCATTCAAAGCTGCTTTGCATATAGGTGCCTCTGTAGCCAGGTGGGAGGGAGCAGCAGTGCGTAGCACACGCTTCTTGATTAGACTGGGGTTCGAGCCCGTCACCACCAAATACTGAGGATGCGGAAAGGTCAGGGAAGGACCACCACATATCCCGGAGCAATATGGCCTTAGTTGCTAATGCTCCTAAAAAACCAAATAACAACAACAAGCTTTGCATATGATTCACCAAGCATAGCGTCAACCATATCAGGTGCTGCAGGTAATACCGTCGTTTCTCCTATTGAATGAATGACCCTATTTACATTTTGCAATTCTATAGGCAACTTTGTGATGCAAGCAATGCTTTGGATGACACATACATGGTTTTTGTGTTTGTTTTTGCTTATTAAAAGAATCTTAATTTTCTGCAAAAAAATCTCTTGTATTGCAAATGTATTCTGTATGTATAGTTTCAAGATGTAGTTTCAGTTTCATGCTGTTCACTGCTAAAATTTTTGTGCAAATTAAACATCTGTGATCTTTCCTCTCCATTAGTAACAATCCTTGTAATCCAAATGATAAGTACGTTGAATCGTATTTTAAGCTAGTCAAGTATTTTTTCATCTCGAAGGGATAAATTGACTCCAAGTAATATTTAATAAACAGCAATCCTCTGAAAAATATAAGTAATTAATATAACCTATGGCATTTACTTTTACTTTTTATGGCATTTTGTATATCATTTTTAATGTGTTAGAAGATGAAATGCACAAGGCATAATTTCTTATGGGTTTAGGTAATTAACTATATAATATCGGTGTAGATACACCATAGTTTACCCATAAATTTGAACTACGTATGTAGTGTAAAAGGCATCGTTTTAATAGTATCTCATATTATGGGTGCCTTTGTGGGGGGGTTGAATTTTTAGATTGTGGGGAAGAATTCTTTATTATTATTAATTATAATTTCTGTAATTAATAAATCTCGTTATACTTTCAGACCCACCTCTCTTAACTTTGTATTTCCCAGTTTATTTTCCCCCTAATTTACCCCCTTCCACATTAACACCTGACTTGTATACTGCACAGAAGATCACAGATTCTGGGGGAATAGTAGTTCGTGTATTTCTCCTCTGGACTGGCTGAGTATTCAGAATGACTCATACTACACTTGATAAACATATACAATATTGTTTATTCACAGTATATACATTAAAAGAATATATCATACATCATCAATTGGGTATAATGTTAATTACTAGCATTATATGTGTGCTAAGATGTAAAGATAATCACAACTCATATATCATGTCTCTTCATGTCTTTCTGCCTTTTCTCCTTCTGGTTTAGGTTACATCTCATAACATTCTCTTGCCTTCTAACAATTAAACTTCCCAACTGGGATTACAGCAGTGAGCATAACACCTATATGTGTATTTTCCTAGATTTATAATTCCCCGCTATACTCTTTCTTTAATTATCCCTTCCAAAAAAATTACATGTGCATAGAACACTCTTTAGTCTCAACTTAAAACTTACTATTCTCAAGTACATATATCTAAATCTTCCTTGCTTATTAACTTATCTTTGTGATGAAGTACATATATCTATATCTTATGAACTTTTTCCTTCCCTTTATGCTAAACAATATCAAATCAACTATCAACTAATTTAAAACGTTCCCTAGAGTCCTTTCCTTCAATCAAGCTTAAAACTATTATTTAGTACTTACATAACAGCTTAGGGGATCACTCTTTATACAACCTTTTTCTCAGCTCAGGAGCGGCCATCATCATCATCAGCATAGGGCATCGTCAGGCTCCTACTGGAATTAATCATCGGCTAGGGGAACTGCTGCTCATCTATAGGAATTCTCCTTCATTCAGGAACTCACTCTTCTCTCCATAAATGAGTTGCTCTGGCCTGCTTTGGGCTTCTGATCAGCTCGACGATACTGGGGTGCATAATAGAGTTAACAAGCCTCTCCTTACTGCTTTATCGAGAAGCCAGACTGTATAACTCTTCCTTATCTTTCTATACCGGGACTTTCGATCCTTATCTCTCAGCTCCAGCATATGTGTTTCCATCTTTCATTGGGTATCTCCTTCCTATTTCCATGTTGCGGCTGACCTCTCCCAGGACTTGCCTAACGAATTGTCTTTGCGACAAACTGCTTCAATTCCCACTACCAAATTCCAGCGATTCACAAGAACTCCCACCTTCTTCAAAACTTCCTACAACTCCAGAAAACTCTAAAACTCTCTAACTGCAAAAAAAACTCCCCTAAATTAATTTCTCTGTCCACTACTCTCCAGCGATTCTTCTGGCACTTCTCGGGATTTCTTTCCAGCCGCACATCACTCAGGCACACCCACAGGAACTCTCAAAAACTTCCAAAAACTCTCCAAACTGTCAAAAAACTGTAACTCTCCTTTTCCTCCTGTTGTATCTCCTTTTGTTTCAGCCACCCCTTCTATTCTGATCCAATTGTAGTTTGTTCTTCATCATCTCTTTATTCTCATTCGCTCTCTCCCACTTCTTCTGTTTTCTTGGCCCTTCCCTTTCCTGGGGAAACATCCGGCTTCTCGAAATTTCTAGAAGCTTCGATGAACTTCCGGACGTCTAGAAATTTCTAGATATTTCCTTGTGATCATTCCGATTCGCTTACCCCTATTAGTCCACTCTGTTTTTTCTCTACCGCTCCTTGAAATTAGTAAGTGCTCAAGGAGTCGGTTTGTTTTATCCAGCGGCTAGCCATTTCCACACGGTGTGTGCCGCATCCAGGGTCCCCTCCACCCTCTTAGTCTTTAAAATTCTTCCTCTCCACAAGGGGGAGTCGGTTCCCTTGTTCTTTTCTTCCAAAGAGCTGCCCACTTTCTGTTTATAGCGACTTGAACTGCCCTTTACGGTGCCCCCATTGTACTTTTGTGCCCTGTCCAGCTACCCCCCGTTGTTACGCTAATCCTCCCCTACTTAACTGTACGGTACAGAGCGATCGCAATCTAAGCTGAAAATCATCCTATGTAAATAATATTATTTAATATATATATATATTTTCTTGTTATGTTATAATATTTATTTCCCTAAGATAAGTGTAAGAATTGGGTTCTTACACCTTCACAACAAGATAGCTGGTATTGCATTACTTCAAATAAATAATGCTTCTCTACTAGAGAAGCATTATTTATTTGAAGTAGTGAAATACTAGCTATCTTGTTGTGAAGGCACCCACAATATGAGAAAAACAATGCCTTTTACATTACATATGTAGTTCAAATTTATAGGTAAACTATGGTGTATCTACACTGATATTATATAATCATTTTTAATATATACTAGGAGGATTTGTTTGCCAACCCCGTGCTCACTTCGTTCCATCAACGCTTCTCTGTTGTCATAAATGTAGATAGATTTAGCCGAATTGTGGAACTTCTCTAACGGACATTAAACTTGTTGTGGCACCATGGCACCTCCTCTTATTCGCATCATATAAGGGCCGCCTCCACCTTGGAAGTCCATGTTTTCGGCATTAAAAGATGTGAAGGCGTAAAGATTGTTGTAGACTCGAACATTTTCTTGGAAGTGTCTCCCTTTTTCCGTGTTGTCAAACAAAGTCTTTAAAGTGTCTGGATAGGTATCTGCCATTGGCAAACATACCTTCCCTCCGCGACAATGCAAATGTGCAACACTTCTGAGTTGAAAAGATAATCTGCTGCAATGTTGATGTTCATCTACCATATCACCCAAATTGCAATATGATACTTCAGTGGTTTCTTTGTTATCAGGATCTTGTGAAGCTCTTACATTACGTCTGAGCCGTTTAATAGGTCACTGAGTTTCAACCTGTTCTTCGCCCATATTAACTACCCGCTTCCTGTCGCATTGATTTTCCACTTGCTCCATCATCATCGAACTTATTCTCTGAATAGTTTGTAACCTTCAGCATGTTTCTCTCTATATTTCAGTGCAGACTCCTCGCAGCATAGTTTTCTTTCGGAATCGGTGATTGCCAATGTAGGCTGCGGCATTGTGTTAATTACTATGTTAGCAAATCAAACGTCACAGATTCTAGACACTTGTGGAAACACACTGATTGATATCTAATCAGGAAATGACCTATGTAATTATTTACCTGTGCATTTGTAGTGATGTAATTGCCCTGCCCACTTTTACCACATAAGTTCTGAAAGGAAAAAAATGGCTATTCATTTGGCAGGAGAACAAAACCAATAAATTGTTCCAAATTAAAAATGATCACAAGCTGTGGCCATCATGCCTCAGAGGGAATAGGAAGGGAGAAGTTTTACTTTCTAGATTGCAGATCAGGCATACCCACCTAACTTACAGTTACTTACTCACACGGAACGATCCTCCACTATGCAGCAACTGCCAAACTCAACTCATAGTAAAACATCTTATTCTTGATTGCTCATTATACTTAGGCGCCTCCATAGCCAGGTGGGAAGGAGCAGCAGTGCGTAGCACACGCTTCTTGATTAAACCGGAGTTCGAGCCCGTCACCACCAAATACGGAGGATGCGGAAAGGTTAGGGAATGACCACCGCATATCCCCGGAGCAATATGGCCTTAGTTGCTAATGCTCCTAAAAAAAAAAAAAAACAAATAACCCATTATACTTAAGAGAATGACAAACAGCTTTCTCTTCACATCTATGTTCCTCCAATCAACTTACTTTACAGAAAATTCTCGGAGACTGACCGGATTTAAATGATCTCTTTACCTTCCTGAGAACAATAAACACATTCCATCTAATCTAAATCCACCTGTTTATCAAGCCTATACCAAATAATATTGTAATAGGTGCATTATGGCCTTAGTAGCCCTTGCACCAATAAATCAAACCAACAACAACTACTTGTACCTCATGACCCACATCCCTCTTCTCCCATTGGCTACCCCACCCCAACCAAGCTGCATTCTCAAGGTTGAATAAATATCACCAGGAGAAAAACTTTTTTAATGTATAGAGAGATATAATTTCAAGTCTATGCATAGAAATATAACTCTAATCAATTAAATTTTACTATATGTAATTGTAGCATTATATAATGCTTCAAGTTATTATTTATAAATCTGTTGTCAGTGTGCACACTTACTAAAATGGATGGTGTTTTACTACACTAAAATACATTATATGCTACTGCCTGCATCACACTTGTGGTAAGAATTGCAGTGCATGCAGGAAATGGAAACTGTTGGACAAACAAATCATAGATGTCAGTACATGAGTATTGTTAAAAAAATCAGACAATTTCAATGAATTTCTTCTTTTGTACAGGTGGTATTTTTCAAGTTTAGTTCATCTGACCACATTTTTTAGATATTTAATTTTTTAAGTAAATTATTATTATGATCTTTGCTTTTTGCATTTTGACCTTGCTTTTTGCCACTTTGAGAAGATCTCATCCCCTCAGAGAGTGTCCCACACTTTGGAAACCACTACTAAAGCATATTTCTCTATTGTTGTTATCTCTCATCACTATCCATTGGAAACAGTGATGTCAAGCACACCGGCAATCCAGCTTGAATACTACACACAGCTCACACAATACAACAACAGTGAACAATTGACACAAGAATACATATGTTTTATGTTAGCAGTATGAGCTGAAGAGAGGGTATTACTTTCTGTTTTTTACAATCGGTGTGCACAAAGGCATTTTGTATTAAAACAAATAACTGTGGATTCTTAACAGCGGTAAGTACATCCGTTTGTATTTTGGTTAACACTAATCTTTCGATTTTATATATATATATATATATATATTTTTTAGATCATATGACTGCTGCAACATGCCGTGATTAATACATTGTCTAACATTAGTATTTTTTGAAGCAGTAGTAATTTTTGTAGGTCAGGTAACTTGCATGGAGGTCCACTATTGGTTCATTTAAGCATCTGCAAGGTTATATGATCGAGATGTATAAGGCTTTGAATGGTTTGAGCAAGCTCAGTGCTGATGGGATTCTTCCTCTTGCTCAAATTATGCACTGGAAGGGGCATAAATTCAAATTGAGAAAAGACAGTTGTGGAATAGATGTGCAGAAATTTGCCTTTAGCCAGTGGGTGGTTGATTGCTGGAACAAACTTCCATCTGTTGTTGTGGGAGTCGATAGCTTAAATAAATTCAGTGAAGAACTAGATAAACTTTTGGAAGAAATGGGAAGTGGGTTTTTTTTTGGTTGGTGCTGTTAAAGCTTGCACATCGTATGTCCTAATGCTAATTTGAGTAGTCCTGTCAACTTCTCTACATGTAGAGGATGACTTTTTTTTTGTCTGAATACAGTTTATTGATACTGATTCTTTTTTATTTTTTTATCTTTTAGTAGCTGTAGGTATGAAGTTTTACTTCCTTGTTCTTCATGTTGTTTGAAAGGTTTTTTGCTGAATAACAAGCATAGAACTGGACTATTCTGCATAATTTTTGAATAAAAAAAAGTGGAAAAGAATTCTTTGCTTATGTTTTGCACCAGAAGGGAAGCAGTGAATGAGCATTGATCCATTAGATATGAATAGTGTAGTTGTTAAATCCTGTTTAGGTTGTTGACAAACTGAATAAATATTTTGTATCTTCATTCACATGTGAAGATGATTTTGTGATAACCTACAGGAAAATGGAAGATTAATTGATGAAGCTAAAAGTGAATAAGGTACCTGGGGCTGATGTAATCTATCCAGTTGTATTAAAAGAAGCCTCAAAAGAGGAAAGGAAACCTTTAGCAATCATTATGAGAGCATTGTTGGGTTCAGGAGAGAGGTCTCTACAGATTAGAGATATGTGAATGTCTCCCCTATTCACAAGGTGGAATCGAAGGGTGAAGTGAGTAATTAAAGACCTGTTAGTTTGACTTCTGTTCCAGGCAAAGTAATGGAGCCACTGGTTAAAGAAGTAATGCAGGACAATCTAGATAGGAATGCAGTTATACGGCAGTCACAGCATGAATTTGTTAAGGGGAAATCTTGTTTGACCAATCTGATTGGGTACTGTGTAGCAATGGAACTGGATGAAAAATATAATTTTGACATTATGTACTTAGATTTCAGCAGGTGACACAGAAGCCTATGGTAGATATACGCTAGTCTGTAATCAAGTCACAAAGGAGGTTAGGCAAGCAAAGGCAGATTACGAGAAATCTTTGGAAAAGGATGCTATGAAAAACAGCAAGGACTCCTTTACTTATATAAACTCTAGAGGGAAAAGGATGAATCAGATTGGTACAATTTATTGATGGTTTGACTGTTGATGATCCTGCTCAGATAGCTAACAAACTGAATGAGTATTTTGCATCTACAGAAGATTATTAAACTCTAATGGGGAGCTTAATGATTTTGTAATAACTGCGAGCAAAGCGGAGGAGAAAATGTTGAAGTTAAAGATAAGAAAGGCACCTGGGGTGGATGAGATTTATCTAGTTATATTAAAGGAGGCAGCGAGGGAAGTAAGCAAACCCTTAGTCATAATTATGAGAGTATCCTTGGACTCAGGGAAAGTCCCCATGGACTGGAGATATGCAAAAGTATCCCCAATGCACAAAGGGGGATCGAAGTAATTACAGACCTGTTAGTTTAACTTCTGCTCTGGGGAAAATAATGGAGTCATTGGTTAAAGAAATATTGCAGGATCATCTAGACAAGACAGCAGTAATAATTCAGACACAGCATGGGTTTGTTAAGGGAGAATCTTGTCTGACAAATTTGATTCGATATTATGATGTGGTTACAAAGGAACTGGATGCAAAAATATTTTGATATCATATACTTGGATTTCAGGAACATTTTTGATACTTTTGCACTTTGAAGTCTACTGTACAAATTGGAGCAGTATGGTATTAAGGGTACTATAATGGATAAAAGAGTGGTTGAGTGGGAGAAAACAGAGTGGTAATCAGTGGACGCTGCTCTTCGTGAACTAATGTTATTAGTGGAGTCCCACAAGGTTCAGTGTTGGACCCACTGTTATTTTTTATATTTTTCAATGATATTGGTGAAGGTATATCAGGCTTAATCTCCAAGTTTGCAGATGGTACAAAGGTTGGCAGGTTTGTTAATGACAGTAATGGCAGTGTCATTACTGTCATCAACAAACATTAATGACATTTGGGCAAATGCCATTAAATGCCAAAAATTTTATTTTTGGGTAAATGGGCTGAGAAGTGGCAACTGAAGTTTAATATTGACAAACGCAAAGTACTGCATATAGGTAGAAGTAACCCAGAGAAACGTACCAACTGTGTGGTACTACACTTGGGGTGGTAGAAAATGAGGAAGACTTGGGAGTAATTGTGTAGTCAGATATGAAGATTTCTGAGCAGTGCTGACAGAGCAGGTCATGGGGTATTGTCAATGATATACAGATATTTTGCTAGTATGGAAAAGGAAGTGATTATTCCTTTGTATAAGGCAATGGGCAGGCCACATCTTGAGTACTGCATACAGATCTGGTGGCCTCATTTTAGGAAGGATGTAGAATTGCTTGAGCAAGTACAGAGAAGGGCAACAAGATTGGTGAGTGGAACGAAGGGATCCTCTTACCAAGAAAGGCTTAAGTTCTGCAAATTGTAGCGTCTGGAGACTAGGCACCTGCGAGTGATCTGAATGGGTTGAGCAGGCTCAATTCTGATGGGATTTTTCCTCTTGTTCAGATTACGAACCTGAGGGGTATAAATTCAAAATTGAGGAAAGCAGTTGTAGAATAGATGTGCAGAAAATTGCCTTTAGCCAGAGGGTAGTTGATTGCGGGTACAAACTTCCATCTCTCATGGAAGTTGATAGCTTAAATAAATTCATTTATTTTATTTTATTTTTGGCTAATGCTACGTAGGCTTGCTTTCTTGCATGCCATGCCTCTACTACTACTGTTTCATATGAAAGACTGCTGTTAAAATTGTCGCATTAGGAGAAAAGTAACTTTCCTCCTAATGCCACAACTATGCCAAGGTGAAAAAAAATTGGTTTTATAAAATGTTCTGAATTACATATGTGGAAAGATCAGGCATGGAAGAGTCACCCTCATTCCTTATATTTTTTGTCCACAATAGCAGTTATGATTGCAACTTAATGTACTGCAGACAGAAATGTAATGCCCCCCTTTTTTTTTTTTCAAATACAATTTGAAAATTTTGGTTGGAGACTGCCTTGTTTTGTGTACAAATTATTTAGAACATTACTAAAGTTTCTAATAATTTAGTTTCCTGTATTAAAAAAAAGTTTCACTAGAATATATGAGTATACCAGGTATTTAATAAAAGTATTAACATAGTTAACATTCTTTTTCTAAACAATTCAACATATGTATATATGTTGAATATTTAGCCTGCAGGATTAAGTTTATTTGGCATAATAACAAATTGTTAGGTTAATTATATCAATAAAACTTCAGTGCCTTCAAAAAAAAAAAAAAAAAAAAAAAAAAGTGTAGAAGATGACAGTTTTTAGAGTTGAGAATAATTTTACCGGTAATTTTCTCACTGTGTACTATAGATAATGCTATAGGTTTTTATATGAATAAATACAGAAACCCTTGCTTAATAATAAGGCTAACATCCTTTAAAAAAATGCATTTCTGATTTAAAAATTTTTTTTTTAACTGAGTGGGCATATTTTACCCTTTTCTGAATGTATCTCATAAAAAAAAAACTTGTAATAAGGAAGAAAACCAAATTTGCACTTGAAAAAAATATTTGCATATAAGAGTAAAAAAAAAAATTGCAGATTTTAAAATACTGCAAATATTATTTTGAAAAAAAAAAAAATCAATATTTTCAAGTGAAAATGTGAGCAATTCACCAGTGTTATCATTTGAATGTTGTTAAGTGAGGGTTTACTGTATTTGATTAAGGGACATCTCTGATTTCCTATATCCAGTATTTCATATCATATTTAAGCCTCTCTTTTTATAATACTTGTGTTGATTACTAGATGAAATGTGTGATTAAGGTGTTGGTTGAAATGCAATTGTTTTGAAGTGTTGAACATTGCATTTTAATCTGTCATTAAAAATTAAGTGTGGTATATATTTGTTGTTTTTTTATGTTATTTTTCATGTTATGTAATTGAGACAGGTTTAATTTTTCAGAGTAAGCTTTGTTGGACAGAAATATTTTTATAGAATATTAATAATTTCTTTTTTATGTTGTATCTAGCATAAATTTATTTATATCAAATAATGTAGATAAACTTAATTAACATGCTGCTGTTGTTGTCCACTTTTTTGATAAGCATGAAACATGAATTTTATTGTTAACGTTGCACAAATAATTTCAATAAATTAGATTTATGTGAAGAAAAATCATTTAACATCTTCAGCTCTGTGTAACAGGTGAAAGTCATATCTTTAAGATTTTTTTAAAGCAGAAATAGAAGTGGAATTTTTTTACTTATTTCATACATCTGTTGTAGAAAGATATCAAAATACTCCATTTCTCCACATCCACAATGTGATCCATCCATGTAATTATTTAGATTTTTGGCTGCTAACTTTTTCAGAGAAAAGATTATTTTAAAAACTGTACAGTATTTGTAATAGTAAGTTTTATATAAAAGTTGTTTCTAATTTGTCTTCAGTGTGAAACAGTAAATGCATATTTACCAGATTTAACATTATGAAAAAAGTTTTAAAATTCAGTAAAACTGTTATATATGATTGATTTATTGAGAAATTTTGATATACACATATCCCTGATTTATGTTGCTTTTAAATTATGTCGTTGATTAATTATTCGTCAAATGAGTGCATAAAAGTTGCATTAGTGTATGCTATTGACTATTCAGTTTTTTAAAAAAATAAAAGAATAAAGGCTTCAAACTATATGTTTTGCAATGCCATTCATTATTTTAACCTTTTAACAGAAAATACAGTTACAAATTATATATAGATTTTTTTCTTTTTATTATTATTTTTTTTAAAATTGAAATGATGCAATTAACAGCAGCTTATCTTTGTTGGCTCACAAAATGTTACACAAATGGCCATTGTACACCATTCAAATTTGAAAAAATAATATTCAATGGCGTATAAAGTACACTAAGGATGAAGCAATTCAAAATAAAACCAGTTGTTTCCATCCAGTCTCGTGTTTTCTTCATTATTTTAATTTTTGAAGTACATATATGCATGCATAGATATGGGCATAAAATAGTTACATTTATATGTTTTTTAACTACTTTTAAGAAAATGCATTCAAAATTTAAATATACAGATTGCAACTTCTGTTGTGAAAAAGTTATGTGTGTTATATCTATTATTCATAATGCAGTTTTAAGTGTGGATAAGGTTATGCCTGTGGCAAGCTCATAAAACTGAGTTGAGGCAAAATTAAGATATTATTTGATGTCTGGAAAGTGGTGATTGGAACGTTTTAAATTCAGTTACCTCTGATGCTCCACTTATGCAGAACGATGTAGAAGTACTAGATATTTCAATGAGCAGTAACTTTTCCTTAATCAGCGAGCCTTCTTGCTGATCTAACAGGAAATTCAGCTATTGTTACAAAAACAAACTGGAAAAAATTAAAGGGAAAAGCAGTTTTATTCCTTTAAGTTATCCAAAAGTAACCACTAGAACTATTTTTAATACATTAAACCATATCAAAAGCTTCTGGCAAAAATATAATTCCTCCAAACTTCAGTGAAGCTTAGTGTAAGGAAAACTATTTAGAAAACAGAATGCAGCAAAATAAAGCTTGGAATCAGTTCTGCAGATATTGTACCACAAAATCTCTCATCCAATGACAGAGAGAGTGCAAAAGCATATGCCATAGAAATAAAATGACAAAATCTGTGTTGGGTGACAAATTAGTCAGCATGTTACTCAACATGGGTATGGAGTGAAATATGCAAAATGACAGTTAAATTTGGTATATAACCAAAACCATCCCTGATACTTCCGTTAAACAAAATATCACAGCCTACTACAATACTAGTATGTTTCTCCTACTACATTAGTAGAAATCTTTCCTAAAGGGTTTAGAAAAGAATTGTACTTTCTGGTAGTTAATATACACTTCTCGACAAAACAGAAAACGTGTGACTCGTGCAGCTTGCAATGAAGTGGAACAAATGTTTTCACCCGAGGCAATTAAGGCTATAATGGTATGGTAATGTACTATAGAATAATGATGAGATGAGGAGACAGTGGGAAACTTTGGACAAGCTGTATGAGAATAGGGATTGTATCAGAATTACCAAACGTCACATTACAGAATTTGATACAAGATGCTCAAAAATTTAGTCACATGACATCAGTATGGCACATTACCCTCCTCCAATGGCTAAACAGGTCTGACAGCAGTGAACCATGCTCGATATAAAGGTGTCTATATGATTCTGTGGCAAGAAATCCCATTCTTCCCCCAGCACAGACCTAGCTTACCAAGTGACCAAAGAGTTGGCTGCCAGTGTGCAGTGCATCGCCAAAGGGTGTCCCACACGTGTTTGATCGGATTTAAGTCTGGTGATTGTGCTGGCCACAGCATTTGTTGGATATCTTCAGTTTCAAAATATTCCTCCACCACTTGAGTTCTACGTGCGGTGGCATTGTGCATCAAAAGAAAATCTGAGGCAACTGCACCCCTAAAAAGTTGCGCATGGGGTTCAAGGATCTGTTTTTAGTGCCTCTGTGTAGTTATGGTACTTCTATCAAAAGAGGGGTGCAGTTGCTGATCATTATTCAGCCCCACACAAGAACACCACCTCTGCCTTAATTGTGTCCCTTTCTCTGACGTTGGAAGGATGATACCACATTCCTTGTCTCCAAATGAAATAACGACTAGAATCTAGGCTAAAACGGTACTCATCGGAGAACAGATCTGTACTCCATTTGTTAGGGCTCCAAGTCACATGTTCATGGCATCAGTTTCGACGAGCTCTGCGGTGATTTGGGGTTAATGGGATATGAAACACTGACTTCCTTGTGTAGAGTCCACTTGAATTGAGCCTTTTTGACACAGTCCGGTTGGAAATGTTTTCACCTGTGGCCACAGCAACCTCAAGAGACAGTTGATGATAGGACATTGTAGGGTTCCGTCTTGCTGTTAGAGCCAGATAACAGTCTGTTCTGGTTGACGTAGCCCTCGGGTGACCTTGGCCAGTTCTTTTTGTAATGGTTCCTGTCTCCTGAAACTGCATCCACAGTGCTGAGATGACACTGCATGACACACTAAACCAACGTGCCACCTGCAACTGCCAGCTTCAATTTATCCAATTGCTTGTCATTTCAAGGAATCGTTTAAACAATGACTTGCCATCCTGATTACTGGTGATGTGGCTATTCCACTGAGGAAGCCAAAAAATGCAAAGGAAGTGATGTGGTCATAACCCCTGTTTTTATAGGTATGAATAATTTGCATAATGTGTGGCTCTATAAGGTGGTTATACCCATTTCTACTGAATGCTCAGAATTTGCATGCCAGGATGCCTATAATATCAAATATACCCCTTCAGTGATACTGTTCACAATAAAGTATTCATCAAAACATTTCTATTAATTTTGTCTAGCTGGGTTTCTACAGGGTGTTGAAATTAAAAGATATAGTTATTTATATCTTAAAATTTTCTAAATTTAAATTTTTCCTAATTGACTGTTTTTTTCTCATTGGCAAAGTTGTCAGATTATTTCTGAAACAAATGTTTTTTTTCAATGGCAAAAATGTTGTCAGATTATTTTTGAAACAAATGTAAAGAGATTTTACTTGAAGAAAATCAAATAACAAACAATGGTTGTTTGCTGTTGATGCAAACTGACTTGATAGAGTGAGCAAACATCACATACAGCTATTGTTAGTTTTTTTTCCCAAATAAATTAGGTTTAGATAAATATCAGTACATTGATGTTTTAGACTAAACTGCATAATAACATTTCCAATCAGTAAGAAGAAGTTTATTACAAAATTTAAATTTAGAAATTGCAAATTTTAAACAGTAATACTTGGTCCAATTTTAACATCAATTTAAAAATTTCTACCAAAATATGACAAAAGTTCCAGACAACAAATATCCTAAACCTAAAAATAAGCAAAATAAACCCCAGGCGCTTTCATTGAAATGCCTCATATATATATATATATATATATATAGCAGAAAACCTTTCAGTACAAAGGGATTCTCAATTGCTGGGCTAGTCAGCTGAGAGGTAAAGACCTCCCTGCATTAAAATAAATAAAATTTATTTCCACTGCTAAGCCTATCAACTCAAATCCTGACCATGAAATTTCACATTTCAGAAGGAAGAAAAGATATTGACACAAGATTACTCATCATTATAATTCACTCATTGTCAGATCAGCCTATGAGCAAGTTTTCTCTATTTCTGAACAACAAATGGAGAAAGCTACTCAGAGAGGATCTCCAGGTTGCAGTGTTCAGACTGTATTCTGGAGATCCTCTTGCAGAAATAGCAAGTGAAATAGAAACATGCAGGATCATCACTTGACACTTCAATCTTTGCTGGAATTCATATCAGGGTAACCCCACATGCTATGTTAAACACGCTAGCCTCCAAAGAGTATCTGGACATGCACCAGTTTCGTATTATGATCACTGCCACTCATATTTGTGGCATGTCAGATCTCCTTTGGCCACTAAGACACTACCATTCTGGGTAGGCTTTCCATTGAATGATAGGCTATAGCAGATAGTCTTCTGTTCCTCCTGCAAAAAAAGTGACCAGTTGCAGAGTTGGGAACCCCTGTTGCTGCAAGACCTGTAACACTATGACCAGTTCAGCTGTTGATGTGAGCAGTATTGGTCTGGTCCTCACCTGACATCCACAAAGTGGAAATTGAGACTCTGTAGCAAACATTCCAGCTTAGTACATTTGTGTTCATGAGTTGTATTGTATTGTATCCATTGTATTGTATAAGCACCAAAGCAATTAAGGCTGAGGTCACAGGTATTTTACAGATATTAGGTAACTCTGCAAATCTAGAACTGTTTAATTTCATTCAGCAAATTGACTTTGATAAACAAATTTAACAAATTTATGTTAAGAAACCTAGAAAGACACATCTTGACCTTTGCTGCCCTTATGTCATAAAACTCTTAAACAACAGCAGCTATGAGGTCTAATTTTGTGTAATCATTGATCAGTTTGCTGGAAGAAAAAAACCCCCAAGTTTCTGGAGAAAAACCATGCAACTGTCTCCTGAGAGCAACTAACTCTTCAATACTGTTAAAAAAAAAAAAAAAAACCCCCATAAAAATTCTCACAGCATTGACAAGATTTAAATTTGAGCCTTTTCTGTCTTGTGAAGGATGGGTGATTTATAACCTCTGCTACCTGTGAGAGCCATAGAATGCCACAGAGCATTGTCCTCTTGAAAATAAGTCTACTAGAGAACTGCCACATTGTAGGGAGCAGAGAATTGTTTGAAATAGTATCTGTTTATATCTCTCCATAAAGCCACCAAGTGGCCTAGGTCATACTATGCGAAACAATTACATACATAATCCCATTCCATCTGAACTTCACTGTTGGCACATTGCACTCGGGCACCAGATATTCTCCAGGCTTTCTCAACATATTGGAATAAGATACAGTAAAAGTAAAGTCTATAAAGTCTGCTGCTGGATGAAAAATCCAAGTTTCCAGGAGGGAAAAACCATGCTATCCTTGACTGAGACCTACTAACTCAGCCACATTGTGAAAAAGGCCCATGAAAATTCCTCACATCATTGGCGGGACTCAAACAAGTCTTTTCCACCTGGTGTGGGAAACAGGCAATTCAACCAAATGTGCTGCCCACAAGGGCTAGATGAGGAACATCCCCCCCCCCCACCGACAGGCGCTTCCAGAGGCAACACAAAAAAATTACCGTGTTCTTGAAAACTTTAAAATATGAAAATTTAAGACATGCTTGCTAGATTTGAATAGTTATTGGAAAGAAGACATACCCTGAGAAAATAAAATTTGGGGGAAACCAAAACCAATGTACTTTCCAATACTTCAGACCAGTATGTATAGTTATTTAATATATATGCTGGTGAAAACAAACAAAAAAAAACCCGTGTACTAAGTGCACACTTAATTTTCATAAAAATGGTAATTTCATTATTTATTTATAAATGATCTCAAAATAAAATTCTAGAATGAGAACCTTTTTTGATATATTTGAACTGCTTTTAGCAATATTTCTATAATAAACAAGTTTTTTAATGCATTTCCACAAGACTGAAGGCTTTCAACATTTTTGTTCTACTTGAACCTTGCACTTAAGATTTTTGGCTTTTCTGTGTAGGCAGAGACACAAATTTGTTTTTGTGCTGTCAAAAAATAAAGATAAATAAATAAACAAAAAAATCTAGGGATGAAATAAGAATTTTAATTTATGTATATTTTTGGGTCCTCTGAGCAGTAACTCCCAAAGGGGCAATGTTCATAGATTTGCAACAACATTCCAAAATAATAACCAGAAAAAATAGTCAGCACCTAAAGCCACAGGAGAACGTATTATATCTCTCCATCAGAGGTGGTCTCAGGTAGGGATTAAAAGAACTGTATCTCCCTTAGGATCAAAATAATGTGAATTTTTTTTACTATTACATGGTGATTAAAGTTTTAATGATTTCCCAGAACACTGCTTTTGTTCCTCCTTCAAATTCAGTGTGCTTTCTCAATTTTTTATTAAGGGTTTTTTTTTTTTTTTGTTTGTTGTTGGCGCATCGGCTTCGTGGCCATAATGCACCTCCCAAGGTTTTTACATTTTACTCTGATCCAAGCCCGAGGCGGAATTCGAACCTGTGACCTTTGGGTTGCCAGGCAGGCACTTTACCCACCTAGCTAGCTCGGTCGGCTTTTATTATTAAGGTAGAAGGCATCCACACCGATCAATACTTAGGGATATTCTTTTTTGTTAAGACTAAACAGCTTGACAGAAAACATCACCAGAATTTTAAACCTAAAACTATATTTGCATGCTGATCTCACTATATCAGACCATTTGCAGAACGTTCATACCATTTGAGAAACAGCTACTGTAGCTTTCTAATAAGTTAGAAACATTGACCCTTCACAATGGATTTCGTCTACCAGAACAAAAACTGTTGCAATGTACTCTGCAAAAAAGGATAAGATCTAAAAGGATGTATCTTTACCATTATGAAAGGTCTCGCGCTATGAAGGGTTGTCCAAACTTAATTTGCCAGTAATATGGAGATTGAATAGAAAAGCCCGTGTAACAATGGGCTTGTTTACCGGTTGGTTTGTCAACTATTTTTGTCCTGCTGTCCAATAGTGCGAATGAAATAATTTCGAATCCAAGGCACTTTTGCTACTGGACGATGCTCCAGGCCATCCTTCAAACCTTGGTTCATTTCATTCCAGGCCATCCTTCAAATCTTGGTTCATTTCATTCCAGGCCATCCTTCAATTGGTGATACATTCACACACCTTCAGTCCATGGGGACCTCCCCTGACTCCAAAGAAGCTCTCATAATTATGGCTAAGGGTTTGGTTACTTCCCTTGCTGCCTCCTTCATTATAACTGGATAGATTTCATCTGCCCCAGGTGCCTTTTTTATGTTTAACTTCAACAATTTCTCTTCCACTTTGCTCTCAATTATTACAAAATCACTTAGCTCCCTATTAGAGTTTGATAAACTTCTGTCATTCCCCTCATTGAATAACTCCTCATGTGTGAATGTAGATGTAAAATACTCATTCAGTTTATCAGGTGCCTGAGCATGATCATCAATAGTCAACCCATCTATGTTAAGTGGTCCAATCTGATTCATCCCTTTCCTTCTAGAGTTTACATAAGTAAAGAACTCTTTGCTGTTTTTCTTTGCATCCTTTGCAGATTTCTCATAATCTGTCTTCGCCTGCCTAACCTCCTTTGTGACTTGATTACAGACAAGCTTATATCTGCCATAGGCTTCTGTGTCACCTGATAATTTATATGCATCCCATACATTTTTCTTCTCTGCTACGAGCCTCATTAATTCATGACATCCATTTAGGCCTGAACCTTGAACAGTATTTCTTAATTGGAATGAAAAGCCTAGTAACCTCCAAGATTGAGTTCCTGAAGGTTTCCCATTTAGAATTCAACATTGGTAACATCATCAGTTTATCCCACTGTACAGAATTGAAAAACTGTCTGAGACCCCTGAAGTCACTTTGTCACCTTTAAGAAAAAGCAAAAGCCCTTCTCTTTAGCCTTGATGGCAGTTACATCTTTAAGTAATTCCCATATCAGTACATTGTGATCACTGTCACCCAGTGGTTCCTTTATCTGCAAATTCTTAATGCATGAATAATCACTGCTGATAATCAGATCAAGAGTATTACTCCCTTCGGTTGCTTCTCGAACATGCTGCTATAGAAAACAGTCATGCAATAAATCCAAAAAAGTCTTGCTAGTGTGTGAGTGACCAACTTACAAGTTCCAGTCAATTATCTGGAAAGTTAAAATCCTGCATTATAAGACATTCTGAATTACTGGCCTACTCTATTTCTCTGCACAATTGCTCATTATACTCATCAGATTCATTAGGCCTATAACACACACCTGCTCTCATTTTTCCTTTTCCAGTGCTTATGTCACACCAAACAGACTCAACATTGCATTGTCCACCAACATCAATTGGATGCACTTCCTTAGATTTTATGTGTTTCTTAACTAACAGCATAACCCCTCCTCCCTTCCTGTCCTGTCTATCCTTTCTGTACACATTGTACTCCCCAAATTCCAATTCTGCACTGCTTATGTCTGTGTGACACCACGTGTCTAATATCCCAACAATATCTGCCTTTGATGTCTTGACTAGCACTTCAAGCTCATCAAATTTATTAACTATACTCCTAGCATTGGTGTACATGCAAGTATACATGCACCTGTTCCTACTCTTAGTTACCCTAACACAGCCCATGTATTTATTTGCTCCACTATGACTCCCAACTGTCCTGGAAATCTCCATTGCCTTGCTTTCAATTTATTATTATTATTATTAGCTATGTGGTGCAAGGAAGCCTTGCACCACAAGGTGCAAGGCTTCCAAGGAGAGAATCAGAAGTAGAAAGGAATCACCAAGAAAGAGAAGAATGATGATAGCTAGCTCAGGACCCTGGGTGATATTCTGCTGCTCATTCCAATAGAAGCAGTGCAAGAATCACTTTTGACTCTGCCTGGCAAAACACACTGTTAACCTTTTAGTCTGTGTATCCCCCCAAGCTAGCAGTTTTCTGACCCACCTAGCACTGCCTAGATAGCATCAGCAAATATTCTTTCACCCTTCTATTTAAGTCTACCCCATCCCTGTGGAAGCAGTCTCTCCTGTCAACAAGCACAGACCAGGCTGAAAAAAATAAAAAATTCTACCCCTTGAGCCTTGCACAATCTCTCCAGGGCCGAATTGATCGACAAGACTCTCATCATATACTCCCTCCTATCATGTCTGGGCAGAATTGCAGACACTTTCACATTCAAACATAACTCACGACCTTTTTTCAACACTGACCTGTTCTTGAGTAAATCTGCAGATCTCTTACTCTTAATGTCATTAGTTACAACGTGTTCAACAATATCACCTTTTGTGTCCTTAAAAGATGATATCTGCTCTACAATTTCATCAACTTTTGCCCCTGGCAGACATACCTTTCCAGAAGGGCAGAAGCCAGGGAATGTCTTAGCATAGAAGTTGTTCAAATGGCACAGGCTTTGTAGGCTTTGAAGTCAATGCAGTGTGCAATAGTGTTGTTCAGTGTTATTTTTCATTTCATAATAGATTTTGAGTTTACTGTTTTACTTGACTTTTGTAAAGTTTTCTTTTATACTGTATTTCTTAATAAGATATGTGATTTTCATTTCAAATAAATTTATTTTTAATGATATGTACCTCTTTTTTTAAGTGTAAGAACATATTCTTATTCCTGTTATGGTATTTCTACCTTCCATAACAAATTTTCTTGTAACAAACTGAAGTTCTGGAACACATCTACTTCATTAACTGAGATATTACTGTTTGTTTCCCAGATTTAATCTGGACACCAAACTCAACTTCTTTCCGAAATGTTTACTTGTAGAAACTTAACATACTTATAACCTTTCCTTCTGTGATACGGGGTGCCAATATATGTACTCTTCTGCATTTATATTGTGCACTCACCTGACAATACCATCCAACACAATGCCCTTCGCACTGCATTACGAAGTCAGACTCTGGACAAGAGTTTCAGAGATTCTGTGTGTAGAGCACGAACTTCCATTCCACCTTAGAAGGAAAATGCTACTCCTCGATTATGCACCAGACTTCAAAGCTCTCCAGTACATCCCATTCGACAGTTCCTTTTCAACACCAGACAGGCAATGTTTTATATCAGCAAACCCATCGAAAATAGACTCACTGGCATTAGAATTAATGATTTGATGCATACCTTGAATTTTCATCTTGACAATATACATTAAGAAATTGATATACCTCACCCACCAGACTCCATAAATCATCCTCTCTGTGGTATCACTGGGAAAGAAATCTCTAGTAAATCACAATATTAAGCAACTTCATGAAGGCCATATTATTATCAATGTTCAGAACTGCTTATGTATTGACAGTTCAAAAACAGATTCTGCCATTGTTGCTGCAGCTGTTTTCTCATCTTTTGGTCTCCATATGACTACTGGTTGAATGTAGCAGTTATACTGCCAAATTGTGAGCAATTGAATTAAATTATTTTCTCCCAAAAATTTTTTTTTTTTTTTTTTTGTCCAGAAACAGCAAATTGACCATAGAACATGCGGTATCCAGGCATATTATATAGGGCGCAATGTGGAGTAAGTTGCTCATGTGCCTAAAATCCCAAAACCAACTTAATGATGCGGTCTATATATATATATATATATATATATATATATATATATAAAAGTTTGTAGGTAGAGAACATAAATAACTATATATATAGATAGCTATATATATAGAAAGTTACCTATGTAAGGAAGGAAACAAATAATTTGTATTTTCTTATCTACTCTCTTTTTAAATATATACACAACTGGAGTTTTTAAAGTTCGTGGCCTGAGTATAAAAGGTTCATTTGAGGAGTCTAGCAACATGTTACTTTTCAACATAGTCCCCTTTGGAGTCAATATACTTTTGCCACCGAATGCTTTGATTCCAGGCGCCTCCGTAGCCAGGTGGGCAGGAGCAGCAGTGTGTAGCACACGCTTCTTGATTAGACCGGGGTTTGCGCCCGTGACCACCAAATACGGAGGATGTGGAAAGGTCAGGGAATGACCTGCATATCCCCGGAGCAATATGGCCTTAGTTGCTAATGCTCCTAAAAACCAAATAACAAACAAACAAACAAGCTTTGATTCCAGCTGCGAAGAAAGTTTTCTCTTGGGCCTCAGGAATGCATGCACTATAGCAATGACATCACTGTGGGTGAGATGCCAGCTAGATATTTTTCTTAAATTAGGAAATAGGTCAAAGTCCAATGGTGCTAGTTCTGATGACTGTGGGGAATGATCCAAGATTTCAAAGCTGCACTCATGTAGTACAGCCATGGCAATGAAAGACTTGTAAGCAGGTGTGTTATCCTGGTGGGTGCAAAACCCTTTGCTGAGTTTTCCTTGGAGTTTTA
Organism: Mastigoproctus giganteus; assembly: GCF_048544385.1. Taxonomy (NCBI): domain Eukaryota; kingdom Metazoa; phylum Arthropoda; class Arachnida; order Uropygi; family Thelyphonidae; genus Mastigoproctus; species Mastigoproctus giganteus. The sequence continues at coordinate 43,846,986 of NC_143586.1, read as the reverse complement.
CTTTGATGTTTTCACCAAAATGTCTTCCTCATATGCCCCCGTGACTGCCTGGTCTTTCTGAAGGTAATCCAATACCAACACTCCATCAGTATCCCAAAAGCCCTCATTGGTAGCACAGTTGATAGAATTGCCGTCCTCCCTACACTGGGTGGAAAACATACAAGTTTGAGTCATGTCGATGACATGGAAATTTTATGGGTTTTTTTTCCCACAGCATGGCTGTGTTAGTAGGTCTCAAGCAAGGGTACGTGGTTTTTCTCTCCCGGAAACTGGTTTTTCGTCCAGAAAAAAGAAAATCGACCACAGAACACGCAATTTACAGAGAGCATATATGGAGCAATATGGCCTTAGTTGCTGATGCTCTTAAAAACCCTATTACAACAACAGTACACAATGGCATAGCCAAGATCTTTTTATCAGCAAATACATTCACAAAAAAAAAAGGTGCCAATTGTTTAATGCTAAAAAGTGCCACAATACCAGATTTTGGCATCAAGGGATACAATGTACCTGCTGACCCTACCCTGACTACATCACTGACAGTACAACAGCATCCCAAAAAATCGATGCCGTCACCTTTGTATAAGAAGGAATTGACTTGTCTTTCTTTGGAGGTGAAGAAGAACTGTGTTTGAACTGCTCTTGTCTATAGCTGAAAGTGATGAGCTCACGTCTCATCCTTGGTCACAAAACTTGCAAGAAAATTTGCTAGGTCTGTTTCAAAACAATGCAAATGTTTACTTGACAACTGTTTTGTGCGTTTTTGACCTGCCGTAAATAACTTTAGGACACTCAGCATGCCAACATCTTTTTCATAGTGAGAAGTTCTGTTACTATGTACTATTGAGATGAGATGCACAAGACCCTGGCAATATACCGAACTGCCACTCGTCAGTTACTCATCACCAGATCATGCACGCTGTCAACAACTGCTGGAGTGATGGACGTTGCCGGTCTTCCACAGCGTGGTCATCTTCCAGGCTCTTCCTCCCTCATTTAAATTCTGCTGCCAACTTAACCATGGAATAGGAAGGGACATTGTCCCCCAATTTTATAACTATATCCTCGTGAATTTTTTTTGGCGTTAGTCTCTTTTTCTCAAATATTGGATGACTGCATGTTGACTGATTTTATTCATCTTTCCTCATTCACACAACTTTCTGTTGACCTCAGGCCTCTAATTAAAAAAGATTTTAGTGAAACTGCATGAAACTTGGTGGGTTACTATTTGAAGTGTTATACATTAAGTATATAAATTTTTAATACTGTATCACTGCCCTTTCATACTCAGGCCACGAACATTTTAAACGGCCCCCCTATATATATATATATATATATATATCTTCACTTCACACAATCGTTAGCCATACTGGATGCCTTTCCAGATTCTTCCCGGAAAATACACTAAAAACGTTCAACTCCCTGCAGATAGATGCTGAAAGATATCTTCCAGAATTCTTACAGACTTGAGCATACTCCAAATAGATGTGGACTGTGAAACATGCGGTACCAAAAATGAATCATTTTGGAATAAATCTGTACTTCAAATAAGAGGATTCAAAATTCCTCCTTCAAAAAAAAATAATGTTGTTATATAGTCATTAATAGGTATAAATATATGTGTACTCTATCTCATGTGAAAATCTATATATTTAATACGGAAGGCGTTTTATTTACTCCGTCAGTGTGAATGATAGATTTATCTGGTCGGGCTGGAAGTGGTCTCAAATTGAAGCTATTTCTTCATAGGTGTGCACAAAGTTGTTAAAATTGAAAAATTCCGAATAGTTTTTATTTTAATGAACGGGCCAGTTTCGTACTACAAACAAGAATAGTTCAACATTCACTTCATAGATCGAGCCACAGGAAGATGTTAACTGTTAAATAAAGTTGATAAGGCATTTTTTTCTGATTAACAATTTGAATTTTAACTATTTAAATGATTAACAATTTGCACGTTCGCACAATCGTGTCTTTTGTTCCGAAAAAAAAAAAAAAAATAAATAATAATAAAACTGTGCTACCAATTGTGAAATTGCCTACCTTAAAAGAAATAACTAATCATTAGGATTCAATTGCAGTGCTCGCTCACTATATGTCCCCATGTTGCGCACGCGAGCTCATACACTCATTGCCATTCGTTACGTTTAATACTTTAAAACTTTCAGAAGTCATCATTTTATCGTTATCAACTTCGAGTTTATTTATTGATTTTTTTTATTATTATTTTTTAAGGTGAGTAATAATTTAAGGATTCAGAATTATGTCGCAGTCAGGAAGACGTGTCCGCTACTACTATGATCGGTCATGTTGAACGTACCTTGCAGCGAAGAAGATACGTACCTTTTAGTGTTTCTGCAAATGTATTCAGGATCGGTCTGAAATGGTGAAATCAAAGAAAATTTATTAAGTTTCCTCAGATACAAGAAATGACAAAGGATTGAACGCGTACCGGCTTACTTACTTACGACATAAGAATTCGACGCGTACTGGCTTACTTGCTTACTCGCACTACATTTCTTTAGAACGGCTAGAAAAAACTTTAAATTCGCATACTAATGAGGGAACGAAATTTAAAAGAGAAATTCAGGTATGCATTAGTTTCAGGTGTGTGGTTGAGAATATTTTAGAGAACAATAAAGATCCAGACTACAAGACTGCAGTTGAAAATATGTCGGCGAACTTCAAGAGCTGGATATCATCATTCTTCTCTTTCTTGATGATTCCTTTCTACTTCTGACTTTCTCTCTCTCTCTCTCTCTCTCTCTCACAGGGTAATTCGGGAATTTTTTTTTTGGTAAATATATCGAATTTCAATTTATTAATTTTTTTATTATTTTTTTTCTCTCAAGAATTAATGCACCAAAGCCAGGTGAAAATCTGCAGGTGGAAGGGGGTGGTGTTGGGAGGTCATTCACTAGCTTTTGCTCGTCTAACGCGCTATAACACCGCCTCTTCTCATAAACGAAGTATTGGTCTCAGAACAATTCGCCTTCTCTTACTTTCAGTAGCCAATACTACGAATTATAAGGGCGAAAGGTGTACAGAGTGAGATAAAAAGAGAGTAGCCAGTGAATCATTTTCAACCTCCTGTACATGTTCTCCTGACTATAGGCGTTATTAGAAGACTATATGCCCGCGTAAAATATTCCTATTTGTGTATATCCGTCCTCTTTCATGTCAGTGAATGCATTTCGAAATGAAATGTTGAAATCATCAGCAAATTGAGCACAGTAGATGTAACCTGTTGCAGGAAAGTTAATACTTGCGCAATCAAACGTTTCATCTTTTTCCTGTAGGAACTTATAAAAAAAAAAAAAAAAAAATAGAAATTACTAAAGTAGTTCGGAATGAAAAATATAAACAAAGAATTTCGAGCCCGTGCATTATAGACAGTTGAGGATGGTGGTTATATCCTGCAATCTATAGTTTCCTAGTTCTGTGGAATTACCTTTCTTATACAGGCTGTTTCAAAATTGCAAGGAATAAATGGAGCATATTGTGCAGCTAAAATTAAGAAAAAATAAAAGTTCCTCTCAACATAAGTCTTAAAAGTCTTTATTTCTAAGATTAATAGGCATTAATCATAAAATATAAAATATAAAAAGAAACTGAAATAAAAATCTAAAAGAAAAACATCTAAAGCAGCCGTTCAAAGTGATTTCCATTTTTTTAAATGCAGTATTCAGCTGAAGAATCCATGACTTCCTGTCATGTTTTACCGTTTCAGGACTATTCTTAAAAAGTCAGCTCTTGGAGCTTTCAGAACTTCCCCAGTTCACAGTTTGCATATTGAAGCTGATGAATCCCCCACCCCATTATCTCTTAGAAGGCAAACCCTCCTGTGTCTATATGCAGCAAAGATACAAAGCTTTTTTACTCATCCATGTTGGAACTATTTGATCCTCAGTGGTTTCCTTTCTATGAGGCAAAGTCTACAGAGCCTCAACCTGTAGGACTTCTGAAACAACAACTGTTTATCTGGAAATTGGATTTCAGCAACATCCATCAGGATACTTACTTGCCTGATCTGCTGTGGAAGACTCTTATTCTTCTGTGATGATTCCTTCACGCAGTGGCCCCAGGTGCCAAGCGATTCCCAGCGATTTATAGAGCGTTTTGGAAAATATACCAGTTTCTTTAATTTTAATCGATAATTTCCTTTTATTTTTGTGAAACAGCTCTTTGTCTTAAGTGAAGACACAGCAAGGAAACTCACCTTTCTTATTTTTTCTCTTATTCTCACTTTTACTAATCTAACTTACGCAATAGCCGCTTAGTCACTAAGTGGCACTGCTCTTGCCTACATGTAGCGGGGCTGGTAACCTGGGAGAGGAAAGTAACACTCCCAGGGCCAAAAGAGCAAACATGAGTAGTAAAATAACTACTAATACTACAGGGCTTCAAGAGAAAGCCCTACCAAGTAGTGATACAGAAAATACAAAGACAAAGAGACAGAAGACAGATATGGACCCACCAAAAATACCGACATGCATTGTTATACCTGTGACAGATCAGACATTAGGACGTACGTCTCCCTTTGTAATTCAGAAAACATTACAGGGTCTAGTAGGATCTTCCAAGTCGGTTCGACGCCTGAGATCCGGGGACATACTAGTGGAAACAGAAAGTCTCAAACACTCCCAGAAGTTGCTAGCAACAACAATTTTTGAAGGATTACTAGTAGTTGTAACACCGCACAAAACGCTGAATCCTACCAGAGGAGTGATCTCTGAGTGGGACCTCTTAAATGTGTCAGAAGAAGAGCTCACAGAAGAATTGAGAAGCCAAGGAGTAACAGGAGTGAAGAGAATTAATATCCGAAGGGATGGAAATATAATTCCAACAAGAACTCTTATCATAACCTTTAATACTCCAAAACCTCCAACAACAGTCAAAGCAGGATATCTGAACTGCCACGTAAGACAGTACATACCAAATCCATTGCGATGTTACAAATGTCAGAAATTTGGATATTCGCAAATAGCACGCAGAAACATGGCAACCTGTTCAAATGGTTCTAAAAAACACGAGACTACAGTCAGCATCTTGGGGAGCAGACCGTTATACCCTGCTCAACCTTTACAAAACCTAGTAAAATCAAAAATAGATTACGGAGCACCCGTTTATGCATCCGCCAAAAAGAGCGCCCTCAAATGGTTAGATCCAATTCACCATAGTGCACTACGAATAGCAACAGGAGCCTTCCGCACATCACCTACATACAGTCTTTATACAGAAGCTAATGAACTACCATTGTTCCTCAGGAGACAACAGTTGGCCCTACTCTATGCATACAAGATAAGATCCACAAGGGACCATCCGAATTGGACATCACTATTCTCACCAAAATGGGAAAATATATATAGGAATCGCAAAAGTGCAAACAAGCCCTTAGGAATCATACTACAAGAGCTACTGACAACATGATCTTAACATAGATAATGTTGAAAATCTTGAAGGGCACATAATACCACCATGGATAAACCACTCCACAACTTGTGAACTCTCCACACAAATCTGGAATAAAAATAATTTGTCAGACATTAACTTTCAACAACTGCATGCAGTACATAGAACTAAAAATCCCAACCATGTACCAATATATACAGATGGATAAAAATCAGAGAACCAGTTAGGAGCATCAGCAGTATTCCCAGACACTACCCTGGCATGCCAATTTCCAAAAGAATGCAATGTATACACTGCAGAATTAGTAACAGTTTAGATAGCCCTGGAGCACTTCAGAACCACATATCATTTGAGAACAGTAATATATTCCGATTCATTAAGTGCAATACAAGCCATACAAACCACAAACAATATAACCCATCCAGTTCTCGTGCAAATTAAACAGATATTAACAGACTTAACAAACAAAAAAAAAAAAAAACAACAGGAAATACTTGTCTGCTGGATACCAGAACACAAAGGGATAAAAGGAAACGAAGAAGCTAACAGAATTGAAAAATCAACAACTAACCAGAAACAACCTTTCCCAGTTCCATATCAGGACTACAAACCAGTCATCCAAAACCGCTCTCTACCACAATGGCAAGAACTCTGGCAAAAACAAACTTAAAATAAATTATATGAAATAAAACCAAAAGTTGAACATTGGAAAACATGGAAATCAAGGAGAGAGGAAGTCGTTCTGACCAGACTACGAACTGGACATACACACATCACATATGGCTATTTACTAAGTGCCGAAGAACCTCCAAGATGCCAAACATGCAATACTACCCAAACAATCAGGCATATATTGATAGAATGCCCAACCTATGAAAATGATCGATAAAAGATTTTCTCATCATTATATAAAGGAAATCAAAACATTACCCTCAAAGATATTCTAGGTGACAAGGAGCGTGTACCAGACATTTTTAGATTCATGCAGACAATCAACGTCTACCATCTGCTATAAATAAAGCTTAAGGACTATATAATCACAGAAAATATTTAACTCCCATGCATTCAATCAACGTATAGAGAATGAATATGCATACAAAGAACATAATATAACAAATGAACTGGCGCACTATGATCTTCGTTGTCAATGCGCCAATAAACAACAAAACAACCAAACCAAACAATCTTCATACAATGGGAAAAGAATACTTTACCAGCCCTTAATTTTTTAAAATTGCATGCTGCCAAGACGTCAGAAAATTCCAATAAATGTACAATATACACCGATGGAGCGAAATTTCGAAACTATGGGTGAAGCAGCCATTTTTCCTTCCTTTACAGACAGTAAAGGAAGATAAAATGGAAAAATTAGGAAAGGAAGGAAGTTTCACTACCCCTGGAAGGTATCATACTGACGGCTGAACTGTATCCACTCCATCTAGCCTTGATAAAAATCTGCAGTCTTTGCTTAGGTGTACCATAATTTATACAGATTTCCTCAGTGCATTATCTGCTATTCGAAACAAGCTTTCCCCTTCCCATCCGGTATTGAAAGACATCAGAGTCATCTTTACCGTGTCCTTCAGCACCATGAAGGACACGGTAAAGAAACAACACTCTGCTGAATACTGGAACGCTTTGGTATTCTAGGAAACAAAACAGCAGATCAGGCTCTTTCGTGCTTGACAAAACGAACTGACCATTCGTCTCCTTCTCCTAGGTGAATCCCTACGTAAATTTTAAAAGCATAATCCAAAAAAAAGGACGTGATCTTTAATGGACACAGATATGGACAGAACAATCTTCGAAGAATCCCCATTAAATTAAAAGTAAACCGCAAAAAAGTGGATTTCTACCTTCCCGCCGAAGCAGACAAGAAGAAGTCGTATTAGCACGTTTACGCATTGGCCACATATATTTTCCATCAGCATAAGTGGAAGAGTTCTCTTCAATGCGCTTCATATAGCCGCCGCCGCGCAGTGCTTCTCAAACTATTTGTGGTGAAGGACCAGTTTCTTTTATTTACAATCCGTCGCGGACCGGCACCGATCCGCAGACCACACTTTGAACAGCACCGAATTAGCGCACTGTCAAACATATCTTAATTGACTGTCCCCGTTACTCAAATGGTGTAGCACTTTTCAGACTCTTTCAAATCTACAGGGCCCTCCACCACTACAACATTTGGGAAATACAGCAAATTTTACAGAACCTTTTTTCTTCCTTAGACAGATCAACCTTTATGACTCCATTTAATTAACATTGACGTCCTGCTCATAATCCGATTTGCAAATTAATTGCAGAGAGACGAATTTAGGCCTTAGCTGCCCAATCACAACAAAATCAACAGTGGGAAAATCCTCCGTGCCAGCAAAGTCAACGTATTATATAGCCCTCTCCCGTTTTGAGGGGTTTGTGTTCGATCCAGTTGACTGAAGGAAATCCTGGAGTCCTATTTAAGCCCTAACCAAGAGCAAAAAATTTCTAATAATCCGATGTGACCAATTATTAAAAGTAATGGGCAAAAAGAAATTGGTTCTTGAAGGTAAAATAAATAAATATTATTGCTGTTTGAACATTCCTTCTAATAATTGTTTCCTACTGAAAAAAGCATTCTTCTGGTCTCTTTGATCCCCGAGGTTGTCCGATGTCATATGAGCAGTAGAGTTTCTCCCAGAAGTTATCAGCCTTTGAACGCACACTTCTACAGACAAGTACATACAAGAAATCGGTATCAGTGACAAGCTCCGGTGCTGTGAAAATAATAAAATTAACAGTTAGGAATGAGTACGTGAGAATTTTGCAGTGGATTTGGTATATTGCATGCCTTCGAGAGTAGCACAGTAGTTAGAATCATCGACCTCCCCACACCGTGCGTGGCAAGGTCTGAGTTCGGATCCAGTCAATGATGTGAGGAACTCTTATGGGCCTTTTTCACAACATAGCTGAAATAGTTGTCAGGACAGCAAGGATTTCCCTCCAGGAATCGCGTCTTTTTTTCGTTTAAAAACCCACAATTTAAGAACATAACACACGTGGCTGTATGAGTCTGTTCTCTTGAGTAACCCTAATGAAATATTTATTTTTTTATATTTCGTGGTAGGAACTACTTGTACAGCACGAAGTATTGCTCTTCAACATTCGCACTTCTTCGAAATCTCCCTCTACCAGCGTTTACTTGTAGAGGGCGATTTCGAAGGATAGAGAAACAGGTATGTTGAAACCACTGTTTCATAATCGTTTCAACATACCTGTTTCTCGATGTAGTCCCTCCACAGCCGGAAAAGTTTTATCATTAGATACTTATCGATTTTAAAATTTTTCGGTGTATCTGCGAACAGCAGTCACGGAATTCTTAAGAACCTCGCCATAAATTAAACTGATATTATGTGTCCCATAATATCAGTTTAACAAATGCAATTCTGCCAACGATACATCCTTCTTGGAACCTGAAACCGAAGTGAGACAAGAAGACACTCTCAGTATATACTGTGGCACACTTCTTACTCATAACTAAGCAATTGGTATGATTGATTGTAGTAGAACAAACTGTTCTGGAGTGCTTTGTACTATTTATAGTCCGTTTTACACAGTCATATTTTATGACATAAATTTGAACATAAAAATATTTTGCCGTTTTACGTGTAATCTTTGATTAATGTTTACTACCTCTGAATGGACAGGAACGGGAGTGCAGTAGCACATACTCTTTGAGTAGACTGAGGTTCGAGCCCCTGACTGATAAATACGGATGATCTGCCAACCCACACTGGACCAGCGTGGCAGATCATGGTCCGTTTCCCTCAACATGAATTGTTGAGGAGGCTTCCTGAGTTCGAGTCCCGCTGTGGATTGATAATGGCTACAGTTCACCTCTTAAATAAAGCCTTCTTGTAGGATTTTTTTTCTTATTTTTAGCTATTAAATATGCTCCTATATTTGTTCCATAAAATTTTGAAACACCCTGTACATGAAGCACAAATAAATACCGTTTGAAGGAGACGTTAACTCTGAGAATATGTAAATTTTTTTGACAATCGCATTCGCCCGAAATATAACGCGATGTAACCAGAAAGGTTACCAATTTAATGACTTTATTCTATCTAAAGAGATCTTTTATTCATGTTTTTACTGTTTGATTGCATTTAAAAAGTTTAATTCATGGCATGCTTAAAGAATGCGGACAGAAAGATTGCCCGCTCATTGGAGTGACGTCATAGTTTTCGGATTGCCTAGCAACTCTTGACATACTTCAACGCCCTGGAAGTGTCATCATTACAAATTGGTATTATACAATGTCTTTCAACTGCTACCTTGGACTGTTCACGAAATCGTACACAAGAAAAGTTTATAATGGTTATGAAAATCATATTTTCAATTCGTATTATTTTGTGGCCTTTTAGTTTTAGTAAGCTTATCAATTCAATAGCGTGTTATCACGATAAAAATCTTCCCTCTTTATAAAGATCCTAAACACCAATCTAATTGTCTAGCTGCCATTTATAATTCATTGGTATGATCAGATCCAAAGTTACATGCTTTATAAGTGAATATGTGTTGTTCACTTTCAAGACATTTCGAGCCCTCGTGGGTAGCACAGTTAGTAGAATCCCTGTCCTCCCCACACCGGGTGGAGAAGACCTGAGTTCGAGTCCTGCTGATAATGTGAGGAATTTTTATGGGCCTTTCTCACAACGTGGCTGAGTTAGTCGGTCTAAGGGTAGCATGGTTTTTCTCTCGGAAACTCTGGTTTTTCATCTAGCAAATAGAAAATGGATTTCTGCACACACGCAATTTACAGACATTGTATACGGAACAACATGACCTTAGTTGCTGATGCTCCTAAAAACCTAACACTATGACAAACAGACTTATACGTATAAATAATAAATAAGTAGTTCAAGCAAGGATTCTTATATCAATTTAGAATAACTTGCAGTTAAAGTTATTAGGGATTTGGTCGTAATGATTTTATTATTTTATTTTATTTTATTTATTTATTTTATTATTATTTTTTTTTTGGCCACAGTGTAGTTAGTGTGCTTTAGCTGAATTTTTGTAGTTTTTTCCGTTTATTTGTGATCTAAATTTTATTTCGTCTTATAGTTTTTCATGCTGATTACGTAGCTCGGTTTATTCCTTAAATGATTTTATTCCCTATTTAAGAATTAACATAAGCCTAAGCCTGAATGACGAGTATTTGGCCTGTCTTCGGTGGAGCGGAGGGATCCCATTATCGAAAATCGAAGGCAGTCAGCGTTGGAATTTTGTTTGATTTAAACAAACTGCGTTTAAATGTTCCCTTTCAATCATATATTATTGTTCTGCACAGGGAAAACGCAGCCTAGTTCTACAGATTAAAGGCATAACAGAAGTCACCCAGCCGTTGAAAAGAAGCCAGTAGTTCCCTGTCTCAATTAGCATTAGCATTAGCATTAGTAGAGGCATTTGATGCAAGAAAGCAAGCTTATGCAGCATCAGCCAAAAAAAAAAAAAAAAAAAATATATCCCCTTCTACTTCACCCCTCTGTTCATTCGAAATACATGTCCAGCTGAGCCTTAAACTTATTTAGGCTATCAACTTCCACGACAAGGGATGGAAGTCTGTTCCACCAACCAACCACCCGCTGGCTAAAGGCAAATTTCCTCACGTCTATCCTACATCTGTCTTTCCTCAATTTGAATTTATGCCCTCTCAGGTGATTATTCTGAGCAAAAAGTTTTTATCTACGCTGGTAACGCAGTGGTTATAATACCATCCTCCCCACAGCGGGCGGAAAAGATCCGGGTTCGAATCCCGTCAATGACGCATACTTCTTGGACATCATTTATGGACATTTTTTTTTCACTACGTTGCTTAGTTAGTCGGTCTCAGGTAGACAACAAGGTTTTTTCTCCCCGGAAACTCGGGTTCTGAGTTCAACAAAACAGACAAATCGACCAGAGAACACGTAATTTTATGGACATGATACACATTGGCATGTAAGTCAGTTCTTGGGTTGGTCCTAATATGACAGTTTTTGTCTCAATGTTTCTGGGAACTTTTGCTGGTCTTCCTTTTGCTGGTCAATCTGTTCTTTCCTCTTTTAGTACTCTACGACCATTACGTTTTGACTACGGATTTCCAAACTTCATAATGGGTGCAGTTTTTGGGGCTCTTCTGTACATTTTGGATTGGAATTAACGTTCAACTGAAACGATAAAAAAAAAGTTTGAAAATAAGTATTGACTTAATGCACACCCTGTACAATCATGGACAGTGATACAAGCAACACGTTGATGCTATATCCAAAATTTCTGCTTTAAATTTCTTATTGTTTCTAACATTTTCAGAACTAGAAACCGTAGAACTTTATTTAATGAATTCATTTAAATATGATTATGGTGTATGAGAAGATTATTAGCGAATTCAGATTTACTTTGAATTTGAACAATGAATAAATAAAATTTCAAACATTAATTCACACAGAAAGTACTATATAGAAATGCCAGGATAGATCTGGTAATTCGATTCTTTCCAGCGCTATTTTGGAATCTGTTTCTTTGCTGGAGACTCTTTAACCTTCACCAAAATTAAAAGTCACAACGGTTAATGTTTCGTCCTTCTCATTGATTCCGGGAGGCGTCACTTAAGCAGGCATACCGGAAGAAAGGGAGCATTCACCTTGAACTCATACTTTGCCAAAGATACATTTGCCAGTTCCTACTATCGTACATGTCCGTGGTGAGTTTCTTTGGCAATGGTCTGTGTTTGTTTGCGTTTTCTGCTTCACGCTAAATTCAAAATAGGCAACTTAACCTTCAGAAAGTAATTCGTTTTTATACCGACTGATTAGAGTACCTTTTCCCTCTCCGACTTGGAGAGTGATGAATAGAGATGATGAAAAAGCATTCTTTCTAAAGGCAGAAATCTCCAAGGAATTTTATTTATTTACTTGTTTTTATATTAATTATTGTGTAAGTATTAACCGTCAATATTTTTGGAATTACATTTATTATTTATTTATATTTTTCTTTTCCAAAGATGAACCCAGTCATAAGGTTCATTTCAGTTTTCAGTTTTTTTTTTTTATTTTTATTTAAATCCGTTTATTTTGCAACCCCTGGACAGCCTTAGGCGAGCAGGATAGTATAAAATTAGAATCTAATATGTTTTCCATATGTTTCTACATCCCTGTCTGACCTATATATATATTTTTTATTTTGGCAATAAGTCTCCGGATGTAGTCTTTAACTTGTTGTAGATGGAAATCGCGTCCATGAGAAGCATCCTATTTAGTGCTTGCATGTTTTTCAATGAACCTCGAAGGTAGGTTCATTACTGTTGCTTGTTCTGGTGTTGTTCTCGACCAGTGTCTTTTCCAGAGACCGAGCATAACCAGACAACGTATGAATATTCTGAGTGATTACGATCTGAGTCCAGGGAGTCAGAGGCGAACTGGCCACCCCCCGAGTAATTTTCTCTGTGATATACGGACTACTCTTTCCAAGCGATAAAGTTTCCGTTAATTTCTAGTGACTTTTTCTCTTTTATTCACTTCAAGTGGTTTCTTTACTTAAAATATTAAAGTAAGAGCTCAGAAAGGAAATCTACCTTTCTTTATTTAGTATATACATATATTAATTACTAACAAACTCTAAATTCTACAACCGCTTGGTCACTGGTGGCATCGCTCCAGCCTCCACGTGGCGAGGTCGGTAACCTAGGAGAAGAAAGTCACTCTCCCAGCACTAAAAGGAGCAACGATGGATTTAAATAATTTTCCCAATTTAGAGGCATCAAGCTCAAGGACAGACATATCCAATGAAAATGACGCCAACCAACCTAAAGGGCTTCGAAGAGAAGCAGACTGTCCTAACCTACCGAATGTTTTGGTGATATTCTCTCTGTCCACTCAGCCTGTGGGCAAGTTATCTCCATTTATGATCCACAAATATTTGGAATCTATTGCTGGATCACCAAAAATGGTGAAGCGACTACAATCCGGAGACCTCCTAGTTGAAACAGCCACCTCCAAGCATTCTGAGTGACATTTAAAGACAAAGATATTTGGTGGGCTGCCAGTATCTGTTACTCCCCACAATACCTTAAATTCATCGAAAGGCGTCATCACAAAGTGGGGCCTACTTGCAGTTTCTGTGGAAGAATTAGTTCAGGAACTTAGTAAGCAGAAGGTAATAAGTGCGAAACGAATAATGATTAAAAAAACATGGAAATCTCATTCCAACTCGATCCATCATTTTAACTTTCAGCACTCCTGATTTGCCATCCACAGTAAAAGCTGGCTATTTAAACTGTCGAATTCGGCCGTGCATCCCGAATCCTCTTCGTTGTTTTAAATTCCAGAAATATGGCCACTTCAGCAGGCATGCAGAGGTGACGCCATCTGTCCTATATGTGGATCCAAGGATCATACACAAGCAGCTTGCTCAGCCTCAATTTGTCCCGTTTGTACCAACTGCAAAGGAAGCCACACTGCCTTTTCTAAATCATGAGATATGTGGAAAACTGGAAAGAAAATTCAAAGATACAAAACTATAAAGTCGCATATCCTGAGGCACGCAGACAAATTATGTTGACCATGCCTAGTCTATCCTATGCGTCTCGCACCCGAAGCTTTCTTTCAACTGCAGTTCAAACAGATGTGACAATACCACTGAACACCTTTCTGTCGACCTGGATTAAAGCAACCTTATCAGCCTCCTTAAAAAATATTCCTAAAACTAAACCAGAGAAGCAACTAACACACACCAATTAGTGTCCCAACTGATACTCTATACGTCTCGCATGACAGTAAAATATTATAAAAAACTAAATACCTCATGAAAACCAAACTATTATTTTTAGGCCACCCGAATAATTGAATTCATCTGCCGTGCTATGTATCTTGTGTCTATTAATTGCGTGTGTTCTCTGATCGATTTATCTGTTTTGCTGTACGAATACAGCATGAAATCCGAATTACCAACCAATAGTATGGAAGTAGACGTACACCGAGATTATTAGGAACAGCTTTGCGAAAATGATAGTATAGAAAGTGGGCGAACCATCTTCCCAAAGAAATAACGGAAAAAAATGCCCTGCAAACAAAAAGCAGCCAGATGAATCATCCTCAGCCAAACCTAAATAATGCATAACATCTTACAGTGGAACTGCAGAGGACTAATCAGTCATTCTGATGCTTAACGGATTTACTAGCTCAATTCATCTCATAGGTGCATCCCTACAGGAAATCCCACGTTTCGCCAAAATTTTCAATTTCAAGTTATACAACGTAGAGACGAGATAAGAACTCAGAGTATCCTGCACGTGGAGGAGTTGCCATTCTTGTTAATTCAATGTGCTATCCAGGCTGATGCAACTAACAACCAATCTAGAGGCTGTGGCTGCTCGTATTGCAGCTCGAACATCGGTTACCCTTGTTTCCGTTTATATTCCGCCATCTCCACCTCTACCCCATTCAGAACTTGACAATCTCATTACACAACTCCCAATTCCAATTTGTTTTTTTGGTGACTTTAATGGATACCATCCATTGTGGGGTTCTACTACAATGGACAGAAGAGGCAAACTGATTGAGAAATTTATCAATAATAACGATCTTACTGTATTTACTAAAATCTGGATCTCTTACCTACATCCACCTACTTACAGGGTCTACTTCTGCAGTGGACTTGTCAATTTGCTCACTATCCATCTCTCCCATTATGACACGGTCGGTATTATCCGATCCCTTTACCAGCGATCACTTTCCAATTATTTGCTCAATACAAACAGCGGTAACTCAAAATCCTGATAAACGATCCAGTTGGAAATTTAATAAGGCCAACTGGGACGGCTATTTTGCCGAAATTCTTTTAGTTAGAATGTTTGTTCAACAGAAACCTATTGATGATGTAACTACTTACATCAATCAAATTCTGACTGCGGCAAATGCTTTCATTACAAAATCCAAGACATATCGCACTCACTGAAATTACTGGTGGAACACGCAGTGCTTTAATGCCAAACATGGTCCTTGAGGTTGTCACAGACATTCTCTCAGATATGCCAGACAAGCTGTACTTGCTACCTGGGAGTCTAAAACGCTGATGGAACTAATATTCGGGTGACACTGAAGTCAAGTGGACCCAATTTCGGCGAAGTCCGGACGGTCTGTGATAGCCAAATCCTCTGCTTGCACCTTCACGATGGTGGGACTGTTAGTAATCCTGGATATAACCTTCATGCACAAGTACATGGTGGGTGACCACCCAGGTGTGAACCAACGTAAGCAGAGGTCGAGGTGTAGCGCCAAGACCACATGGAGGAATGCCGCCCCTCTATGTTACCAGGCAGTACTAGGTGGTAGTTGACCCTCATAAACCGGTGCAATACCACCACTTTGCTTATTGGAGGCTTGAAGTGGTGGAACCCATGTTTAGTCTTTAGAGCTAAGTTACAGTCAACCCTTCCCTATCTCTTCCATCATGCAATATGATTGATGACTTTTGAGGTTATGATGAACATCGTGGCGTGATCCAATATTCCTTACATTTCGTGGGTACAGCTCTAAAACGGTGTTCGCAGGCCGGCCGCTAGTTAGTACACCGGACCGAACCTATTGGTAACTCTCTAGGAGGCTTCCGGATCAGCTAGTGTATAATCTTGCTACCTCTACTCTGCCAGATAGTGACTGGAGGGAGTCCGAGTACTGTGTATGCGGGGAGGGACATTGTCGAGGCCACGTTATGTCAAGGATCTGGGTATATTCTTACCATGTGTACGCAATATCCAGTTATTTCATTACTTCATCAGCATGTCCCCCCACCTTTTCTAACTATTGAACACACCATGAATTGTCAAATCAATAGAGCAAGCTTATCTGCGAAAAGATCTAAACCTCCCAAACACTCCCTAATTCATTTCACAAATATACGTGGTCTCAATTCTAATCTCAACGATGTCCATTTCCACTTGCAGTCTACGAAACCCCATGTACTTTTTCTGACAGAATCTCATTTATCGGTTGATTCAACTACTGCTCATCTCAGATGCCCAAATTATTCGCTGTATGATTCCTTTCGCCTCAAAGGTGGTACTTGTGCATATGTCCGTTCTGATATTCCCTGTCAGAGACTTGGTAATTTGGAATCTCCTCTTTTCGGTCTTCTCTGGCTTAAAATCTCTCTACCTCATTGTGTCAAATTCATCTGTTGTATCTACCGTTCTCCCAACTCCACTAATCACTTGGAGCTCTTTGACTTCCTCTCTTTGCAACTTGACTTTCTCCAGTCCAACTTTCCTAACAGTGAGGTAATTTTATTTGGTGATTTTAATGTTCACGACTCCAGCTGGCTTCCGTTTTCTAGTCAAACCGAGCCAGCTGGTAGAGATGCTGAGGCTTTTGCAATTACTAATGACCTTGCACAGATTGTCCATTTACCTACAAGAATACCGGACAATCCTAATCATACAGCCAACACGCTTGATCTTTTTCTCACAAACAACCCTTCTAAGTACACGGTCGAAGTGAGAGGTCCTTTAGGCACCTCAGATCACAACTTAGTGATTGTGTCTTCTCCAATGGAACCTTTATCTTATCGCTATTCCCAACCTCGTGTTGGTTGGCATTACAAGAATGCAAAATGGGATGACCTGCGAGATTTCTTTTCTTCTTTTCCTTGGTCGGATTACTGTTTCAAAACTTTTGATGTCAACGTTTGATCAGATAGTGTCAGTGAAATTATTCTTGCAGGAATGGAATCCTTTATCCCACACTCCACTTCAAAATCTGGTCCTTTATCTAAACCTTGGTTTTCCAATAAATGTGCTAAGGCTATTCAAGAGAAGAATGTTGCATATCGTAATTGGCTCGTTTCTAATTATTCAGTTTCATTTTCTGCCTACACCAAAGCTCACAGCAATTGTAAAGCAGTTATTAATCAGTCAAAACTAGAGTTTGAACAGGCTAAGAGTAGAAAAATTGCTTCTTGCCCTAACGGTAGCCGAGTATTCTGGTCTCTTGCCAAAGCTATTGGCCGCAACTTTTTTGCCCATCTCTGCTCCTACCTCTGTCCAAACCAGATGGTTCTGTTGTCACTTCAGCCAAGGATAAAGCTGACCTGCTAGCATCCCATTTTTCTTCCAACTCATGTATTAATGATCTTGGTAAAACACTTCCCACCATTCCCAACACGCTCCATTCAATGCCCCCTGTGGTCTTCCATCAAAAGGATGTCAGAAGGATTTTGACGAATCTTGAGGTTAGGAAAGCTCCAGGTCCCAATGGTATTTCTCCAATTGTTCTCAAAACCTGTGCTCCTGAACTTAATCCTATTCTTTGCCGCATTTTTTCACTTTCTTATTCCAAAGGTGTTTTTCCTTCTGCTTGGAAATTTGCTCATATCCAGCCAGTTTCTAAAAAGGGTGACAGATCCCTCCCATCCAATTATCGTCCCATTGCAATTACTTCTACTCTTTCTAAAGTAATGGAGAAATCAATTAACCGCCAACTCTTAAAATACCTAGAACCCGTCCGTCTGATCAAGGATCGCCAGTATATATTCTGTCAGTGTTGATCCACTGGTGATATTCAAGCATAATGTTACCGATTTATGGACTAATTCAATGGAAAGGTTTGGTGAAACATGAGTAGTTGCTCTTGACATCTCAAAGGCTTTCGATCGTGTTTGACATAAAGGTCTTTTAAACAAGCTTCCATCTTATGGTTTGTCAACTGTTTTTAGTAATTGGTTATCCAGTTTTCTCTTTGATCGCTCGCTGAGGGTGATGGTAGATGGCTCTCTGTCTTCTAACTTCTCCACTAATGCCGGTGTCCCCCAAGGTTCAGTTCTTTCTCCCACTCTTTTCTTCTTGTATATTAATGACCTTCTTCCATTAACGGGAAATCCTATCCATAGTTTTGCCGATGATAGCACATTGCATTCCACTTTCCATTTGGAGAAACCTTGTCCTGCTCAATCAGCTTCAACTTCTCGAAAATCTGCTACCAATTCCTTAAATGCCGATCTTCAGGTAATTCTCCAGTGGGGCAAAGATAACTTAGTTGATTTCAACCCTTCTAAAACTCAGTCTTGTCTTATATCTCGCAAAAAGGATTCTTCTGCTCCTATGCTTATCTTTAGTGACACTCCGATTTCTAGGCAAAATGATATATCTCTTTTGGGGATTACCCTGACTTCTAATCTCTCTTGGCACAAGCACATTACAAATATTGCTTCCTCTGCATCTAAAAAACTTGGTTTTCTCTTTCGCTCTCGGCGTTACTTTTCTTCCAAACAGCTGCTCACTCTGTATAAATCGCAAATCCGCCCTGCCATGGAATATTGTTCCCACATCTGGGGCGGTGCCCCCAAAACCTCTCTCAGGCTTCTTGATTCCATTCAGAAGAGGGCAGTTATGTTAATTAATGATTGACCTCTAACAGAGTCTCTCCACTCGCTGTCTCATCGACGTACTGTTTCTGCTGCATGCCTCTTCTACAGATACTTCCATGGGCACTGTTCTTCTGAATTGGCTTCTATAATTCCCGCTCTCTCTTTCAAAACAGTCCGAACACGTGCTGCCACCAGCCAACATCCATTTACTGTCCAACTTCAAACCCACAGAACCAACTTTTCATCTTCCTCATTTATTCATTCAACTGCTGTTTTCTGGAACAACCTTCCTTCATACGTATTTCCTGAAAATTACAATCTACAGAAGTTCAAGTCCAATGTCAACAAATATCTTCTTTCGTCTTCTCAACCTCCAACCCAAGCACTGTTATAAGTACTATAGGTTCTAATACCTCTCGTGTTTGGGGTTTACATTAAAAAAAAAAAAAAAATACAAGTGAAAAACCGTGCATGGAATAATTTCAGGAAGTCTCCTACCACTAGTAAATTAATTGCTTATAAAAGGCTTAAAGCTAAAGCAAGGCAAGTTAGACGGAAAGTGAAAAGGCGATTCGTGGATTGCATCAATCATCACAAAAGACACCATCACACGAATTGGCCCCGAGTGCCAAGCGATCTTTCTAGTGCAATTTTCTAGCGTTATTCTTAGGGCGAGTACTAGTGCTTTCATAAACTCTCCACCGCTCGCAACGTTACTGCTTCCCTCGCTGAGCAACGTTACTGCTTCCCTCGCTGAGCAACGTCACTGCTTCATAGCTAGCAACGTACTGCTCTCCTCTTCTGCTGATCGATTGGTCACTGGTTGGTACCTCTCCTGCCTCCACGTGGTAGGGCCGGTAACCTGGGAAAAGGAATTCGCTCTTTCAGGAATAAAAGGAGCAGGGATGGATTGCGATGCATATCCACTGCTAGAGCCCACACAATTATGACAAAAAAATGATGACAACCTACTACCAACCAGGTCCATTATTTTGACATTCAGTACTCTGAATCTCCCATCTTCTGTTAAAGCAAGTTACTTAAACTGCAAGATTCGACCTTACATCCCGAATCCCATTCGCTGCTTTAAGTGCCAGAAGTACGGCCATTCTCAGACGGCATGCCAAGACGATTCTGTGTGCCATATTTGTGGCTCCAAGAAGCATCCCCAAGGAGACTGTACAGCTTCCACTCCTACTTGCCCTAACTGTAAAGGAAGCCATCCTGCATTTTTTAAAGCATGTGACCTTTGGAAAACAAGGAAAAAATCCAGAAGTATAAAGTGACGCATAAAGTCACATACTCTGACGCAAGAAAGCAAATAGTGGTGGCCATGCCTGGTCGGTCATATGCATCGGTCATCAAAAACAGCCGCTCAGCTGCAACCCAAACAGATGTCTCCATGGAACCGAATATTTCCTTTGCCACCATGGCCAAAATTGTGCCAACACACAATAAGAAACTTACAATTAATGAAACCAGCAACACGCCGATCAGTATCTCAACTGATGCTATATCAATGTTGCCTGAAACAACAAAATCAGCTACCGTTGAAAATCAGAAAAAAGTGAAACAACGAAATATCAGCATGGAAATGGAGGTTCAGTCAGATGACGACACAGTACTAGAGTTACATGCTAACGATACCATGGATACAGGACGCCCAACCTTTCCCAGAAATGAAAAATCAAAACTAAGCAGACAGAAACCTTCTCAGAAAAAACAGCCAGATCAATCTTCCTCAAATAAATCCAACCAATGAATAAATTCCTTTAATGGAACTGTAGAGGATTACGTAGTAATGTAGATGACCTGATTGATTTGCTCATACAAACTAATGCAGTAGGTGTATGCTTACAGAAAACCTTTTTATCACCACAAGTTTCTCTGAAAATTAAAAATTATACATGTTTAGGCGAGACAGGAATTCTAACACTCCTGCTCGTGGTGGGGTAGCTATTCTTGTCAAAACTACCATACCATCAAGATATTTCCAACTGCAAACCTCCTTAGAAATTGTGGTTGTTCGGATAGCAATGGGAATATCGTTAACCCTTGCATCCATTTATATCCCACCCAATTATCCATGCTCCCAGACTGAACTCGACAATCTTATCACACAACTGCCATCTCCAGTCTGTTTACTCGGTGATGTCGACGGTCACCATCCATTGTGAGGATCTTCCACATGGATAGGAGAAGCCAATTAATTGAAACTTTCCTGGATAACCAGAATCTGACTCTGTTAAATTCTGGCTCTCCAACTCGTATCCAACTACCTACAGGTACTACATCAGTCATAGACTTATCCATATGTTAAGCATCTTTTTTTCCAAGCATGGAATAGTTAGTTCTAAGTGATCCATTACACAGTGACCATTTTCCTATCATCAGTTCAATTCAAACACAGACGGGGTCATGTCCTAAAGGCCATACTTCTTGGAATTTTCATAAAGCAGACTGGAAAAACTATTCAACTTGTGTCCTACTTGACAACCTATATGTACAGCAAAAACATATTGATGACGTAACTGATCACATTAAATTTCCATTCCAAAATCTGATCAGCACAAGCTTGTACATCAAAAGCAGTGGTGGAATGAAAAATGTTCCAAAGCGAAACAAGAAAAAAACAGTGCCTGGAACGAGTTTCGCAAATTTCCAACTACTGTCAACCTAATTATTTACAAAAAACTCGGAGCCAAAGCAAGACAAATTAGGAAGAAAGCAAAACGTGACTCTGGATTAACTTTGCCTCAACTATTAACAAAAATACTGAAACTCGAATTATCTTTAAAAAAATACAAGCCCTCAATCGGAAATTTCTACTGCTGCAATCTCCGATAATACAATGCAATGGGCAGGACTTATTCTATCCTACTGACATTGCAAATGCTTTAGCAGAATCTTTTTGTAACATTTCCGCCTCTTCCTCTTATATGACCTCCTTTCAACGCATTAAAACTGATGAAGAACGTCATAAATTTAATTTTTCAACTAGACTCTCACTTCCATATAACCAGCCGTCTAGCTGAGCTCAAAGAATCTTTGAGCAAATCTCTGAAAAGCGCAGCAGGATCAGACGGCATTCACTACAGTATGCTGAAGCATCTATGTGAAGCCGATCTCTACATAATATTACTCTTTTATAACCGGATCTTTTCAGGAAATACGTATCCTCTGTCATGGCGTCATTCCTATATTTGTGCTGTTCCAAAACCAGACAAAGATCCTTCTCTAGTTTAGAATTACAGACAAATATCATTGAAAAGCTGTTTGGGCAAAATCTTTGAAAGGATGATGCCTAAGAGGCTCACCTGGATTCCAGACTCCCAAAATCTACTTTCTGATCACGAATATGGCTTCCGTAAAAACAGGTCCACCCTAGATTTACTTGTCAAAATTGAATCCAACATTCGTAATGCCTTCGTCAGGAGACAACATCTACTGATGGTCAACCTGGATATTCATAAAGCATTTGATACCACATGGCGTCATGGTGTTATTAAAGATACGCATTTATGGGGCTAAGAGGCTACTACCTTTTAATAAATCAGAACTTTTTAAAATTACGCACATTTCAAGTCCGATATAAAAACATGCTGTCAGTATCTCACATTCGAGAAAACGGTTTCCCACAGGGTTCCATATTGAGTCCAACTCTATTTGCGATTAGGGTCAACAATATTTTGGAAGATCTTCCAAAAACGATTGAAGTATACATGTATGCTGACGACTTCACCATATCCTGCCAATCGCAAAGTATGAATACTATCGAAAGACAGCTACAAATTGTTTTAACCAGAATTCAATCCTGGACCATACGCAATGGATACCATCTGGCTGAACAGAAATTCACTTCCACTCATTTCTGCAAACTTCGGTCATTTCATCCTTATCCAGAGCTAAAGTTAAAACAACGAACGCGTGCCAGTTCCTCTTACTCACACTGTCCGATTTCTTGGCCTGATACCAGATAGGAAACTGAACTTTTAAGCACATGTGCCTATCTTCGAACCATCTGCTTGAAGAAATTAAACCTCCCCCGGTGTGTGCCATCCATGTCATGGGGCGCTGGTCGATATGCCCTCATCCCTCTTTATAGAACTCTCATCAGGTCTCGCTTGTACAATGGTTGTCCAGTGTATGATTCTGCGAGGAAAAGTACTTTAGAACGATTAAACTCCATCCAGCATAGTGCTCTGAGAGTCGCTCTACGAACTTTCAGATCCTCCCCGGTTCAGAGCCTTACATCGAAGCCCATGAACCTCCCTAACATTTTCGTAGAAAAACATTACTTCTGATGGATGCCGCAAAAATCCGCAGTCTGTCCTCTCACCCTTGTTGGAGATGTCTGTACAATACCGAATGTGAGTCATTTTACAACAGTAAGCCAAATGAAAACTGACCTGCTCCACTTAGATTTAAGGAACTATCTCAATCATGGAACCTAGAAATCGGTAATATATTTCAGGATATGACACCACCAGATCCACCCTGAACAAATATCTGTACAATATATGACGACTATTTTCAACAGTGGGGAAAGAACACCCTGTCTCCTTCCAACATTGCGCAGTTACATGCAACTTTCTCTCTTTCTAATTCAAAAGCATGTGAAATCTATACAGATGGATCAAAAACTGAGACCCAAGTTGGTGCTGCGGTAATATTCCCATCATTCACCACTTCTATCTCATTACCAGTAGAATGCAGTAACTTCACTGGTGAGCTTTATGCTATAAACTTGGCTCTGGCTCACATTATTGAACTTCTAATTCCATCTGCTTTAATATACACTGACTCGCTCAGTGCTGTCTCCACTATAAGCAGTAATACCAACTCATCTCACTCTGTAATAAAAGAAATGCATTCTAAATCACTTGCATGTAATCAGTCAAACCAAACTATGACATTCTGCTGGATCCCAGGTCATTCTGGGACAGCAGGAAATGAAAAAGCAGATCTTGCCGCCAAACAACCAGATACTTCCATCCTTAAAGCATGTTACAATAGATGGTCAATAATCTGGAGAGGTTATCCAGGGAACAAACTTTACCGAATAAAACCAGATCCAAAGCTGTGGCTCTCCAGCTTTCGGAAAAGCAGACGAGAAGAAGTAATTCTAGGAAGGATAAGAATAGGAAGGATAAGAATTAGGCATACTCGCCTCACACACCTCTATCTATTAATGAATGATAGCGCTCCTCAGTGCACATCATGTTATATGCAACTGACTATTCGTCATTTATTAGTGGACTGTCCTCACCTTCTGAATATCCGCTCAAACAGCTTTAAATCATGTGCTAATGCACAGTCTTCACTAACATTAATGCATATTCTTGGAGAAGACCCTAATAAAACAGAACTGTTTGTCTTCCTAAATAACATAGGAATATACCATAAAATATAACAGATATTACAATAAAGTTAGTATTTCCTATTAACCATTAGAAAGACACAATATGGCCCTAGCAGCCTATGTGTCGTTAAATTTCATCATAACAACAACCCCAGTGAGGAAGGGTCAGATGGAAATGTGTATCCAAACACAGCTCAGCCCTCCTGGATGAAGGAGGAAGCCATACAATGTCTAGCTACATGGCTTCAGCAAATCCCCAGCAAATCGAAAACGTTCAAACCTTCAGATTATTTGATTATTAGTTAAAGATGCAAATTTCTCTACTTAACCATCATAGATGGTAATGGGATTATATTTTGGCTAACAGAACGTTATTCGATGATACCAACAATAATACTTTTTTTGTTTGCAAATACTGGGAGACTTTTAAGAAAACGTATTTTACGTGGTTTCTTCAAAAACGATCTTCGCTGAAAAACTCCATCCCAAAGTTCCTTGCGCGTTGGTTACATAACTGTTAAGAAAACGAAGAGACCTATTTCGGCAGCTGCCCGGACGAAACGTTTACAGCTAGCGCTCTAACAGTATTCCACAACTCTTGGGCTTCCTCGTTACTGTCTCTACCCTCCGTTAGAGTAGACTCTTCCAAGGTTTAACTTCCCGCTTCGTATGTTGTCCGACCACGCGCAGCCGGTAACAAATACGGTCGCCGTTGCCGTGGGAAGGAATCGTGTCGTCATTCCCGTAGTTCCGGTGAGTTCTGTAAGTAAAGAAGGGTTGTATTTGCAACAAGTTGGCTGCTATCTTTCCCAGTGCAAGTAAGACAGTAGCCACGTCCTCACTGGTGTGGTATTCTCGTGTGAGGTTCATTCGATGCTGTGATTTTAGGTACCATTCAAGAGGTAAGAAATAGTTTGTGGTATAAGGAAACTTTTGTCTGTAAACCGGCTCTGTGATGTCCTTGTATTACCTGTAACAATTTTTCTTTTTTTTTTTTGCTATATAATAGTCAAGTGTGTGGCCACGAAGTGGTCCCTGTAGTTGCCTGAAAGGAGGGGGGAAAGATAACAGAGCCCCAAGGCAGAATTACGGTAGTAGGTATTCTCATTGGGGCATTGGAAGATGGTTCAATGGAATCATTCTATTCATTGGTTGGATTTAAGTTCATTTTAACGATTATAATTTTACAAGTGTTACAAATTGATCCTTAAATGTGATTTAAAAGAAGTTGTGAACTTCTTTAAATTATTGTTAATCAAAAAGAATATCTGGTAATCGTAGTGGAAATATATACCTGTTCCCTAAAGACCTGAATCTGAAAAGGAAGTATTTCATCATGCATAAATGACTTGTATTACGTCACTGATATTCTCACTAGTAAGGCCATTTTTGCATAATAATTAATTCAAAATTAAACTTTTTTTTAAAAGTTTCATGGGGGAATGTAGTCCAACTGAGCAATATTTAGTGTAGTATAACTAAAATGTAGAACGAGGTTATAGATTTGCTGTGAAGATAATTATTTGCCGAAGTGATGCCCTGTTGTTTACTCAGCACGCGAATAAATGCTCAGCTAGTCACTACCTGAAAAGATCCAAAGTTATTCCAGTGGTAGTGGTAGTGCAATACGTTAAAATAACTGTTCATGTACAGTTAATTGTAGAAAAGGGTGAACAACCGCCTGTTTACGAACCGTAGAAAGGTGTCTCGTTGGAAACTACCCAACTGTTCTTTCAGAGGTCAGTATTCTTTTGCCCTCTTAACAAACAGTGCTAAGGTGAAGTTTTCATTTTTCAATAGTAAACAATCATCGAAACTCTATATACTGAATCATTTTTAAGTTTCATCATTTTTTTTCTGATAAATAAAAAATAGCGAATTAAAAAGTTAATAACTTTTGTTCAACTTTAATATGCTTGTGGTATTCCTAATTACAGAAAAATATATCTAATATTTCTTTCGGAGAAAAGTATAACGTGAATCACCACGTCCTTCTTTGAATATATTAATTTAATATTTCGCAGTTCCGTTTTTTTTGTTGTACCTATGTTAAGAAATAGGTAGTTTGCTATTGTTTTTTTTTTATAGTATATGGGTTAAGAAATAGGTATTAATGTACACCGGTTAAGAAATAGGTAGTAATGTAGATGGGTTAATTTGTAGTTTACGAGTAATGTAAGTGGATTAAGAAATGTATCTCTTAACATGATGTAATTTACAAGTAATATACATGCTTAAAAAATGTATCTCCTTAATATGTTGTGTACGAATAATGTGCATGGGATAAAAATGTATCTCTTGCAGTGATGTAATTTATTGTGGTTTATGAAGTAATGTATATGGGTTAAAGAATATGTATTTCATCCTGGTTGAATTTAAAGTGGCTTTCGAAGTAATGTACATGGGTTAAATAATATGAACTACAACAAATTTCTGCTGGGATTTATTGTAGTTTACTAGATTTTGTAGGTTGTGTACTGAAATCACCTTATTTTGCTCACTAAAACGTGGGCGCTAATATCGAAAACAGCCAGGGTTTGGGTTTCAGCATTGGAGTTTCTACAATAGTGGCTTAAAACCAGTGGTACACAGCCCCTGAAGTCACGAAGAGGGAAACTTAGGCGTGTGCGCTCGGGGCCTGTTTAATGATGAAAGAAAATGTATGCCTTAACGTCATGTTCTAGTTCGTAGGTGTAGGTGGTTCGTACAGGTTGGGAAACTGCCCTTTTACAAAAGTGCACGCACATTGTGTGTGACATCGATTGATTGTCCTTGATGATACATTGCCCGGAAAAAATATTAGAAACCTTCTGCATTGGCAAAGGAAATGTGTCCAAACCACGAAGTCATATGATATGGTCACATGCAAGGCAATTTGGACAAAGTTACGTCCTAGTTGGCATTGTAAAAGTTTATTTTTAAAAATGAAGGTTTCAGTCAACTTCGCAAAAACATTTTCCAAAATGCTAACGCTGTGGTTACAAACTGCATGTTTGTGTCTGTCAGAGGAGCTCACATGATAGAGAGAATGGAAGGACAGTACCGTATTTAGCAGTCGTGTGCGCTCGAACCACTTTAAACTCAAATGCGTATACAACTGTACCATCGCGTTTGACCACTTGGCTATCCGGCCGTTAGTGCTGAATTTTCTAATTCGATCACTGATCTTAAGTCGATCTTTGAGGCCCTAAATATCATTAGCAAATTAGATGTCGAAATGGTCATATCACGGTTAGCCATTACCTTGATTGAAAAAGACTTGAGATTATACTTGGATAATGATTTTTAGTTACCCATATGTGATTTAACCTAAATTACCATCAATTAAGCTTAACAAACTTCGGTTTTTTTTTATCTTTTTCCAAAAATAAAGTATTCATAGACGCTTTACGAACCAAGTCTTTCTTCTTAAGGCTAATTCAGAAAAACTACAAAAAGCTCTGACGCCTTTAAGAATGAGTAATTTAGGATAAAATAATGGAACAGTGTTTTTCCAGGTGAGCAAATAAACGAACTTCAGCTGAATTATTATGAATCTGCTGTGCTTTTCAGAACTGTTTATTCTGCCCACAGCTGCCTTTCTCTGAAAGGGGAAACTTGAGAATCGATATCACGTTTCTTAGAACTTTTGTGTTGGGCTACACGTAATGCAAAACCTAATGGCTATTGTTACTAGATGACACTCGGCCAATATAACATGTTACTATTTCCTCTAGAATTTCTAAGCTGCTCCAAGGTGCAAATTTTGGATTTTACAATTATTGCTTAAAACTTTGTGTCGAGATTTTGTTTTTAAATTGAAGTGTTTTATTTGATATCTTTAATAACGCAGTGTTTTATCCTACTGTAATATCTAAGTTACTATAATAAAAATAAACCTTTTGGCAAAGAGGAGTTTTGTGACTTTCTGAGTTGGTTTGATCTAATTGAATTATGGAGATATGAATAAAGAAACCACATATGGGGGGTAAAAAGTGATTGTCTTACAAACACTAAGCAAAGAAAGGAAACCACTTTTTTTTTTCTTGAAAATGCATGGACATTCCAGCAGCAGGTGATGACTTCCAGAAATGTTTCTGTGCTTGGAAGAAACGCATGGAAGCAAAGCGGGACAAAATTTGGTATGGTGGTGTACCAAAGAACAACGATGAAATGAGGAGAGAGCGAGAAACTTCGGACAGGTATTGGGGACATTTATTGGGGGTTGTATTGGAATTTCCAAAATGGTTACATTACAGAAGTCGATACAAGATGCTTGAAAACATGGTCACGTGACATCAGTACCGCGTATGATCCTCTTTAACGGCTAAAAAGGCCTAACAGTGGTGGACCATGCTCGATTTAAGGGAGCCTATAAGATTCTACGCAACAAATCCCATTCTTCCGCCAGCGGAGACCTTAGCTCACCAAGTGACCGAGAAGTTAATTGTCGGCGTGAAATGCAACCCCCAAGCGCGTCCCACACATGTTCCATCGGATTTAAATCCGAAATCGTACTGGGTACGGCAGTCGTTGGATATCTTCAGTTTCAAGATATTCCTCTACCACTTGAGCTCTATGTGCAGTGGCGTTGTCGTGCATGAAAAGAAAAAGGGTTAGAGGAGCTGTTCTCTGTATCTCTGCGCAGTTAAGATACCCCTATCAAAATCGTGAAGAGGGGTACGGATTTCTTGTGTAGAGACCACTTGAATTGAGCCTTCTTAACAGTCCAGTTTGAAATGTTTTCACCTGTGGCCGTAGTAACCTCGAGAGGCAGTTGATGACAGGACATCGTAGGGTTCCGTCTTGCTGCTAGAGCCAGACAACGGTCTGTTCTGGTTGACACAGGCCTTGTGCGACCGGGTGAAATTTTTATTCGCTATCTAGTAGGACCATCTTTTGTCCGAATTATAGCCCGTACACTTCATGGCATGGATTCCACTAGGTGTCTGAGGAAGTGTAACTCCAGATTTGACCATTCTTCCATCAGGATATTTGTCACTTGCTGTATTGTGGTCGGTAGAAATCTGCTAAGCCAAACTGCTCGTTCCAACATACCCTAGACATTCTCAATGGGAAACGTCTAGAATATGGAGAATTAGGCGCCTGAGGTGGAGCATTTCCGAGGTTTTCGAGGAGCATTTCCAAAACCTTGGAAATGCTCCTCGAACCATTCAGATACAACTTTTGCATGGTGGATAGTGGGCAATTACCAGGATTGCGTTGTCGTCTTGAAAGAGTTCATCGCAATTTGAGTAAAAATGAAGCATTGCAGAGTGAAGTTGGTTAGATACCACAAAGATATTCACTGGAGGTAAACACGACCTTCTAACGATATGAGCTGGCCGGGTTCATACTAATAGAACATAAGCCGTACCATGATACCACCTCCAGCCTCTTCAGTGGTAGGCACGAGACAGTCTGGATGCATGGCTTGATGAGGTTCGTGTCACACTTTCAACCTACCCATTGATGCGAAAAAGTGTAAATTGAGACTCGTTGGACCACATGATATTTTTTTTCCCCCACTATTCCACAGTCTAGTCTTGTTGTTGGCATCACCACTCCGGTCGGATCTTTGGATTTAGACTACCAACTGACAGATTATTCAACTCCCACCGCCGCATAGGTTGGTTGTAAATGGGTATTTCTTTGCCTAAACTGAATATTTCAGTCTTTGCTGCCCACTGGACAGTCTATTCTGACACAATTCTATTAAAATTTCTGTGGTCTCGTTCTTGGAGTGCCCACATTCTGAAGTATTTCTTCCCTTTAGAGCTGTATTTGCCTTTTTAGTCTGTCAGTTAACAACCTTTTTTAGTGACGGTTACTTTGGACTTACCAGTATTTTCTTAATTGCTGGAGCACGTTTAGCTCCTGCTAAACTAAACGTGCTCCAATGATAACACGATTTCTGAAAATTGGAACGATCACCTGTCATCCCCACGACCGGATCGACAAAAAAAAAAAAAAAAAAAAAACGTTCCCAGGAAATCGTATATTTATCTGATAACAAGGACCTTGTGATCATACCACGTACATTTGGATACCGTACGTTTAATTATCTGTTGACGTCAATTGCAAAAAGTTTTAAATTTTTTGGCCAGTGAGTGTATATTGCAATCTATTCATATCAGGCATAGAGGGGGACAATGATATGTTGTAAAAAACCAAAGATAAGGCTTCCCACATTTGTTGATGAACAAATGCCGGAAAATATTGCTGTGTGTTTTGAAGCTGAAAAAGAAAATACAAATTGAGGGCATTGAGTTCGATAATTTGCTCAACTTAGTGCAGGTTGCATGGAGAGATATGTCAAGTACAGGTGTAAAACGTAGAGATAGTTGTCAACAGAACTGTAGGAAAGCCACTTGTAGAACAGATGCGTGCAATCCGCAGCTGTACTGATTTGATCTAAACTGAAGTTATGAAATAAGTTTCACCTACGGAACGGTGGAGGTGACATTGCAACTGGCTGAGCTGAACATTTGAAGTAACAAGAATCCAATCCCTGATAAAATGACAGATAAAGCGGAGATTCAGTACCATAGAAAGTGTATTTTATTCTGTATTGGAGTACAAGGTAGTGTTTCGAATGTACAAAAGAAGTTAAGTTGTTGTAGTAGGGTTTTTGGAGCATCAGCGACTAAGACCATGTTGCTTTGTGTATATTATCTATAAATTGCGTGTGTTCTGAGGTCGACTTTTTGTTTGCTGGACGAAAAACCCAAGTTTCGGAGAGAGAGAAAAAAGAAAACCATGCTCGCACTGAGACCGACTAACTGGGCCACATTGTGTAAAATGCCCATAAACATTCCTCCTCATCATCGGCGGGACTCTAACTCAAATCTTCCACCTGGTGCAGGGAGGACGACGATTCTACCAACTGTGCTACCCACGAGGGCAAAAAACAAAAAAAAAAAAAAAAGTTACCAACAGTTACTTTTACATTGCCAAACATAATCAGACTGAACTCTCCTACGAAGTGCTGTTCGTGCTGAATAATTTCCACTTTCTAATTGGCGTCATCCTAATGTACGGCTGTCAGATCATTGTTAAGATATGATCAAGCGTACCACGCTTCAACTCCACCGGGTTGGCAATATTGCGTGACAGTCTCGCGTTCTTTCTGACCGACTGACTTTCTTCGTACATTGTACAGTTCTACATCGTGTTCTATAGCTCGTTAAAGGATATCGTTCTGCTGAGGTCACGGCCGATACCAGCTAAGCGGGTCGTGCATCGGTTATGACCCACTTATAGAGAACAATCTCCCCTCTTTCCTCCATTTAGTGAGAGGCATGGTATCGATGAATAAATCAAACAACAGAGGATGGCATTTATGAATTTTTGGACCCTAGACAAAATATCCTTACTCGGGTTCCTACAGATGGGGACACGCAAATAAAATACGCTTGCCAGCCTGAGTTGCCTTTTCTGTTTATACTTCAGGATAGCTCTATCTAGGACGAGGGGAATTTTTATTATTGAAGACTGGAAACGACCCACCCCATCGAAGAGTTCTCTCTCACGGTGAGAGGATGTCATTGGTAGTCATTTTGAAATTAATCTTCAATGATACGAATGTTTTGTTTGCTTCATTTACATTAATCCTTTATGCAAGAATAGAATCAATAACCGTATTTAGCAGTCATATGAACTCGAACCACAGTCAACTGTAATTGTATAGGTGTCCACAATGATTATGCCTGGAATTTATTCACTGGTAAGCTAGTGAAGAGGGTCGTGCTTAGGTAGTTTAATGTCCGGGATAAACAGTTCATAGTATGTCCCGTACAACTTTAAATTTTACTTAATTTATGTTATTTCTAAGACCACCCCTGGAAATACGCCTGGACACAGTGCCCCTTTGTGTATATCTTGGCATGGTCCTGCTATCGATTCAATTATTTTTTTAAAAATACATCTTCAGACAGTTAATTTTTGTTCATGTTGTAGCAAACATTAATAAACTGAAACCTGGAATTTATTTACAAAATAACTGAAATTTGTGAATTGTAAACATCACGATGGGGAGGGGGGGGGGAAGTTATCTTTACAAATATATGACGAAAAACTTGATGTAATTTATTTTGAAATAAATACGTATTTATCTGTTTTACCCTCTAACATTTTTACCTGTATACTGTATTTTAATTTCGATTAATTAATTATGTACGTGATATTAAATATTTTATTAATATTTTAAAATAGGAAACGAGTTTTCTCTCCCTCTCCCATTGGTTCTTCTTCTTCCAGTCATATAGCTTCCTGAGAAGCTGTTGTGGCCACCAACAAATTCCTCGAACTGCATCGATCATGTGCTATACGAGCAGAATCGCAAAG
The DNA here is from genome assembly GCF_048544385.1 of Mastigoproctus giganteus. NCBI lineage: Eukaryota > Metazoa > Arthropoda > Arachnida > Uropygi > Thelyphonidae > Mastigoproctus > Mastigoproctus giganteus. Next base: position 43,814,507 of record NC_143586.1, on the reverse strand, counting down.
TGTCATGCCCAGAAGTTCACTGATCCCATCCTTCCACCTAGTTGCAGGTCGTCCTCTGCACCTCTTCCCCTCGGTTTTTCCTTCCATTATATTCTTCAACAGAAAGTTTTCCCTTCTTACTATATGACCAAAAAACTTGAGTTTTCTTTTGTTGATGCTATGAAGAAGAATTTTAGGCCTGCCAATTTTATTCAATACCCACTCATTTGTTCTTCGATCCAAGAAAGAAATACGCCGTATTCTCCTGTAACACCACATTTCAAATGCCTCAATTTTCTTCCTGTCAACCCTTTTCAGATTCCATCCTTCACATCCATAAGTGGCAGCTGGAAAAATTAAGGAATCAATGATTCTCAGTTTCGTGTTTAGGGGCAGATCATGATCTCTCCATAATTTTATCAGATCGGCGACCGACGTTTTAGCAGTTGCTGTCGTCTTTTTACATCGTTTGAGCAGTCACTATTTTTATTTATTCTTGACCCCAAGTAATCAAATTCATCAACTTCTTCGATATCTTGCCCATTAACCTTCACCTTCCTGGAATCAAGATAATCACCATAATTTTAGTTTTTTCTTACTTGCTTCACATACCCTTCTCAGAGTTCCTTTAAGATGATCCTTAGAATTACAAATTAGCACAGTATCATCTCCATAACGAAGGTTGTTTATCTTGAGTTCTCCAATTTTGATGCCAGTCTCTAAATCTTCCAAAGCTTCACGCATGATATCTTCGGCATAAAAATTAAAAAGGAGAGATGACAAAATACAGCCCTGCCTGACACCGTTACGTATTGTGAAAAAGTCCGTGTTTCCCATGTTGGTTCTCAGAGTTCCTTCCTGTTCCTGGTACAGTAGCTTAATCAGCTGAATTACGTGGAATGGGAAACCCATAATAGTCATCGTTTCTCATGTTGAACACAATTAAAAGCTTTTGTATAATCTATAAAACACAAAACGACTGGAACATTGAATTCCTTGCATTTTTCAATAATCAGTCGTAGGCTTAAGATCTAATCTCTGGTTCCTCTACCCCTTCTGAAACCTGCTTGCTCTTCTGGCATTTCTTCAAGTTTTCTTGAGATGCTGTTCAATATGGTTTTAAGAAGAATCTTGCTAGCGTGAGAAGTTAGGCTAATAGTCTTGTAATTAGAGAAAATTTGAAAATCGGAAAACTGGTTTCTATTTATAAGGTGGTAGATGACTTTCATCAACCGGTGAAATACCACCACTTTGCTTATTGGAGGCTTGAAGTGGTGAAACCCATGTTTAGTCTCTAGAGCAAAGTTTCCGGCATCCCCCTTTCCCCATACTTCTCCTTCAATCCATGCACGGTACTAAGTACTATAGGTTTTGATACCTTCCGTGTTTGGGGTTTTCATAAAAAAAAAAAAAAAAAAAAAAAATTCCCCCCATTGGTGCTGGTTTAAAATTGGAAAACGAGTTTCCCCACCTTTTCACTATTTTTAAAGCGAAAAGCTATTTCAAACCAGCACCAAGGGGGGGGGGGGAGAGAACTCGTTTATCGATTTTAAACCAACACCAGAGGGGGGACTCGTTTTCAAATTTTAAACCAGCGGTATTTCCGTGTGCTCTAACGTAAACCTTTCGGTTTAGTCGGTTGTAGACGGCATTCACTGAAACGCAAACGACTGGTAATTAGCAGCCTATGAGAACAATAAGTGGGAGGAGCTACACGTGTCTATCATTGCTTGTCGCAAAGATCCATGGAAGTGGTACCCGCTTGTAAAGATTAACCACAAGGCTGACAAGAGTACAGTAATACCCCGAAGTTACGCGATAGGTGGGTCCGACGAAAATCGCTTAAGTCGAATTCGCGTAAGTCGGGGTACAACTTTGCATATAAATACATATAAATTTTGTTTAATTGGGACCAAGGACTAACAAAAACACTAGTTTAGAAGAAAAATATTTAATAAAATTGCAGTTCTTTATACGTATTAATACCAAATATGTATTAAAAAATAAATGAATTACGAAAAAAAGTTATGTCGATGGCTTCATAAAATCTAACAAATTCGTCTGACGACACAGCGCCTTCTTTTTTTCACGCAGAATTTCTTCGTAGCAAGCTAATAATTTTTTTATTCCTTACTTTGTAGCTATAACGCGTTCTTCGTTGGAGTCTGTTTTCTAAAATTTTTAAGCCCTTTTCAATTGAGCTGAGACCTTCTGTCAAGCTTGCAATTGTCATGTGCTTTTCTGGTGGAACTGGGTCTGAAGTGTCGGATACTTCAGTGACATTTTGCTCATGCATCTCTATGAGCTCATTCATTGTCAGCTCCTGACATCATCACCATTGACTTCCAAATCTAATTGCCTGGCAAGATTAACAACTTCTTCTATCACATGAGCGACATGATCAGTTTCTGGCGTTGTTTTCGTCTCGTTTTTGAAAAAAAAATGGACAAAGTTTCTTCCAGACACCATTCAATGTTTTTTTTGTGAATTTCATCCCAAGATTCTTCAATGATTCTTAAGGCATCTAAAACATTGAATTGTTTCCAAAAGTCTTTAACAGATATCTCACTATTTTGTCTCATAGCTTCATTCAGATGTGCAAACGAACACCTCGTGTAGTAAGCCTTGAATGTTTTGATGACTCCCTGGTCCATCGGTTGAAGCAAGCTGGTTGTGTTTGTAGGCAAAAACACAGCTTTCACACGTGGGTCGAAATTAATTAGGGTAGCAGGGGGTGACCGGGTGCATTGTCAATAAGAAGCATCACTTTAAATGGAATCTCTTTAGACTTGCAATAACGTTCGACTTCGGGTCCTCCAAACCAGTCCTCAAAAACGGAAGCTGTCACCCAAGCTTTATGATTTGACTTCCAAATCACTGGTAAGGTAATTTTAGATATACACCAAACGAAAAAATCAAGAACCGCGTAACTCCGAGTTCGCGTAAGTCGGGGTATTACTGTAATCCGGTTATTATATAAAGCTCGTTCAGTTTATATTACTTTCAGGTTCAGGTGAATTGATTGAAGTAAAAATAAGGTTTAAGATTTAAATATAAAATTTAATTTAATTAAAATATAAGATTTAATTTAATTCTTCTTGCTAAGGCAGTTTGAACCAAAGTTCATTCTCACCGGCAGTTCAGAGGGGGGAACTCGTTTTCCAAATTTAAACTAGCGTCTAGATGGCTAACCCGAACGACACGCAAATTGGCCCGAGAATTCGCACTTGTACAGACTGAAATATGGCGCAATATGTCTAAGATGTTGATATGACCTAAAATCAAAAACAAGGGGAAACTATTTAGCACAGTCTGTTTTTTTTTGTGCTATCGGAGTTTACTGTCCTCCTTTCCTGAAATTCAGTTTTGTCAGCCGTAACTGATTACGGGCAAATGTCATTTTGAAAATCGCCGTTCCTACTTTTAATTATTATTATTATTTTATTTATTTATTATTATTATTATTATTTTTTTTTTTTTTGTCACTTAATACAGGGAGACCCAAATTACATTGTTGATCATACCAAACTCAATGAACCAAAGAGGCCTGTCAGAAAAGTAATGAGATTATTTTTTGTAAGAAGTGAAGTGGCAACACTGGAAAAACGAGCAACATGTAGCGTGGTCCTTCCCCTAACCTCAGTACGTGTTTCAACTCGTTGCCATATCATGATCTCAGGTGTTCCGTTGGCACAAGATGTTTTTGAAGGGACGTGGAAGATGAAACACGTGCTGGACGGCCAGCAACCACTCGAGCTCACGACGATGTCCAAAGAGTGAGAGCGTTAATTCGTCGAGATCGAAGGTTAACAATCAGAATGATAGCGGATGAATTGAATTTAAATGGAGACGCTGTTCACAAAATTTAAGTGGAATTGGCCATGAGAAAATGATTCTGCGGGTTTTGAGTGATGGACGAAAACAAAACCGCACGAACGTCTCTTGATTTGCTAGAAAGGTCAGAAATCGATCCAGACTCGTTGAAACGAGTTGTTCCTAGTGAATAAAGCTGGTTTTTCCTAGTACGATCCAGAAACCACACGCCAAAGTGAGGAATGGCACACGAAAACACCTCCACCTCCGAAGAAATCTGCCACAGGGACAAACAATGAACCAAAATTACTATAAAAAATTGTCGAGCGGTTACGTAGAAGAATCCTTCGCGTGCGACCTGAGATCAGTCAAAATTGAACTCACCACCACAACAACGCACAGTCTCATTCTGTCTTCTCCATTACAGAATTTCTGGCCCAGATTAGATTCCACTCCTCTCGCAACTTCTGTATTCACCAGCCCTAGCTCCATGTTTAGTTTCAATTCCCAAAACTGAAAAAGAAACTAAAAGGAAATCATTGAGTCGTTGAGACAATTTAAAAGGAGCTGAAAAAGGGACTGGAAATTCCGTTGGACACGTTGTGTAGCTGTAGAGGGAAGTTATTTCGAGGGTAACCATGGTCACCCTCGAAATAACGTAAGATGTAAGTTCCATAAAATTCAAAATAAAAATGTTTATTGATTTAATCTCATTACTTTTCTAACAAGCCTTCTATATTGATATCTTTGGAGACCACAAGAGGGCAAGCACTTCATAAATACGATGGATGAAATATTAGAATGACAAGCCTTATGGATTTTTATGGACCTTACATCTTAAAACGCTAAGCAGCTTAAAAAGAATAAAGTTAAATATAATTTTATCAAGAACATTGTTTTTTTTAATATATTGCAGTTAAAATTCTGATAATGAGTAATAAATTACTTCACTGTCTGTAAAAAAAAACTTGGTTTGTGTGTTGTAAGTGCTCCGTACTTTTGCTTTAAACTGGAAAATCTGCAACTTAAACTCATAAAATGTTTAAAAATTGTTTATGGTGATGTAACGTTAAATAGCACCAGTGTGTTTGAATGGTATAAGCAGTTTCCAGCCTGGCATGAGGATGTTCGTGATGACCCAAGAAGTGGGCATCCGTCAACCTGTAGAAATGAAGACAGCTGCAAAAGTTCTGGAAATTGCGGCAAGAGATCGTTGTTTGACCCTCACAATGATGGTGGATGAGTTGGACACGAATAAGGAGACGATTCCTCAAATTTCTACATGAAGATTTAGGGAAAAGGAAGATGAGTGAAGAGTCAAAGCAAGTAGTGAACTTTGAAATTCACCACCAAATCCCAAAAGTTTTTCGTTTACAGAAGTCCAGGATCAAAACGATGCTGATCATGTTTTTCGACAAACAGGGTGTGATTCACAAGGAATTTGTACCTGAAGGGAAGAGTCAATGCTGCTTTCTATGTGCTGGTGCTTCAAAGACCACTGAAGCTCATTTCTAGGCCGAGGCCGCAATTTCGAGAGAAAGGGGCTGGTTCTTCTTGTACGATAATTCTCCTGCGCATTCCGCACTTGTGAAGACATTTCTGATTCTTTTCCGGCGCAATAAATGCATTCAATGAGGTGGTGATTCATTATTTGAATAAAAATGAAACCATTTTGAGCTCCTTCACTTTTTTTTTTTTTTTTTTTTTTTTTTTATTGCACCAGCCCAGGAACTTTATTGCTATACCTCGTATTAAAATATAATATACTCTGTTCATGACTGCTTGCTATTATGTCAGACATTGATTTGGCTGTAGTGTTCAAGTGATCATTATTCTATTGCATTGCGAAACAAACTGGTAAAAAAATAAATAATTTCCTGATTTTTATTGGTCCGATTTTAATGAAATTTGGGAGGATTTAGCAAATCAGCGAAGTACAAAATTTCATGAAAATCCATTCATTGGGAGTCTGGTTTACACATGCGGACGGACGTACAGAGAAATAATTACCGAATTTCTATTGATCCAAATTTAATGAAATTTGGGGTGGCTCCACAAATCTTTTTATAAGGCCAAAACATAAATTGCATGATGAAAATCCATCCACTAAGAGCCAACTTATTTCATGAGGATGGACATGATGAAGACAATACAGTACGTGTAGGTCTATTACGTATATATGTTAACGCGCCTAAAAAAACACCCCTGTTGTTTTTTAGTTAAGTTGTCGCTCTGTTATACAATAACTTTTATTTTAAAAAATTGCATATTTAAAAAAAATTTAAATATTGAGATGTACAATGTTCTCTGAACTAAACGGGATGTACAAATTCTCTGAACTAAACGGGTCGGTTCCCTAAGAACGCTGTCTCAATCAGTATTCACCCAAAATAAAAATGTCAAGCAAATGTTGAACTTAAATTTCTACCATCCACGATTTGTATGCTTGTGAAATACGAATACTTAAACGTGTTTATGCAAGAGTGTAGCATTGTCTTCATAATCTGGCTTCATTCAGGATTTATAACATCAAAATCCTCGCGTACCACGCATTGGCGGAAATGGCAATAAAGGTGACCTTTACGATACGAGAATTTGTCGTAAGAGGGATAAAAATGCTGTAGGTAGGCTCAAAGACTCTTGGTGAAGTTACATCGTAAAGATAATGAAATTTACTGCTGAACGAATCCTTTTATCTCAGTTCTTACCCAGTTTACTGCGAAATACAAACACACTGACAGACACGTAATTCGCTCTGGGGGATCAAAGGCAACGAGAGATCAGTTTACCGGTAATAGGAGGATCGGATCTCAAGGTCACAGTCGTGTACATAGGTTGACGTGCTATGGCAACAGAAAACGAGGTGTTTGCAATATTTTAGGCTTTCGACCAACCCAAGAAGCAATTATGTGCATTTTTACTGCTTTGTGGAGTTAATGCCATACAGAACGAAGATGTCTGATCAGTCTCTCTCTTTCTGTAGGATTTATTTAAATATCATTTTGGAATGCGCGCGCACACACTTGAATAGACATAATAACGATAAACCATAGGAATTGAAGTACCTCATGAATTGATGCGCTGTAACCGAAGTAGTTGATTGCTGCATCCCAAGAGGGTGGGGGTAGTGTCTTTTGGAAGGACAGCATCATGGTCACGTGACCAGAGAATGACAATTTCAAGGTTATGTCACAGTCTTCAAGGTTAGTCAAGAGTTACATCTGAGGTGCCATAGTCATCTTACTCTCTAAACTCTGTTGGTCGCTCGGACTCTCAGCGGCTGCACGAAGAATGGCTTTAAAGTAAATTGCATGCAGAACACTTTAAAAAAAGAGAATCTGCGAGATTTTAGAGTTTTTCAATTTTATTTTTTATGTTGGAAGACTTTTTGAGAGTTTGTCTTAGTGACAAAACCAGGATGCGCTGTGTAAATTGTTTTCAGTAGTTTACTTTCATACTGCTTCCTATTACTATTACCATACTGAACCTCATAGGAACAACTCCTAAATTTTTATGGATTTCAAGAGCGATCCAACTTGAACCTTATGGACATTCTGTACGAGAATGTTGATTTGCTGGACGAAAAACCCGTGTTTCGTGGGGAAAATCATTGTTATCCACTCCTGATACTGACCAACTCAATGGTTATAAGAATAACCATTGTACTATTGTACAGAGAATACAGTGAACTGGCACACTGTCACCAAAATAGTCAATTTGCTAAGGATTCTTCCTCTCCTAAGAAGCAAAATCTTCTAAGCTAATAAGCAAGAGAGCATGGTTTACACAATGTTCTTTCAAGCTAGACAAATCTACTTTGCATAACTTCCGTGTTTGGTTTGTGGAGCACGACTTCTGTCTTGAATAAAGGACGTATGCAGATGTGGGTTAACTGTACTGTGTCTGCATGATTGGCACAACTTTTTGTGAAACGCATTTCGTTAATAAAAGAGGACGTGAAGCGGAGGTTTATGTTCCATCCGTTAACTGCTGCATCATGCGATTAAGTGGTAAATTGGAAGGAAAGTAAACCAGATCTGGAAATCCTGTGGCGTTGTCGCAACTCGGGGAGAAAAATATTCGGTAACATATCTATTGCAGGTTGTACTGTAACGTGGGTTGTTCAAAGTTAAATAAATAAAATAGCTTTCATCAATAATTCGATGTTACGTGGTTGTCGTGACAACTGTTATGGTAACCAAGCACCGTATTCTGTTCCTGTGCATGAAAAACTTTTTACATAAAATATGTAAAACACTAATAGAAAATGGTGGTAATTGATTATTACGAATTCGGAATTCATAGAAATCAATCCTGAAACTTCATTACAAGACCATTTGAAAGTCCTGTATCTGATTCGAATATAGAGGAACTATTTCCTGTAAGTTAATGACAGATGATGAACTGAAATTACTTTTACAAATCGTGACTAACGAAAATAGAAAAAAACCGTCTTCTGTTTAGAGAAACTACTTTATTAGCACGTTGACCAATAGATGGTCATACCTTTAGGTATGACGTTTGCTTAAAATGCAATCTCTGCAAGAGAAGGTATGGTGTACTGAGTGGCTTCTTCCGATCAACAAAGTAACCACCATTAAATTCTATTTAGTACAAATTGAGCACTTACGTTTCCAGGCGAACAACCACAGATTACAGAATGGTACAAGGATGAAATGATTCGCTTGAAATGACATAAGGATACTACATGGTCATAGAAACCATGATCTTCCACCAGACGGAGTTAGTCTTCTTTTGGTCAACGGGTGGAAAATACTTGAGTTCGAGTCCCGTCGATTACGTTAGGAAATTTTTATGGCCCTTTTCACAGTGTGGCCGAGTTAGTCGGTCTCAGGCGAGGTAGCATGTTTTTTCCTTCCCGGTTTTTCGTCCAACAAACAGAAAATCGACCCCAGAACACACTCAATTTACAGACAGTATACACTGAACAATATGGCCTTAGTCGATAATGCCCCTAAAACCCTACAACAACAACTTTTACTGCCGATGCTGCAATGCGTTGAATACTGAATAGTAATTTCAATTACTAAAATGCCTTTTTTATTTATTTAACTAAATATCTGTTTATGACGTGGATGATGTCTCCTCAGCAGATATTCGATTAAGAAAGTTTGAATATACAATACTTCTTTTCCGATATGAATTTTCAAACACTAGAGATCCCAGCTGAGCAGTTATCCTACATTGTCATATCCTGAGCTTATTCCAGTTGGCTCAGTGACAGGAAAGTTTCATAGAATATAGGGTGACAAAAGAATTCGTGTCTAATGCTTTAAATTTCTTCCTCCCACGTTTTTAAAGTCTTTGGCTTTTAAATCTATGGGCCTTTTCCATAATACTTTGCTTTGACTTGAAGCGATTGCTATCTAGCCACTGGTTTTTAACCTTAGAACGTTAGTTTTAATTTTTAAGGTTAAAGTAAACTAAAATTCGACAATGAGTATTCTTTTTAAATGCATGATTTGAGATCAATACCGGTTATATTGAATGTAAGCTTACATCCAAATTTTTGAATTTGATGTTTGTATAAAAATTTCTTTCATTTAAAGTAAGAACAAACCAACGATTTCTAGAGTAAAGTGGAATGGGTTAAATGTTGCATATACAAAAGTTAACCCGTTTACTGTGTAATCAGAGGAGAGAAAAAATACAATTGTACAGTTAACAGTAATTCATTAATAAAACAAAATTCAAAAATACAATCGAACTGATTAGTAACGATATAATTAATTGTATGCTACACTGGTGTTCAAAGAAAGTGCATCACCCCCTTAAAATTGTAATTGTCGTCCGAATAACGTAAGTATATGGCAATATTTCTTACAGATTGCATCAGATAAGATTGAGTAGGTGATGACGAGTATTACGTAATCACGGACGAACTGATGCAATATCACGTCACCACTAGTAGGTGATGACGTAATATTGCATCAGCTGTTACTTTCAGCTATATAAGCACGCTCTGCAAGAGTTGCAGTCATTCCTTGCTTGTGTCAGGATGGAGAGTTACGTGCAGTTGACGCCACGAAGAAAGATGTGCTTCCCGTCATATTGCTTATAGAGGATCTTATAATCAGTCGACAGTGAGTAGATTTATTTCCAAACTCAAGAATACTGGTTCTGCTGATAGCAAAAAAGGAACCAAACGCAAAGGAGTCTCTACTCCAAAACAGGACCGCGTTTTGAAGCGCTTAAAAACAGTAAAGCTTTTTCGTCTGAGCTGAAAAGAGAATTGGAAGAACACACAGGAGTGGTAGCAAGTGCAGTAACAGTCAAAAGACGCCTCTTCAAAAATGGACTTGTAGCCCGTCGTCCTAAGAAGAAGCCCCTCCTCACACAAAAAATGAAAAAAGTCCGATTAATTTGGTGTAAGGAGCATGTCAAATGGACTCCTGAGCAGTAGAAGTCAGTTATTTTCTCGGATGAGAAGAAATTCAACCTGCATGGCTCTGATGCTGATGGAAGACAAACGATTCGCCGTAGACGTGGTGAAGAATACCATCCAGATTGAAATTCCCTACCAGCCAAATGATATGGGAGTGCATTTCGTATCACCTGCATTTTATAAAAGGTTCCGTAAATTCCAATGGATACTTGGCTATATTGGAAGGCAAATTGCTGCCAACCATTAGAGACATTCATTTCAACCTGCCAAGTAATTGCATGTTTCAGGACTCTGCTCCTTGTCATCGGGCGAAAAGTGTAAATAGGCACTTCTGTAGTTACTTTAGCTTCATTTCTGTGTTAGATGTTCGACAGTAATGTGTTTACATTTGTTACAGGTGAAAAAATGGTTGGAAGAACGGTCCATTACAACTCTTAGCTTGCCAGGAAACAGCCCGGACCTGAATCCTATAGAGAACTGTTGGCATCGTGTGGAATGTGCAGTTGCCAGAAAGAAACCAAAGACCCTTCGTAGACTTCAGGAAGCCATAATTCGTGGTTCCAAATACGAACTATCAGTCAATTGCTTTCAGAAATTGATCTTGTCAATGCCTCGATGGTGTGCTGCTGTCATCAGGGCCAGAGGCGGTTCAACTAAATATTAGTTTGCACCTTTTCATTTTGTTTTCCATTTAAAATGATAAACTGAAGCAAACTGAGGGCTTCTGATAACATTTCAGCCATAATTGTTGTGTTTACCAAAACTGTTGTATAAAGGTTGCAAATGCTCATTTTGGAATATTTTGAGAGCATCTGTCCAATATTACTTAGCTTTGCCTTAACTATTAATAAATATCTTTTGTTTATATTTCTATTTGTGATGCTAGTCATTAATGTAACATACCTTCGCGAAAAAGGGTTAGAAATGTTTAATTCCTAGGTGACGCACTTTCTTTGAACACCAGTGTATATATGGGTAATGATACCAAACAGGAAAAATCACGGAGAAAATATTTACAGGTTATAAACAATGACCACAACGAACAAAAGTATTTTACACGTCATTGTAGATCTGAAATAGCTTACTGTTGAGCCCTGAGTTGGTTGCCCTAGAGAACAACGGAATTTATTGCTTTCTGAAGACAACTGGTATTGGATACATCAAAGTCCCATATTCACAGACTTGAAAATTAAGTCATCCTCAGATCAAAATCGGTTGTCGAGTTTTTAGGAGCATCAGCGACTAAGGCCATATTGCTCCGTGTATATTGTTTGTAAATTGAGTGTGTTCTGTAGGCGATTTTCTGTTTGCTGGACGAAAAACTCTAGTTTCCGGGAGAAAAAACCATCTACCCTCGCCTGAGACCGATTAACTCAACCACATTGTGAAAGGGGCCCATAAAAATTCCTCCCGTCATCCACGGGACTCACTCTGGTCTTTTCCACCCGGTGTGGGAAGGGCAGCGATTTTAACAACTGTTGTTACCCACGAGGGCTCGATTTCTTTATGAATATTGACATCATTGCTTTGCTGCTCATTACTGTTGAAATATGCCCTGTCGCCATCTTGCTCTGTCTAGAGAAAGATAGAATTCTGAGTTGAAATTCAGAAGGTTGGAGAGTTCATTGGAATCTGCTGTCAGGGAGAATAAATTTCATCTTGTGTTCTTTTTTTGTGCGTAGCATTGTGTAATTCTGTCAGTTGTCTTTCGTAATATTGTAATTAAAATGATTAATCCTAGACATCAGTAGTTGAGTACTCTCACATCGATATAAAACGGACAACTTAGTTTCGCAACTACGTTGTTCGTTTTATGTTTCTGGGAGTTCTTCAACCAGTAAACTCAGAATTCTAATTTTTAGAATTTATTTTTTTAAGCAAAATATTTGAAACTTTTGAAATATTTTTTTAAATACAGTATGTATCCTGAAAACTAGTTGCACTTTTTGTTAATTATAAAACCTTATTGTTACTGGCATTAAAAAAAAAAAAGTGAGCTTTGGAACTTTCTGATTCTAGATATTCAATAATATCTGACTTACAAATGCAAGAAACTGCAAAAGAGCTTGAAGCGGGTTCACATCTATTCTAGCAGACGAATAGTAAATGCAAAGATGGGAACTAACATTGGCAGGGAAGAAGAAATGTAAAATCCTGGAAAATGCTATATGCAAATAAGACTCGATTGAACTAGACTTGAAGTTTGGTGACCATTTGCATCAAATCCATCACTTTCCCGTATATATCACAGACGAGAATGGCCGTGATCGACCCCCGAAAGAAAATGTCACTTCATCTTGCGTCTGCAATTGACAGCTACATCTTTTTATTGCGGGCACGTGCCGCTTTCATCTCCGAACGCCTGCTTTTCTTCGAAAACCCGACACCCACGTTTTCTGGTCGGTGGACGTTATCTAAAGCAGGCCCCGCATCTCCGGAACTTGCGGGAAATTTGATTGTAGAAGACAATTTTCCCCGACAGCGCAAGTTAGCTTACGGTGCCGTAGCGTCATATAACGCCTCTGCGACGTCAGTTTTGACGATGGGACACAGATGCATTCAGCGCACACAGCTTCCTAGGTAACTGGTCAATCAGCCGAAGAAACAAGCTCGCTGAAGGTTACGTTTCCGGGGAAACAACTTTTGGACTTTGTTTTGTAGTTTAGTCGGTGGACAGTTTCGCAGTAACAAAGCGATCTGGCGACGATCGAAGAGAGTTGAGGGATTACAACAGGGTGATTTGCTTACTGAAGGGTACGCGAACTTTAAAAGTCGATTAGCAGAAAGATACTTTGCAGTAGGCTGAGCAGAAAGATTGTCGCTTTTATTCGGTAGGCTGCAACTGCACGGGCTTTGGAACAGTAACGGCAAGTAGTTGTGACACTTATCTACATGGTCCTTATTGATGATGACTCGTTTATAAAAATGACCAGTTTCCATACATGGTTAAGAGCGGCAACCATTTAACACCGAAATTTAAACTGGGCAATAAGGGATCATTTACGAATAGATTAATCCGGGCAGTTCTGTCGTTAAAATATTAGGATTAGTAGTAAAAAGCAGGTTCACGCTTTTGTCAATGGGAGATCTACCTAATGAACTTGATGGTCTTTGATCTACAGACATTGAAGGTACTGGACCAGGGATTTTAAGTCGACTCAATTTATCTAGCTTGAACAAATATTTGTTCAAACGTGGAGGTTTTCTTCATGGATTTAGTCTGGATCCGATTCTCTTCATATAAGTAAGTGATCTTTCCTTCGATGCCCCTTTTTTCTGCTGTCTCTTTTCTGACATATACTCACAACTTTTCACGAAGATTTCAAAGGATTTATGAACTTGTATTTAAACATCGTGAAATATAAGGAGACAGATATCCTATCAAAAAATTCATAAAACTAACTAAAATACACACCAACGATTACCATTATAAAGCGCCATTTTCTGAAAAGGATTAATTCTGTTAGGGATATAATAAGAGGGCCCAAAAACTATTTCGAGATTTGAATATCATGTTAGACACTTGCCAAGTCATCAGAGCAATCCCTTGCACTCTGGCATGGTCGACCTACCATCATGCAACTTCTGCATTAAAAATTGGGAAAGGCGAACACTCCACTCTCTAATTATCTATAACCCTACGCTGCTCATTGAGCTGAATACTCTGTCGTTTTTACTGATGACTCGAAGTCAAAATCATCTGTTAGAGCTGCTGCCACATTCCCATATCTGAGAGGATTTCCCACGATTGCGGTATGCAACAGCAGAGTTATCTTTGGGTCACATTAGGACCCACCAAAAGTATTTGGTGTATACAGACTGCAAGTGCATTTCAGGCCTTGTTATCGATGCTATGTAATCCTCACCCAGCCCTGTCCGGGTTCGGCAAATGCAACCTTCTCCTTCTGAACGTTCTTTTGGAAGCTTCTGCTGGATTCAAAGCCATATTGGTATCAATAGTAAGGATCTGGCGGATGTTGCACCCAGGTCGACTCATCTTGACTGATCCCTGTATAAGCGATGAATACTGTCTGACAAGATGCGCCTTAAAACCCGAATAAGTAACCGACAGTGACCACGTCTTTTTAGCCATTTGAAATCCTACTTGGTGAGACTTATTTAAAATATACTTTTTATCCTTATACATTTCATAAGTACGTTTTGACATAGTGACCTAATTCCGGAGGTCACTGAAGCCTTTTTCTCACCTTTTTTACTTTTATATGACCTGGTTTTAGCTCATTATAGCCTTTGCTGCTGCTGATGCGCTACTAAAACCCAAACCAAATGAAAACTGAGATTGTCAAACCAATCTAAGATGAAAAGGACTGTGTTTGTGCGTGGTAAAGGAAAAACCGATCTACACAAAATATTGGAATAAAAATTCACACACCACAAAAAACTTGTGGGATCTTAACGATAAGCAGTGTTTGTCTTGTTAACTTTTATACCATTATGAAGTATGCATCGTGTTATTAAAAAAGAAGGGAAAAATATCCCTCCGTATTGTTTTTCGGAGCAACACTGTTATAGTCTAGAGTCCTTCAACATAATAAACTCCCCCTTGGAATTCTTCGAGCTACAAACATGTAATAGATATTCTCAATTTAAGAAAAATAAACATGTATCTTAGATCGTAGTATGCAGTCAGAATTTTTGTAATGTACTTTACTTATTTCCTTCTGGATTTTAATAAAAATTGAACACGTATACTATGAGTAACACGATAAGCAAATAATAATAATTCATGATTTATATATTTAGTAAACTGATAACAAAAAGACCTCACCAAAAAATAACTTCATATGCGCAAACCGAAAACATTTCATTTCTACACATTCACCATATTGCCCAATCAGCGCGTGGCAACAAACATATCCAGTGCTTCAGCTACAATATATGGTATAATACGATAGCCTGTATGATGTGTATGAAAGTAAAAAATAGTAATAGTAATAATAATTGCCGGATTTTGTTGGACAAAAAAACCGAAACTGGTTTTTAGTCCAACTTCACACCCCGAAAAACAATATTTCTAATGTTGGGAGGGAAGGGGAGTGTTTTTACATAATTTTAGTGAATAGGGAAAGAATTTTGGGGATTAGGAATTCAAGTTGTCTCCTGCTTGATACATCAGACACTGACTAAAAATAAATAAATAATGTAGAGGCAACCCGAATTTTTCACTACGAGGTTTAAAGTTCCTTGCTCTTCCGAAAGAGCTTATGGCCACGTTTCTCTTAGGTGTTGATAGTTAGAGGGTGGCAGTATATACGTAATCGTATTTGCTGCTCCTTTCACGTACAAAAATAGACCACTTTTTGAACGATCTTGATGTCATTTAACATCCAAGGTTATCTAGGTGGAGCCACTGTTCGACACGTCTCTATGGTTACTTCTCAATTATGTGGTACAGTTCTATTCTTTCAGTCACGTAAGTAAAACTGATGTTTTGTAAATATTAGTAGGTAATGCAGAGAGATGACCATTGAACTTAAGTGACATTTAGCTAGTTGCAATCAACTCTTCAAACAGTGAAGTTTCCAATAATCTCTTCTCCGTACCTGGAAACTGCTTATTTTCATTGTCACGTGATCTAAAGCAGTTCTTTCCTTGTATTCCTCTGATTATCGGGACTTTACCGAGTTAATTATAAAATACGAGGTTTTATAACTACTTAAGAGTTTTTAAAGAAAAGATTTCCTGATAAACTTTTAGCCAAATTGGTCGAAAGCTGCTAATCTTTCCCTCCTACACCCCCTGAAATGCAATCAGGTGTGATGAGTAGAATCCAGTTATCCGAAAGAATTGGAACCCGTTGATAAATTCGGATAACCAATTTTTCTGGATAATAGATTTTAAGAGCTGAATGTGAGAAAATCACAATTTGCATTTATTATTTACTTATCATACCAGTATTACTGTACATACTTAATACATCTTTAAAATAATTGGCAATCGGTCACATCTAGTGAGTTTGGGCTTGGCAAACGGAGAATCCTGAGCTTGATGGATATTATCATTCTTCTCTTTCTTGGTGATTCCCTTCTCTCTCTGGGTAACTCATTTTTTTTTTTTTTTTTTTGGCTGGTGCAGCAAAAGCATCGGGCTTTCTTGCACCATATATCTATTAATAATAATAAAAATATGCAAGGTGATCATCCAGACTGAGGACGCGACCAGGTAGCCAGGATAATACATCAAAAGCTAGCAAGGAAATACCAGTTGATCAAAGAAAGTGTACCGTACTATAAGTACGAACCTCAGGCAGTACTAGAGACTCCAATCCACAAGCTGTACTGGGACCGCGCCATAATAATGGACAAGACAATCCCGCATGGCAGACCGGGCATAACCCTTGTGGACAAGAAGGAAAAGGCTACCTATCTGATTGGCATAGCGGTATCCAACACTGGCAACCTGCAGAAAACCCGTGGGGGTAAAAAATCAGGAAGTACACGAACCTAAAACAGGAGATCAAAGAGATGTGGCATATGCAACAAGTAACGACCATCCCGATCATCGACGCAACCACAGGTATGGTGCCGAATTCCCTGCATAACAGCCTAGCAGCAATAGGGCTCCCGGCAAACATCTACATGGAACTCCAGAAAGGCGCAATCCTGGACATCTGTAGGATAGTCAGAGTTCCTCGACCAACAGTAACACCAGACATAACAACCACCCTGTGCGCTTGGTAGCAATATCTGTCACGAGGTGGAACCCCCAATCAGGGAGAAATAATAAGACTGTCAGTATATTGCAGCTGAAGCACTGGATATTGTTTGCCGCCATGTGTTGATTGGAGGAATGAATGAGTGCGGTGGATGCTCAGAAACGAAATGTTCCCGGTTCGCACATAAGTCTTTGTTTTTTTCGCTCCTGGTTTTTTTTTTTTTTTTTTTGTTATAAATTGTGAATTAGTACTATTTGCTAACGTGCATGAAATATAACGCACTGCGTACATTAACTAATTTGTTTTTCCCCTTTTTCAAAAGTTTATCCAACGCATGCAAATATCATACATCAGTTCTCACTGGTTCTGAAATTTGGAAGGAAATATAGATAGTGTTTTCTTTTCTTTTCTCTGCCGTAAGCCTAAACTCCTGTGAAGGCATTTTATACCACTAATTAATAACTCCTTAGCTAAGGAGAAACTTCGGACATTACAGTCTCTGATTCTTCTCGCTTTGTTTAAATTTATGATCCGTGGTTCCAGCATCATTTAATACAGTCCCCCTCTTACAGCCTTAGTTATACCCCTCCCCCGTCGGGCAAGGGGCTCTCTGACCCACATATTCAAAGTATCCTCTGAATGTCCATTGGCCAACATTTAGCCGGACTATAGTTATCTTTCGAATTCTAATCGGCGTTTTTGCATATAATCGAATTATATTCTTTTGAACATATTTTTGGGAGTGCTTTTTAAAATTAATTTTTAGAACCGTGCAAATTATTTGTACCACAAGCTGAATGTAGAATGCTAAGACTTTTGAAAACGAAAAATTTGTCTAAAATTTCGTGTTAAAAAAAAAAAAAAACCAAAAAAAAAAAAGCATAACCCTTTCCATCGCAAGACTGCTTGATGTGATCAACTGTGCATTAAGAGAAAAAAAAATTCTTATTTTTATTAATATTCAAATTTCTTATTTTTATTTTTTATTTATTTTGTTTTTATTATTTAAATTCTTATTTCAAAACAATGTATTTTGTATTTTGTACTGCATTTTAACAATATTATTGTTGAAAGTATGAGTGAATATTGTATTTAATACGGTAAACTATTTGTAAATTTTAACATGTTCTAATTAAAAATGTTTTCACAACATTAACACAAAGTACATCAATGGGAAAAAAAACCAAATAAGAAACTCCTACATGTATTAGTTCGAGGTATACCTGGAAGTGACACAGTTCCTAGCTTTTTGTGACAAATCGGTTGGGAACCCTGCTCCAGAACATATTTATGAGTTTGAGGCCTGTTACTTTCGATTTCTTGTTCTGTTCGTACTATTATCAGTCTCATTCCACGCATATTTATCTTTATAACCGTCGGCACACCCTCGTCTATCTTATCAGTTATTCAGGTTCCAGCAACACTCGCTATAAGGCATGTCAGTTGATCTTCATAGTTTGATTTTTATCTCGGCAGACTTAAAACATTATCAATATTGTGCCCTTTTTTGTATTCCAATTGCATCCCAGACTTTATTATATACGGGTTATGTGACTCCAATTTGTTATGGTTTCACATTCGCTAAGCATTAGTGCGGATAGGCTTATCTTTATTTCCGGTCAAAACAAAAGCCCGGATATCGTATAGGGGCAAATAAATTATTAAAAAAAAAAAAATCTTATTTGGCGTTACTCCTTTATTTTCTTGTAAGTTTTCTATTTTCAGTCAGTCGCGATCATCTTTTGATGTTAAATGAAAAGGGGAAAAAAAATTGCTAACGCCTACAAATGCATTTTTAAATTAATTTTGTGTTTTCTTGGTCTGTCAGACTTCATGATAACCGGTTGAGAATAAATTACTTATCAAACTATGACGACGTTTACTTATTTTCCACTATACGATTGTCCAACCATGAAGTAAAACGGATAATTACAAAACAATCTAGATTTGTGAACGTGTTCCAGTTGACAGTCAGTTGTTAGTCATCCATCAATATTAACACTGGCAAGCAGAATTCGCCAACATTCCGAAATTTATATTTACAAAATATTTTATTGTGTTTTTGTGGCTTTAATTTTAAGAAATAATATTTATTTATATTTTCTAAAACCAATATATTCGACAGACAGTTCACCTTCTTTTTTTTTTTCTCTCTTTCCTTTAAGGAAAATCTAAACGCATGCGCAGATATCACGTCATTACTGAACTTCCGTCGGCTGCTACCTTTCGATGATTATAGCGGTATTTATATTTGAGCAAGACGTGGATGCTCAATCACCAATCCAAGATGTGACGCTGTAAGTATATTTTGTTAAACTTATTACAGACATTCTTAAATAAAACTTAGCTTTTAAATACCCGTAAAAAAGTGCACTCCATTTCATCATTTTTGTGGTATAAAAAAAATAAGCATAGCTAATATACTAAGATTATCACAATTTAACTAAACTTTAGGCTAAAGCTATAAAGAAGTCAACACTAATTGTGTTGACTCCTTAATTAACATATTTTTTAAAGGAATGTTTACATAAATGTAAGTAATGTAGAAATTCATCTGTTATTTATTTATTTTGTGTGTGTGTGTGTGTGTGTGTGTGTGTGTGTGTGTGTGTGTGTGTGTGTGTGTGTGTGTGTGTGCACGCCCGCGCGCGTTCTTCAGGTATGTATAGTAGGATACGAGATTCTGAAAGCAAAAAAAAAAAAAAAAAAAGGTGGGCATATTAATTTTGTGTTTTATAATCCAATTAAAAAAAGAATATGTAAAAACCAATATTTTTAAACTTAATGAAAAAATAACACAAGAATAAAATTGCAAATTAGACCTATTAAGATAAATTCCAATATTGTATAATTTTAATGGATCAACTTTATCGATTGTAATTTCATGTAGTTTTAATAGATCAATTAATTGTAATTCATAGAATAATTTAATACGTTATAAGTAATTATTTATGATCGTGTGTGTGTTTAAATTTTTTTTTTTTTTTTTTTGTTTATATTATTTTTAAAATTTTTAGTTCTTTCAGTTTAAAAAATTTGCAAATATAGAGGACACTACCATCTCTTTAAAAAAAAAAAAAAACTAATGTATTAATTTGATTTGTGTTTGTAAAATAGTATCCGTTATATAAATTGTTTTCAATACGATGTATTGCTATTGATTCGTGGTATAGCAATTATTTTTTATATAAATTTGTTTCTATTGGTCAAGTTCAATTATTATTAATAGTTCAATTATTATTAATTGAGATAGGGCGCCAAGTCTTTTAGCATTTGCAATTTAATAATAATAATAAATTAGCAAATTTCAGACTCCAGTCATTCGACAGAGTTGGAAAATGTTGCCCAACCTAGTTTACTCATGATCAACTTGATGTTGAATTTTTTTTAGAGTAAGTTACAGAAATCGTATTAAAGGTTGAACAGACCTTCATCAAGAAAAGTCTGCAGTGTAAATATTGTCTACCAGGAAATTTTCTAAAGTAATGCATTTTCGAGCAAAAGTTTCTGCTTATATATCAAAGTTCAAATGATACACCCAAAAATATTGACACTATTCGTATTTCTCAATAATAACAATTGATAAGACGGTTGTTTGTGCGTAACTTAGCCCAGGAGTTATGACGTTGACTTTGCACTATTTTTTTCGTACCGTTTCCTTGCATTTTATCCACCGATGCTTCAGATTCATGATCTTAGTTTTGTAGTCGCTTTCTTGAAGGTTCTGAAAAAAGGAGCGTGTGGCCGCTAACACCTGATCATCCACCCAAATTTCCTTCCAGACAAGTCTGTTTTTAGTTTTGAGGATAGAACTGACGAATATGGTGGGCGAGGCAATTCGTAGCCACTCTGATTAATTACAGCCATGGCAGTGTATGAACAGATGCATGATCCTGATGAAACAAAACGCTTTTGGTCAGCATTTTTGGCCTTTTTGACTTCATTGCATCTCGTAATTACTAAGTTAGAACAGTATTATACGTTTGTTTGTTCATTTTGAAGATGATCTACAAGTACTATCATCCCTTTTGAATCCCGGAGGACAGATGCAGTGGTTTTCTGACTGGAGGTGGCATTCTTCGGAGGTGGTGAATCAGCACGCTTCCATTTGTTTTGGTTGCGTTTTAGACTCTGTTGCCGGTGATGAATCCATGTTTCATCCATATTTGAAAATAGTTGCATATCTGATTAGAAAGTTAAGGATCTGCTTGATAACCAGCAAAAACTTGTTTTGAATCGATGACATTTCTCATCGGATGTCAACAGTTGAGTTGCTGTAGCCTCTACTATTTCTCTACCAATTACTCGCCGACCATCCATCACCTTTAACTTTATTGAACATGAACTTTATTTGTTTTCTAGAGTGGTTGCTGTTGATGGAAGTCAATTGCTGTTTTCATTTTAGATGCCGATTCCTTCGCGTTTAAATTCAGCCACCCAGTTTTCGACATTTCCACATGATGGAGCAGATTCTCCTAATTAATTAATATTCTGAATTTCCTAGAAAATAAAGGTTTCTTTTTATTTGAAACGATAATTGCAATATTGACTATGACAAATCTGTTTCATATATTGGAGAACGCATTACTTCGTTGTATCTGTCATTCGACAGTATGCATAGTGTAGGGAATGTGGCGTCTCCGGTGGTTTCTCCATTTTTAACTTTTTTCTTTTTGTTGCTTATGTAAGTGTTATGTTGGGTTCTGTTGTTTCTCCTGGCATATGGCCGTGGGATCCCACATTACTCCACACACCACTGTCTCTGTCTGTCTGTTTCTCGATAACGAGAATTTCCCAGTGGAAAGACTTGAGTTCGAGTCCCGTCGATGACGGGAGGAATTTTTATGGGCCTTTTTTTACAACGTGGCTGAGTTAGTCTGTCTCAGGCGAGGGCAGCATGGTTTTTTTCTCTCGGAAACTCTTGTTTTTCGTTCAGGAGACAGGACCTATATCACGCTTCCTGATAATCCACTCAAATAGTGAAAATCCCATAGCAAAGATGTCGCTTTTCTTTATACAGAAGGGGTTAGAGGGCTTGGCAGGCTCTCCGAAATCGCTAAAGCGGCTGCGTTCTGATGACCTCTTAATCGAAACGAAAAATTAGCATTCGGAACAGCTTCTTCGAACTATCTTAATTGGGGGGAAAAACCAGTTATTGTTACCATACGTAAAACACGAAATTCATCTCATGGCGTGATCTCCGATTGGGATCTTATGGAAGTTTCAGAGGAAGAAATTTGTTCAGAGCATAAGCCGCAAGGAGTGACAGCTGTAAAGAGAAATTTCGTACGTAGGAATGGAAATAGAGTACCTACTAGGAACCTCATCCTTACTTTCAACTCCCCAACGTCTCCAAATTCCATCAGCTGGGTATTTGCACTGTCCTATAAGGCCATACGTACCAAATCCCATAGGATGCTTCAAGTGTCAAAAATACGGACACTCGCAAATGGCCTGTCGTGGCGCTCTTGCATGCCTTCGATGTGGTGCAAAGAACGACAAAATCATGGATTGATCGGCTAAACCTGTATGCATTAACTGTCAAGGAGAACATCCTACATACTCAAGAGCATGCCAGCAGTAGGAGAAAAAAGAGATGCCGAGCTTGAACATATCCTATCAGGAGGCGAGGAAAGTAGTGAAGAGAATAAATAGCAGTAAGCCAACGTATGCTGAGAAAGTTGTAGAGAAGTACCCCCAATTTCTCGCTATTTATTGAGCTCATAAAAGCTCCGCCTACAAAAAAAAAAAAAAAGAAAAGTCAGCTGCACTCCTATATCCGTACCTCCTAATGCTCCACCACTACCAAAACAAATTGTTACATTAAGCAAAAAAAAAAAAAAAAAAACCCGGAGGAGCCACAAGTCGCACAAGAAATAATGGTAATGGATATAGAATTTAAGGAGGTACCAGACAATTCAGTCCTGGAACTCTTTCCACAAGAAGAAGAAGATATGGATACAGACCAGCGTCCTTTCTTTCCAAAAAAAAAAAAAAAAAAAAAAGGACAAATCCAGGACTTAGAAAACAGTCTTTCAGGAGTCACCAAACGGACCCAACAAACTAAAATAATGACTACATTTAAATTCGTGCAATGGAACTGCTGTAGATTTCGTCGGAATAGAGTTGATATCAAGGCCCTTCTGCGTAAGTATGAGCCAACCTGCTTTTGCTTACAGGAGACATATTTAAAGGCAAATGAGGACTCTTACTTGCTTAACTATTCAATTCGTAAAGACAGAGCTGGGGATGGAATCGTCTCCGGAGGAGTCTCCATTTCGGTCGGTAACCATATTCCTTTTCAAGCTACACCACTTACCACAAATTTAGAAATATAGCGGCATAGTGTTTTGTGGAAGGCGCCACCGGTGGTTTCCCACATCTGCGCCATGGTACTTTGTGAAGTACAGAATCTCTGTAAAAGCCAGAAAAAGTGTAATGTCTGGTTTATGTCAGTAGTGTTATGTTCTGTTTGTAGTAGTGAGGACCATAGGATTTCTTTTATAGATGGTTTAAACTTGGGAGGATCATTAAATGCCTCTGAGCTGTATGTGGCATGAAAGGCTTTAGGAAAAATAATGTCTAAAGAGTCAAGTAAAATAACAAAACCAGCGTCCAATAGAATTTTTGGTCTCTGGGCTGAATTGGAGGCGGTGACAACAGCTTTGGTCGTGGACAATGAGTGCCTCAAGGTACGAGCTAGGGATCTGGAGGAGAGTGCTTGTCAGATAAATCAAATTTTAGATTGCCAGATTTAACTTCATAAGAAATCTTATGCAGAGATAGTGAGTCAGGATCTCAAGTTAATTGACCCTGTGGACATCAGGAATAAACCAAGATCCAAAGAGGGGACTGGCAGTGCTAGTCGGGATAGATCCTTATCAGTTCCTAGAGGTATGCCTAATCCTCAGAATCTGGTTATTCTCAGGCCCACCGAGGACTCTTCCTTGAGTTCGAGTCAGGGCATAAAGCAGAAAGTGACTGAAGTCATTAAGCGTGACCACAAACAGATGAAAGTAAAAGGTATTCGTCTCCTTAGGAATAAGGGGAACCTTGTGGAGACCACAAATTCGGTGGATGCTAATAGGATCTCTTCTGCTCCTGCCTTGAAAGAGGTAGGCCTTACAATGGAGAAACCTCGGTTAACAGATCAAACAGTGTTAATATATGGTGTCCCTCGTTAAGGAGGATATACTTGAAGATCTATTCTTTAAAAACTTAAAAGATTTTGGATTCTCGCAGGGTGAAGTTAAAGACGAGGTGACTTTCAGATTTAGTTCTGGATCAGGTACAAAAGTGGTTAATCGGGTTATCGGATTTAGTCCTCGTATGATGAGTTATATTCTGGAGAGTGATAGAATCTATCTTGTATTCACATCACACAAGTTCCGTAGGTTTACGATTGTAAACCTACGGAATGTTTCCATTGTTTGGGGTATGGCCACTCGGCCTAATTTTGTTCCCATAAGGCAGTTTCTTGTGGACACTGTGCAGAGGGTGGTCATGTCTATGGAGAGTGTCCCCATAAAGATTTTCCAAAATGTATAAACTGTAAGAGACGTGGTAGAGATTATAATCATTGTGTAAGGGATGTTAAGTGTCCAGAATACTTGAAAGCGGTACAGCTTACGGACAGTAGAACAAAACGTGAGTGATAATGGTTAATGGTTCAAATTCAGTGACAGAGTGGCTGATAAGAATCCAATTTTGGGTGATGTTATATATGAGGGTGTAAAAGTTCTTCAGATAAATGGTCAGCACTCAAGAGTGGCAATGGATGAGTTTAGAATATGGCCATTTGAAAATAACTTTTGACATTTATTTGCAAACAGGAACCCTTTTATTCTTTGCAGGTAGGAGGTGGGGCCCATAAAGTTATGGGTTTTCCAACCTCTGCAAGAATTATTCATTTCCTTGAAAAACCCCCAAAAAGTGCAATAGTTTTAAATAATGATCTGGTGGTTACCTACATTACAGGTATGTGTACGGACACTGTGACCTGTTTAATGATCTCCACACCTTTCATAAGTTTTTATATTGCGTCTGTTTACTGTCCGCCAACTGAAGACATACAATTGAGTCTCTATCGGATTCATGTACTTTTGAACTGTCCATTGTACTCTCAACCTACAGTGGGGTTAATGTCTGTGGTTCCAAACCTATTGGAGACCAATGTAAATATCGTAGCTAAAGATCGTGATAACTTTATAGCTCCGCAAATCTTCTCAAGAACTGCCTTTACATTGAGGACTTAGCTAAGAACTTCAACTTCTCCTGGGAATTGAATTCACAAAAAGACAAATGATTAATGTAGAAACGGAAGATTTACTAATTGTTATTGTGCTGATTTATTTAATTTAATCAATGGTGATTTGGGTCAACTGCTATTGACAAGATGTCAGCAGGTTTGGAAGTTCTAGCGGATAGACTAGATAGTGCTGTTAATTGTATGTGGAGGTGGTCTTTCTTTGAAGAGTATTTCTGTAGTTAAACATAGTCTATTGTATGTAAACTAATTATATGTTGTTTTCCGGATTCTCAGGAATTCTGAGACTCTGAGCACATTTAAAACAAATGTTGTATATATCTGTTTATATAATAATTACTGTTTCTTGGTGGACTGAGGATAATTTGTGGAATTTTCTCCACTAGTGATTCACTTTTCATTCATTTCTTATTTCATTTTATTTAATTATTCGGTCGCTCCAAGTTCAGGGTAATCTGGAAGCGAGATAGGCACCCACCGGTATTGCACTACCTCCGGTGGTTGCGGGACTTGTGCATTCGGCACAAACAGACAGTGTAAACCCGGGACTAGAGAAGGGCACCAGGTAACAGCTGTCTTGTATCGGCGGTGGTATAATACCGCACACATGTTTTTAAGCCAACTTCGTAGAGGTTCTACGGCTGTACAGATGAACTAGGTGGAGATGGGCTTTTGCCTAGGAGTCGCCCTTGATTCTGGGATACACGAATGCTATGCACCAGGAGGTCATAGATAATATAGTATTTTATATATGTATAACGAGAATGTTAATGTATATAAAATTGTATATATATTTTGTAACGTTTATATATAAATGTAATAATTTTGTGTACAAATAAATGGAATGTTGTTGTCTCTGGCTTCTTGGCCGCAGTCAGTAGCAGTTCCTCTAAACTGGTTGCTACCTGGGAACGACATTCCCTCCACAGGCAGAACTTGATGGTCTCATTAGCCAATTGCCGTACTCTTTTCTGTTATTAGGGGACTTCAGTGGAAACAATACTCTGTGGGACAGTGCTGACATCAGTGGAAGGGGTCGGACTATAGAGCGCATATTCTAAATAAATTGTCTGGCTCTTCTCAATGTGAGACAACACCATTTTCCACGTACGTACCTGTGCATTTACTGCGATTGATCTTTTTGTATGCACTCCTTCTCTCCTCACTGTTTGTTTATGGGAGGTTTAAGGTAGTGATCACTTCTCCGGCTTGAACAAAAGCCGAGAATTAGGGTTGAATTTGAAAGTGTCTGCAATTCTGCCCAGACACGATAGGAGGGAGTATATGATGAGAGCCTTGTCGATCAATTCGGCCCTGGAAAGATTGTGCAAGGCTCAAGGGGTAGAATTTTTTTCAGCCTGGACTGTACTTGTTAACAGGAGAGATTGCTTCTACAGGGATGGGATACACTTAAATAGAAAGGGTGCAAGAATATTTGCTGATGCTATCGAGGCAGTGTTAGGTGGGTCGGAAAACTGCTAGCTTGGGGGGAGACAAAGACCAATAGATTGACAGTAGCCACTGGCAGAGGTGAAAGAGATTCTTGCACTGCTTCTATTAGGATGAGCAGAAGCCTGAAAAACAAGATGCATGGTATTTCAGAGACTCCTGGGAGCCATTGCGGTACAAGTAAACACATGGGTTGTGTTAGGGTAGCTAAGAATAGAAACAGGTGCAGGTATACTTGCGTGTACACCAATGCTAGGAGTTTAGTAAATAAATTTGATGAATTTGAGGTATTGCTCAAAACATCAAAGGCAGATATTGTTGGGATATCAGAGACGTGGTGTCACACAGATATAAGGGATGCAGAACTGCAATTTGGGGAGTACAACGTCTACAGAAAGGATAGACAGGATAGGAAGGGGGGAGGGGTTATGCTATTAGTTAAGAAACACATAAAAACCAAGGAAGTGAAGCCAGTCGACATCGCTGGACAGTGCAGTGTTGAGTCAGTTTGGTGTGACATAAGCATTGGGAGATCAAAATTGAGAGTAGGAGTGTGCTATAGGCCTAATGACTCTGATGAGTATAATAAGGAACTGTACAGGGAAATAGAGTGGGCCAGTAAATCAGAGAGTCTTATAATGGGAGATTTTAATTTCCCAGATATTGACTGGAATTTGGGGGCTGGTTACTCACACACTAGCAGGGCTTTTGTGGATTTATTGGATGATTGTTTTCTACATCAGCATGTTCGGGAGGCAACTAGAGGGAGTAATACTCTTGATTTGA
Source organism: Mastigoproctus giganteus (assembly GCF_048544385.1). Taxonomy (NCBI): domain Eukaryota; kingdom Metazoa; phylum Arthropoda; class Arachnida; order Uropygi; family Thelyphonidae; genus Mastigoproctus; species Mastigoproctus giganteus. Next base: position 43,787,132 of record NC_143586.1, on the reverse strand, counting down.
TTATCAGCAGTGATTCTTCATGCATTAAGAATCTGCAGATAAATGAACCACTAGGTGGCAGTGATCACAGTGTGCTGAAGTGGGATTTACTGAAAGAGGTAACTACCATTAGGGGTAAAGGGAAGGGTTATTGCTTCCGTAAAGGCGACTACGATGGACTGAGACAGTATTTAAATTCTATACAGTGGGACCAACTGATGATGTTACCAACAGCAAATTCAAAATGGGAAGCATTCAAAGAACTTATCTTGGAAGCTACTAGGCTTTACATACCAACTAAGAAATATTGTTCAAGGTTTAGGCCAAAATGGATGTCAGATGAACTAATGAGGCATATGGCAGAGAAGAAAAATGCATGGGATACTTACAAATTAACACATGACACAGAAGCCTATGATAGATACAAGTTGATATGCAACCAAGTTACAAAGGAGGTTAGGCAGGCGAAGGCAGATTACGAGAAATCCTTGGCAAGGGATGCAAAGAAAAACAGCAAAGAGTTCTTTACTTATGTAAACTCTAGAAGGAAGGGGATGAATCAGATTGGTCCACTTGATATTGATGGGTCAACTGTTGATGATCCTGCTCAGGTAGCTAACAAACTAAATGAATATTTTGCATCGACATTCACACATGAGGAGTTATTCAGCAAGGGGAATGCCAGAGGTGTATTCAACTCTAGCAGTAAGCTACAGAATCTTGAAATAACTGGGAGTAAAGTGGAGGAGAAACTGTTGAAGATAAACACAAGAAAGGCACCCGGGGTGGATGGGATCTATCCAGTTATATTAAAGGAGGCAGCAAAGGAAGTAAGCAAACCCTTAGCCATAATTATGAGAGCTTCCTTGGACTCAGGGGAGGTACCCATAGACTGGAAATGTGCAAATGTGACCCCAATTCACAAAGGAGGATCAAAGGCTGACACAAGTAATTATAGACCTGTGAGCTTAACTTCTGTTCCAGGAAAATTAATGGAGGCACTGGTTAAAGAAGCACTGCAGGATCATTTAGACAAGACTTCAGTTATAGCTCAGACACAGCATGGTTTTGTTAAGGGGAAGTCTTGCCTGACCAACTTGATTGGATACTATGATGCAGTCACAAAAGAACTGGATACAGGGAATAACTTTGATATTATATACTTGGATCTTAGAAAGGCTTTTGATACTGTTGCACATGGAAGACTGCTACACAAATTGGAGCAGTGTGACATTGGAGGCAAATTGCTGCTATGGATAAAGGGGTGGTTGAGGGGGAGAAGACAGAGAGTGGTAATCAATGGACACTGCTCATCGTGGACTAATGTTATTAGTGGAGTCCCTCAGGGCTCAGTGTTGGGTCCATTATTGTTTTCTGTATTTATAAATGATATTGATGATGGTATATCAAGCTTAATGTCCAAGTTTGCAGATGATACAAAGGTTGGCAGGGTTGTCAAGGACACTACTGACACTATGCTGCTGCAACAGGATCTGGAAAGGTTGAGCAGATGGGCTGAGAGGTGGCAAATGAAGTTTAACATTGACAAATGTAAAGTGCTACACATGGGAAACAGCAACCCCAGAGCAACGTATCAACTCTGTGGTACTACACTGACAGTGGTAGAGAATGAAAGGGACTTGGGGGTGATTGTGCAGGCAGATATGAAGTTCTCTGAGCAGTGCAGACGGGCTGCAAGAGTAGCTCATGGAGTATTGTCAATGATATACAGGAATTTTTCCAGCAGGGATAAGGAGGTGATTATTCCCTTGTATAAGGCAATGGTCAGGCCACACCTAGAGTACTGTATACAGGTCTGGAGGCCTCATTTCAAGAAGGACGTAGAGCTGCTGGAACGAGTACAGAGAAGGGCAACAAGATTAGTGAATGGAACAAAGGGGTGCTCTTACGAAGAAAGGCTTAAGTTTTGCAAATTACAGTGTCTGGAGACTAGGCACCAGCGAGGTGATCTGATAGAGGTGTATAAAGCCTTGAATGGTTTAAGCATGCTCAATGCTGATGGGATTCTTCCTCTAGCTCAGAAAAATCACCTGAGAGGGCATAAATTCAAATTGAGGAAAGACAGATGTAGGATAGACGTGCGGAAATTTGCCTTTAGCCAGCGGGTGGTTGGTTGGTGGAACAGACTGCCATCCCTTGTGGTGGAGGTTGATAGCCTAAATAAGTTTAAGGCTCAGCTGGACAGGTATTTTGAACGAACAGAGGGGTGAAGTGGAAGTGGGTTTTTTTTTTTTTTGGCTGATGCTGCATAAGCTTGCTTTCTTGCATCAAATGCCTCTACTAATGCTAATGCTAATATCCACCCTTTATAAAGAGAGACCATGCCACTCATCTAGGAAGCCACAGTTGAAGATCGATCACACTGACTGGAATGCCTCCAAACATCTGGCATCCTTTAATATCGCCACTGTCAGCAAGGATCCAATTAATGACGCAGTAAAGCACATCACAGAAAATATTGTCCAGGCAATGGAAATTGCAACTCCGGACATCGACCCGGTTTCCACAATTTACAAAACCATAGTGGAATGCAGAATGCACAACAAGATCAGGGTGTATTTTAATTGTACTCTCCAGGGTTTTTCCTATATACCGCTGTAGCTTCTGAAAAGGCAAAAGGCCAAGTCCGGCAAGTGTAGGTGTGTAAGTATGTGTGTTGAGTTCCGGCACCTAGCGACTTCGCAGTCGGGGGCAAGGGACATCAGGGTCCCTGACTCCCAACCTTGGCCACGAGGAGGCGTGCCAGGGTCCACTTCCAACCAGAGACACTTACTGGGGCTATCAGGCAAGCCTGGGATCCCCGAAGAATGCACAACATAGTGTTTGGGTAAGGCGCCACTTTTGGTTTCCCACATAGGTTCAAATCAAGACGTGATGGATATTTCACCGTTATTCCACCACAGATAATCTAATAGCCTTCAAACGTGCATGCGCCAAAGCACATTATGGTGTGGGGTTTGTGGGGTACATTCCCTCGAATTCTGCTAGGGCTTCCTTCCACTTCTGTTCTGGATATCGTGACCCCGCCGGTTTCCATTTCGGTTGCTCCTCGTTGTAGTTCTTGTACTTGCTGTTTCTTCTCCAGTTCTGGTTCCGTTGTGCTGTATTCGTTGTTCTTTATAGTTGGTTGCTCATATCCTACTTGATTTTTTTTTTCAAGGTTGCAGGAAATTTTTTCCCAGATTGCAGGAGCTATCAGGTTCTTCGTGACGATGGTCCGTCTCTGGTCTGCTATTCAGTGATCTGAACATTCGGGAACCTTCCCATCCACTTGGTATGTAGTTTATCCCGTATGCTGTCTCTAGCTTCATTACTTCGTAGTATGCTCGCATGATGAATGTATTCATTTTAATTCTCCACTTCATGCGTTGGCTTTCTTCCTTCTTGGATGGTCACTAGCGCAATTGCGCGGAAAGCACTTCTAGTTGGTTGGGCTGAGTGGCCTTGCCCTCAGTTGTGTCATACAGAGAACAGCGCCACTGTCCTCCGCGGGTGACTGTCTCCGTCATTTCGAATCGACCCCTCTGCCTAATACTTCTTAGCAGAGTTGCATTCTGCTTAAATCTTAACTCGATTAAGTGGGTGTTTAGGGGCATTGTGACTGCAACTTATAAATACTGTAATTTCCACAATCTTTTCGTACTCAAAACCAGCAGAGTACTTGTATTAAAATCATGTTTGTTTATCTTATTTCTAGAAAAAGTTGACTGACATTTGTCTGTAGTAGTTAAATGCAAATCGAGTTATTTTTAACTAAACGAATTCTTACCACGAAGAACAGCTTAATAGGCCTATTATAATGCAAACTGGACAACAGCTGAAATTGTTCATCCGTGAATTTTATGCGCCATTTAAACACTTAATAAATGAAATAAAGGATAGCGAATCTTGTCAGTTTTTCGTAGCGTGCTATCTTCATTAAAATTTAGTCACGAAAGTCTTCACACGACATTTCCAAGTAAACAAGGTGATGTCACGATGACCTAATTATTGAACAAAAGCTGTGTGTGTGAGGAGGGGAACCCACCATTTTCTCCAGGTAGTGCGTGGTGTTTTCGTACTTTTGTGTTCTTGACTCTTTTATCCAGTGAAACATTTTTTAATCGGTTCTTCTTAATAACAGACTTGCCCATTAGGTAATATCCTTTCTTAGTGCATCGTAAAATAAGTTTATTTTTTTCGCTTTGTACGAAAGGCGATATGTAGGTAGCATTTAGAAGGATTTCAAGAGATCGGTACATGTAGAATTTGTAAAGAATAGTAGCGAGTTTTTCCTGTTAGTCTGTACTCACGGTGCCAATACGTAAAGATGGCCGAAAGACTTCCTTATTCTTATGTACCAGGATATTTTGCCTAGATGTGAGATGACTGAGTCCAGAAAACTTATCCTAATTTTTTGCAGGTAACTTCCCTTAATGTTCTTTGACTAATTATTGGTGATACGTGGTTCTAGGATAACGCTAGCACATAATCAGGTGTGTTTTGGTTTATATTCTGAAATCTAGTGAATATATATACTAGAATATATATATATATATATATATATATATATATATATTTACTAGATGCAGAATAATGGATTTACCAAGTTAATAATGGTTATTGGCATGGTTGTTTAGTAGTAGTAAATGGCCTGTGGTCAAAATTGTATCTTTCCGGTAACTATTTTTTGCAGGCCATTATCGCATAAACATTGCCAAAAAATTTCTGGTGTGGGAACACAGCTTTTAAGACTGTCTAGTTTAAATAGTCTGGGATGCAAAACTTTTAATGTCTGAAATCCAAAGAATCTCCTCCCTGCTGACTTCCATGAATCCTTGCAGTATGGGCGAATCCCCAGTGGCTTCCCGTTAATGGCTTCAGTTTATATTACCTCATGTCAACTTGTCAATATTATATGCATTTTTAATACGGGCTTCTCAGAGGGCATCCCGCGTCGCTGAACAAGCTTACGCCAGTTTTCCAGAATAGCTTTGCTGACTCACTGGGACAGATTTACCAATAGGTAGAGTAGGCAAGTGCCTGCGGGTGACTGTTTTCTGAAATATCTTATTGGAACATATTAAAGTGATAGGTATATGTTCCAGATATGTGTTAGACTAATGGCAGGAAGGGGTCATTAATCTGCCTCTGTTGACTGATGGAATAATACATTCTGTTAACAGAATCGGTGTAATAGAGCAGGTGCCATAGGCGAATAGTTAACTTTCGAAAACTAATATTGGGCATAAATGTGAATAAATTCTTCATGTATATTTGCAAATTTATTTTACCTGAAAAGGAAATTATTGGCATGATGCTCTCAACTTGTTCTACTGGATATACACTATAAAAAATGCACATCACAATTTTTTATCAACTGGCCAACCTATCAACTGGCTCAGTTGATACTTATTTTTTCATCCAAAATTCCTTGTGTTTGAAAAGTGTGGAGTTACAACTATTGCTGGTCAACGTTGTTTTGGTAGTAGTTGAGAAGGTTCGGAAGACTGTATGAAATGTTGAGCAAAGAAGTTATGTAGTTTCCAATGAGTTAGTCAATCTTAGGCAGAGGGAGTACAGTTTCTTCCCCCCCCCTATCCTCAGGTGAGATTGTAGTTAGCCGATCTAAGGTAGAGAGAGAGAGAGAGAGTTTTTCCACATGAATATTCTGGAGTTGTTGTTGGTTTAGGGATTTATTAGGCGCATCGGCAACTATGGCCATAGTGCGCCAGATATTCTGGATTTTCAGCCCTCACAACATGGAGATCGGCCCGTGAACGTACATAATATATACGATACGAATTTTAGACCATCTGTGGTACAGTTAAAATACTTTTTTTTTTCTTTGCTTCTATTAGTGGTACCAATGCATGCGAACCTTTTCATGTCCATTATGCTAATTTTTACCATAATCACTGATATACAATTACGTAATATTTATTTGATGTTATAAGATATCTTCTTTTCAAAAATGAAGAGGAATAACCACAAAATAAACGGTTATCAATCGAAAAAGGTTAATAGAAAATATATTGGAATACTGTAAATTCTTACCTTCGGCTTTAAGTTTCTCTATTGTATTTTTTTTTTTTTTTTTTTTTTTTTTTTACAATATTATATTCTCATTTATAATGTCAGTGTTTTTATTAGTTTCGATTATAATATTTTTACCATTGACACGTCTAAGATGTATCAGTCCTAATTAATTTCGGAATGGCGATAAATTGTGATTATTCATAGATTAATTATGTAATGAAACAATCTTACACCACATGTAATTCAAAGTAAGTTTAAGCGCTTGTGACCTAATTACTTTACTATCATCAGACCAATACATGAGCTCCTGATCCTTCGCTGCCAAACTGGCTTTGAATTATTCATGTCTTATAAGAGTTTCACTACATAATTCATTCAAATTAAATTTTTATACGCGATAGTACAGTGTTATATGACCCTCTCTCAGATATACTGACGCAGTTTAAGTGTCCTGTCTTGACATGAGAGCCACTTCTGATTGAAGAATTAAAATCGACCCAGTTTAAGTCTGCCCGTTCATCTGGATGAGCATCCCCTGATCAGATTACATCTGCAGCCCTCATTTCCGGTTATATTGCACACGTTGCTCTTATTTCCTTTCCAGCTGTTAACACGTGCAGGTTCGAATCCCATCTGTAAACCCCGAAAGTTAAAGCACTTCGTGTGTCTCAAGCAGTTGGTCTCTGGAATATGTATAAAGTTTTTTTTTTCTCTCTCTTGTTTGGCATCTTTCAGAAAAACTGACCTCAGAACTCACTTCATAAACACGATAACAGTTCGCCTCCCGACCTGGGTTGCTTTGGTACTAAATATCTTTTAAGGCTGCAGCGTTGTGCCAATGAGAACTGCGATACTGATTTGTTTTTTCTTTTTTTTCGTCTTCTCTCTTTTCAGTTCAGTTTGGTTTCTCAAGCGACCAACTCCTGAAATTGTTATTGGATATTCACAAAATCGTTTATAAGTTCCTGAGAAAAGACTGCACTATATCATGGTACTTATTCATTGCGGGCTATTTATTGTTCCCCAGAGTCACTATTTGCAGCTTAAATCCAAGAAGTGTCATGTGTGGAGGAAGAAAAGTCAGCTCTTTTTTTTCTCTGACACGTTCAAGCTAGCGAAAACCAAAGATAGACTGACTCTACTGACGTACTTCCGTTTCCGGGTTTAAGTATGGCGAAGAGAATAAATAGCCGTAGATCGGTAGTATTCCGACAATTTACTGAGGAGAAAAGTGAGATGCGGATGCTAATTAAAACATCACAAATCCCATTTTATGGTTCCAATCCGTTAGATGGAGTAATTTATGGGGACAGTCTTCCTTTATTTAAGGAAAGCGAAAGCGATTTCTGATTGGATTCAACGTGCGATTACCCTACTTACATTAATCATCACGTAGAGAAAGGATAACGCAATTTAAAACCAAATACATGGAATGAAAGCTAATATATGAGATTTGAGCGATTCTTATTAACTGACGAAAATTTATTTAGTGGGTGTTCACGATTTTAACTAGTGATGGGCATAATCGAGTTTCATATACAACGGAGAAAATTAATCACATTCTCAACTGGGTATGTGGGCAGCAGTGTCAAGAAAGATATTTAGGGATGTTAGTTTTCAGTTGAAAAATTACCAAGCTGTTACAGGTGACAGATCCAGACATGTGACTGGCGTTCAGGACGAACATAAGTATTAGGTTTTTTAGAGAGAGAGAGAAAAAAAAAGTTAAATGAATCTGTCGTTATGCAAGCTAAATTTAGAATTCTACCACTACTTCGTGCTTATAAAAACAAACTTGATATTAATTTCGCTTCGACGTGGATATGACTGCTTTGATTAGTTTTATAATTTAAGTGTGTTATATATGGCGTTTATAATTCAAATGAATAAAATTGTCACATAAATTATCAATATGCAAAAATTAACAGAGAAATGTAGGGAAAAAGGTGGGGCAGGAATTATTTCTCGACTGAGTTTTGCAGATATTGCATAAGTAACTTGATTTGCAGTCAACGAATAGTCCATAGGTGTAGGGGCTATAGCCCGTCCCTTATGATCAAAATAATGTAGATCTTTACTGCTATATGTTAATTAAAAGTTAATTATTCCCCATAACACTGCTTTAGCTCCTTCCTTTAGAAAATCCTGGGATCTCCTCTGCATGGATCGAATTGGTAGGTTGGTCTTGCCAAGGTCAATGGAAAAAGTGTTGCAGATGTCTATGGCACTTGCTTGGGTGGTAATAATGAGTATTGCCTTTGATACTCAGGGTGGTCTCCTTACGACCCTATTCATCCAACGAAGGAATCGCTACTAAAACCCAAGGTGTTGCTTTAAATAGGCGGGAGATATTTGTTATCTCGAATGGCATTACCATACACTGAAAATAGAGTTTTATTTACGGGAAGGGTTTTCATAATAGAATAAGGAACAGATGGTTTTCAGTTCTTTCAGAGACGTGTCAAGAGATCTGAAACAGCAGTTTCACAAAGAAGTAAACTCGTCAACCTATTTTGGCATTATAATGGCAAACAAGACTGTAGCGTCTTACTTCGTTGGAGGAATTTTTGCGAGTGGGAAGCCTTGCGTGTCCCATTGACACAGAGCTATACCGGTTGTTCCGAAGTACATTATAGCTACTGGCAGGTCCGCCCTAACCGGCAAGGCCGATGAGGAGAGAGAGAGACCCTGGTGTCAAGGCCGCCCTAGTACATGAGGCAATAATTTCGGCGCCTGAAGCGAACCTTTAAATTTGGTGTCCCCTTTTCCTTATTCTGATTTTTTTTTTCTTCTTGTGACTTATATGCCCTGTAATAGTTTTGCCTGAAAACAGTTATTTCCTTGAATTTGCCTTAATTATGCCAAATTTAGGAAAATAATTTTTATCTTTGAGTCCTGGCAGCCATAAGGACCAGAGGAGTTTATAAGATAGAGAGACGACAAGAATAGAACATTATTTAGTAGTCTCTTTTAATGTGGACTGGCCAAAGAGAGCCTAAAATATTAAGAAAGCAAATTGGCCATTTGTTTATAAGGTGAGACTGCTGTGACAGCCTGTTTCATGGCTAATTGGTCCCTCCTTATACAGCAGATAGTCTATATGAAATCAGTTTCAAAATTGTAATATAGCCAAAGGTGTCTGAAAATAGTGAAATACCAGGACAACTCGTTACAATGGCAAACTTTCTTGACAAGGATGCTGATACCATTGCATTATCGATGCAGTTTAAATACTGCTGACCGCAAAAAAATAGATGAGGGGAGAAGCCAGTCATTATAAATGTTTAACGATATAAATACACTCAATTTTTAGTGTTAATATTTATTAAAATATGAGCATCTGAAACTGCTCAACCACTAAGTACCCTTCTCTAAAATCCGTAAAATTTTAAAATCCGGCATCTCACAATCCCCGAGACTTCTAGATTTAAAAGAGTTTACTGTATTTTAAAAGCCATTTTGGTCATAGATGTTCAAACTCCCAAAAATTGTGAACTTGAAGAAACATAAGTAAACGCTAGACTGCTTTAATTTAATGTTCATTCGTCGCAACTAGTATTTCGTTTTTTCTTCTTTTTCGGACCGAAGTACGTTTCGGGGCCTATTTCTTAAACATCAAATATTTAAAGTCTAAACTCTACGTGCATTTAAACCTATAACTAGGAGCATTCTCCAAAAGCCATTTTCTAGTAAGAGTCACTTAATGTGCTGTTCTATACTGGCACAAAAAAAAAAAAAAAAAAAACAGAGCGAGGTAAGGCGGCTTGTATTTCCACCTGGCCTTTGCTACGTGAGTAATCAGTCTTTACTGCGCGAACCAGCTGGGATCAAGTTTCTGAGAAATGGCTTCCCTAGTCGTGAATGTGTATAATGCTTCACCAGCCACCATTTCTACTCAGGAGAAAACAGAATAGATGGCGCCACATATATGCTGTTTGGGGAAGAAATGATAACCAACAAGTTCATATTATAATTGTTTCCAAATCATAATACATTACATATCAGTATATTCCTTTAAGTCTTTAATATAGATAAATTCTCATGTTTTATTTATATCAGTACTTTAATTATAGAATTTCTTTAGAGGCAAAAAAAGCCTTCAGTATTAGTACGAATTTAGTATTAGTAAGAATAAGTAATCTTTATTTTCACAATTCACGAAATAATCACCTATATTTCTTTATCATCTTTAATTCGATGTTGTAAGTAACAAAAATTGAGAATACTCTAATTCATCAGCTAGTTGAGTGAATATTCTTAAAGAAAAGTTGCGACAATAGCCGTGCTGACCCAGTGTAGAATTTGCAACCAACTTTGGTAGCAGAAAGGCAGCTGCTTGAGAGTATGCAAGCACCTGTTCTTAGTACAGTATAACCAGATGGTTGCTATGGGTTGTCCCATTTCCGCCGGAAGAGTGAAATGATGCAGGTTGTCCGATAAGAGACCAGCATCTGTATATGTGTGCCAATGAAAATGAGCTCATTTTATCATTACACTGGCGGCAATGAAATGACTGACATACATACATTAATCATGTTAATTTTTCATTAGAAATGAAGATAAAGCTCTTAATATTTTGGTTGTGTTGTTTAGAGCAGAATTAATATGTAAAGTATGAAGTTTTCTGAGCAGTGCAGACAGGCGGCTAGAGCAGGTCATGGGGTATTGTCAATGATATAAACACTTCCTAATTCATTTCACAAATATACGTTGTCTCAATTCTAATCTCAACGATGTCCATTTCCACTTGCAGTGTGCCAAACCCCATGTACTTTTTCTGACAGAATCTCAGTTATCGGTTGGTTCAACTACTGCTCATCTCGGTTGCCCAAATTATTCGCTGTATGATTCCTTTAGCCTCAAAGGTGGTACTTGTGCATATGTCCGTTCCGATATTCCCTGTCAGAGACTTGGTAATAATTTTCTGTTTATACTCCGGCACGACAACCAAGTCAGTAGAGTTTACAATAAATCGTCAATACAAATATTTATCGTATTTAGTAGTCACGGGCTTGAACCCCGGTCCACTCAAGAAACGCGTGCTATGCACTCGCGCTCCTGACCACTGGGCTACGTCGGGCCTTTGGAATCTCCTCTTTTCGATCTTCTCTGGGCTTAAAATCTCTCTACCTCTGTGTCAAATTCATCTGTTGTCTCTATCGTTCTCCCAACTCCACTAATCACTTGGAGCTCTTTGACTTCCTCTCTTTGCAACTTAACTTTCTCCAGTCCAACTTTCCTAACAGTGAGGTAATTTTCCTTGGTGATTTTAATGTTCACAACTCCAGCTGGCTTCCGTTTTCTAGTCACACCGACCCAGCTGGTCGAGATGCTGAGGCTTTTGCAATTACTAATGACCTTGCACAGATTGTTCATTTACCTACAAGAATACCGGACAATCCTAACCATACAGCCAACACGCTTGAACTTTTTCTCACAAACAACCCTTCTAAGTACACGGTCGAAGTAGAGGTCCTTTAGGCACCTCAGATCAGAACTTGGTGATTCTCTTCTCCAATGGAGCCTTTATCTCATGGCTGTTTCCAACCTCGTGTTGTTTGGCATTACAAGAATGCAAAATGGGATGACCTGCGAGATTTCTTTTCCTTGGTCGGATTACTGTTTCAAAACTTTTGATGTCAACTTTTGCTCAGATCGTGTCAGTGAAATTATTCATGCAGGAATGGAATCATTTATCCCACACTCCACTTTAAAATCTAGTCCTTTATCTAATAAACCTTGGTTTTCCAATAAATATGCTAAGGCTGTTCAAGAGAAGAACGTTGCATATCGTAATTGGCTTGTTTCTAATTCTTCAGTTTCATTTTCTGCCTACACCAAAGCTCGCAACAATTGTAAAGCAGTTATTAATCAGTTCAAACTAGAGTTTGAACAGGCTAAGAGTAGAAAACTTGCTTCTTGCCCTAATGGTAGCCGAGCATTCTGGTCTCTTGCCAAAGCTATTGGCCGCAACTTTTGCCCATCTCTGCTCCCACCTCTATCCAAACCAGATGGTTCTGTTGTCACTTCAGCCAAGGATAAAGCTGACCTGCTAGCATCCCATTTTTCTTCCAACTCATGTATTAATGATCTTGGTAAAACACCTCCCATCATTCCCAACACGCTCCATTCAATGCCTCATGTGGTCTTCCATTAAAAGGATGTCAGAAGGATTTTAACGAATCTTGATGCTAAGAAAGCTCCAGGTCCCGATGGTATTTCTTCACTTGTTCTCAAAAACTGTGCTCCTGAACTTACTCCTGTTCTTTGCCGCTTTTTTTTCACTTTCTTATTCCAAAGGTGTTCTTCCTTCTGCTTGGAAATTTGCTCATATCCAGACAATTCCTAAAAAGGGTGACAAATTCCTCCCGTTCAGTTATCGTCCCATTGCAATTACTTCTACTCTTTCTAAAGTAATGGAGAAATCAATCAACTGCCAACTCTTAAACTACCTAGAAACCTTCCGTCTGATAAACGATCGCCAGTATGGATTCCGTCAGTGTCGATCCACTGGTGATATTCTGGCTTATGTTACCCATTTATGGACTAATTCAATGGAAAAGTTCGGTGAAACACAAGCAGTTGCTCTTAACATCTCAAAGGCTTTCGATCATGTTTGGCATAAAGGTCTTCTAAACAATCTTCCATCTTATGGTTTGCCAACTGTTTTTTTTTTTGTAATTGGTTATCCAGTTTTCTCTCTGATCGCTCACTGAGGGTGATGGTAGATGGCTCTGTCTTCTAACTTCTCCGCTAAATGCTGGTAACCCCCAAGGTTCAGTTCTTCCCCCCCACTCTTTTCCTCTTGTATATTAATGACCTTCTTCCATCGGCTGGAAATCCTATCCATAGTTTTGCCGATGATAGCACATTGCATTTCCACTTTCCATTTTGAGAAACCTTGCCCTGCTCAATCAGTGCAGCGCCTCCATAGCCAGGTGGGCAGGAGCAGCATTGCGTGGCACACGCTTCTTGATTAGACCGGGGTTCGAGCCCGTGACCACCAAATACGAAGGATGCGGAAAGGTCAGGGAATGACAACCGCATATCCCCGGAGCAATATGGTCTTAGTTGCTAATGCTCCTAAAAAAAAAACCAAATAACAAATATCAGCTCAATCAGTGTCAACTTCTCGAATATCTGCTACCAATTCCTTAAATGCCGATCTCCAGGTAATTCTCCAGTGGCGCAAAGACAACTTAGTTGATTTCAATCCTTCTAAAACTCAGTCTTGTCTTATATCTCGCAAAAAGGATTCTTCTGCTCCTATGCTTATCTTTGGTGACACTCCGATTTCTAGGCAAAATGATATATCTCTTTTGGGGATTACCCTGACTTCTAATCTCTCTTGGCACAAGCACATTACCAATATTGCCTCCTCTGCATCTAAAAAAACTTGGTTTTCTCTTTCGCTTTCGGCGTTACTTTTCTTCCAAACAGCTGTTCACTCTGTACAAATCGCAAATCTGCCCTACCATGGAATATTGTTCCCACATCTGGGGTGGTGCCCCCAAAACCCCTCTCAGGCTTCTTGATTCCATTCAGAAGAGGGCAGTTAGGTTAATTAATGATTCATCTCTAACAGAGTCTCTTCACTAGCTGTCTCACACAGGCGCCTCCGTAGCCAGGTGGGAAGGAGCAGCAGTGCGTAGCACACGCTTCTTGATTAGACCGGGGTTCGAACCTGTCACGATCAAATACGGAGGATGCGGAAAGGTCAGGGAATGACCACCTCATATCCCGGAGCAATATGGCCTTAGTTGCTAATGCTCCTAAAAACCAAAATAACAACAAATAACATAACAGCTGTCTCATAGACGTACTGTTTCTGCTGCATGGCTCTTCTACAGATACTTCCATGGGCACTGTTCTTCTGAATTGGCTTCTATAATTCCCGCTTTCTCTTTCAAAACAGTCCGAATACATGCCGCCAACATCCATTTACTCTCCAACTTCAATCTCACAGAACCAACTTTTCATCTTCCTCGTTTATTCATTCAACTGCCGTTTTCTGGAACAACCTTCCTTCATACGTATTTCCTTAAAATTTCAGTCTACAGAAGTTCAAGTCCAATGTCAACAAATATCTTCTCTCGTCTTCTCAACCTCCAACACAAGCACGGTACTAAGTACTACAGGTTCTAATACCTCTCATGTTTGGGGTTTACTTAAAAAAAAAACCAAAAAAACCCTAGGAATTTTGCTAGTAGGAAAAAGGAGGTGATTATCCCTTTGTATAAGGCAACTTGGTCCCACTGTATAGAATTTAAAAACTGTTTGAGACCACTGTATTCACCTCTAAGAAAGCAAAAACTCCTCCCTTTACCCTTGACGGTAGTTACATCTTTAAGTCAATCCCAAATCAATACATGTGATCGCTGCCTCCTAGTGATTCTGCAGATTCTTAATGCAGGAGTCATCACTGCTGATAATCAGATCAGGAGTATTACTCCTTCTAGTTGCCTCTAACATGCTGCTGTAGCGATCCAATAAATCCACAAAATTCTTGCTAGTTTGTGAAAGACCAACCCACAAGTTCCAGTCAATATTTGGAACCCCATTATAAAACACTCTAATTACTGGGCCACTATTTCTCTGTACAGCTGTTCGTTGTATTCGTCAGAATCGTTAGGCCTATGACTCGTACTCCCATTTTTGCTTTCCCACTGCTTATGTCACACCAAACAGACTGAACATTCTACTGGCCACCCATGTCAATGGATGCACTGGCTTAGATTTTATGTGCTTCTTAACTAAGAGCATACCCCTTCCTCCTTCTATCCTGTCTGTCCTTTCTATACACATTATACCCTCCATATTCAAATTCAGCATCACTTATGCCTGAGTGACACCACATCTCTGGTATCCCAACAATGTCCGCATTTAATGTCTTGACCAGCACTTCAAATTCATCAAAATTATTTACTATGCTCCTAGCATTGGTGTACATGCAAGTATACATGCACCTGTTCTTACTCTTAGTTACCTGATTCAGTCCATGTGTTTACTTGTTCCATGATGACTCCCAGCAGTCCTTGAAATCCCAAGCACCTTGCTTTCAAGGCTGCTGCTCATTCCAATCGAAGCAGTGCAAAAATCGCCTTCACCTCTGCCTTCCGCTATTATTAATTTATTAGTCTCCTTATCCCCTCATACTAGCTGTTTTCCAACCCACCTAATACTTCCTCGAATAATTGGATTTAACTTCTCAATCCAAATTCGTACGTGGAACTGCAGTACTACAAGGTCCCATTAACTTTTCGTGTTTCAAGTTACTATAATAGAAAAAAGGGAAGCAGCTTCCCCTCTAAGTTGCTTACTCCCCTTGAGGGTGTTGCAATCCACAGTTTGAGAACCTCTGACTTAGCATAATTAGTTATTTAATATATTGTTTTCCCTTTTATTTTTACATAAAGGGGAAAGCAAAATTTTCGTTCAGACTGCTTCCAGTCTGCTTTTATGCAGTGCAGCTTCTTGAAGTTCATTAAGGAAACTGTCGTCTGCACTTATAAATAAAGTGCAGTAATTATTTAATCCCAGGAAGAAGACACGCGTGGGAGGTAGCTCCTAGCTGTAAATAAGAAACGAGGCCACGACTTCATTTTCGATGCATGGAAATTATTAAATACGTTTTAAACTCTGGGTTTTAATTTGGATTAAAAGTGGTTTTTTAGGCCAGAAGTTGCTGGCTTATTTTTATAATCCGTAAGTGCTTTGTGCCATGTTAAGCGACTCAGTTTTCAGACATATTTTTGAAGGTCATCTAAAATATTTTTCACTTGTTTCTGTTTTAATTGCATTTATTATTTATTGTTTTGACAAATAATTGCTTTCGTAAAGATGCTACCAATACACATCTTCAAAAAGTACTTCACCCTTTAGTTCATTCTGCCAAACTTTGTAAGCAAAAAACGCGCTTTAAGAAAAGATTAACTTGGAATGTAATTATGGGTTCTCTGCCAAAAAAATATAACGAAAGTGTTGTGCACTTCCTGATGGACGATTCAAAAATGTAACTGCAATAAAAGAATTTCTACCACTATAACCTTGGCATTAGTGGTAGGGATTTTCAAAGCCGAAGGGGTACTTCCTCAAATAGGGCAAAAGAAGTATGAACAGCAAAATGAAGTAAAACTGAACTGCAAAACATTTATTATTATTTTTTTTTCTCAAGAGTTCTTTTCGGATTTTTAAAATTAGAACTGGGACGTATTCGTTCACTCCCCATTTTTAATACTAGCTTTGTGTGTGTATCAAAATATAATTTAAGAAACCATATCATTCCTTCTTTGGTTACATGAAAGCTGGACTTTCTCCAACTGTTAAAGCACGTTAGCATTTAGTAATAATTCATGTTTAACAACAACAAAAAATTAAAAAAAAAGCAAAAGGCAACGACTTTTATATGCGAACCGAGAAAATTTCGTTTCTGGGCATCCGCCATATTGCCATTCATTCCTCCGACCAGCACATGCCAACAAACATAATATCCAGTGCTTCAGCTACAATATAAGGTGTATGCATATTCTGGCATCCTCCCCTTCTTCCTCAAACTGTGCACGGTTCTACTACTAATGCTAATATAAAATAGCACTAATAATACATTAGTATAATATAATACTAATGTGAACTAACACTGGGATGACTCTCATACCACCACTTTGCTTATTGGAGGCCTGAAGTGGTAAAACCCATGTTTATCTCTCTATACATTAAAAAAGTTTTCCTCCTAGTGATATTTATCCCAGCTAATGGGAGAAGAGGGCGAGGCAGTTAGTCACTACAAATGCGCAGGTAAATAATTGCATAGGTCATTTCCTGATTAGATTTCGATCAGTGCGTTATAATGTTAGTACATATATCATTTTAATGTTATTAGTATACAAATAATAGCATACAATACAAAACTAATCAAATATTTACAATCTACTAAACAATTTACCTCTACTTTCGTTAAATGGAAGGTACACAAATGCGTTACTGGGCAGAATCAGACACTTGTTGTTTACAATGTAGAGTGCGTACGCGGGACACATGCCAACGTTCGTCGCATTGAGACAACTGCCTCCATAACGTTCACCAACCTCGTGCATGTGCTTCACTGTCTAATACATGACCATGCCCAGCATCATTTGATGTTCCATTATAACGGTTGTTGTATATTAATAAAAAGGGACCCATCATCCCGATATAGTTTGTATTAGTATTTTGTAAGTATTTTAAATATTTGTATAGTTTGTAAATATTTTAGTCCTGCTCTTTCGGATGCAACACTATTCCTCATGCATGATGGAACTTGAAGCCAAATGCCTTTTCCTAAGTGACCTATATAAACGCAGGTAAATAATTGCATAGTGATATTTATTCGACCTTGAGAATGCCGTGTGGTGGGGTAGCCAGCGGGAGAAGAGGGATGTGGGTAATGTGGTACAAGTGGGCGGGGAAATCACGTCACTATAAATGCACAGGTAAATAATTACATAGGTTTCATGAAATTTTATAAAAATCTTTCTAAAATGGCTAGTATAAACGGACATGAAGGCAAATATTGCTTGGTGATTTAAACCTAAATAAAAAATTGCTATGAATGCATTGATGCTAGTATTATTGCTTCATCAATAGTTTGATTTCCAGTCCCGAATCATTGTATAGATTTGGCACTGAGATAGGAATACGTCAGCAGTGAACTTCTTCAACGTGTTGTGGAGGCTTTTTCTTGAGAAAACCAAACTATCCTGACAGCAGTAGTGTGATGTCGAATTAGATGAAACTTTACCCTTTATATACTAAAGGTTATATTAACTAAAAATTCGGGACCGGGATTAGGAATACCTCATCAGTGGCTTCTTCAAACTGTTGTCGAAGCTTTTTTTTTTTTTGAGAAAATCGGAAATGACATCAGTAGTCTGATGTCAGAGCTATCGGATCTGAGATTAATAGTGGATAGACTGTAGCCATACCTGAAACTATAGGGGGCATTTAATAATGCATGGAGTTATAGTAGGTTCTCGATCAAAATCCTTATAAAATGTGTTAATCCAAATGGGGCTTCTCATTCACGATGATGTTTTTGTTGATTCCAATCATCAGTCCCCTCTTTGGAAGAGACATGGTGGTTTTGAACACAGGTACAGCCATCAAGGGTGCGTATCTCCTGGATTTCAGACATTTACTTCTTATAATTATTCTCTCTCCATCAACAGTCTTGTGAAAAGGGTGACGTAATGTACGTGAAGTTCGTGGTTTAGAACAATAGAGGCCGTATAAAACCATGACGGACATTTACGCAGCTGGGGACCATCAAATCAACTCTGTTCTTGAACTTTTGGTTAAATTAAACGTAGCTCATTGTACGTTCGTTAGTGGATTGACGCTGTTGTTGTTGATCAGGTCACATCCAAGAAACCTCTAAGAGGCTGTACCAGGCATGATGAAAGGACTAACAATAACGGACGCTAAACATTTACTTTGGGCGGCAGTTTAACCCCATTACTTGTATTGTTTCCGGAAGGCGGTGAAGAAAGGAAGAATGCAATTTGCTGACATCATGAGGAGTAGCCCCATTTCTGTGCTAATACCGAGTTCTGTTCAGTTAATGAAAGTTTTTCATTATAGTGGTATGCTTTGTATCCACGGAGTGTATCGTACGCAATTTTTGTAATATATACCCATATCTTAGGAGAGCATGCGAAGTGAAACGAAATGTGGCCATTCTTCAATTTATTTAGGTTATTCATGAAGTGTTTTTTCACGCACAACCCACATCTTGGGTCTAATTACACTTCCGGTTTAAAACTATTTCTGTCCAGCATTATAAAAGAAAAAAGGGAATGGACTAGGTGTACCCAGGGTTCTTATGGTTTTTTCGCTCTACTATATTTTGAGTTATCTCTAAAAGTTTTAATAGTCAGCCCTTTGATAAACTGCTGAAGTTTATAGCATATATCCTATATGGATAGAGAATATTATGGTCCTTGGACGCCATAAAACCATCTGCTTCTAAGAAGGAATTAATTTACTAAGAGGCGGGCAGAAATTCAATCCTGAAATATTTGTCAATCTTTTTGGTGGTCCATAATATTCTAAATATTATGAACTACAGAGCTATTTAAAATTCGCGCTACCAAAATATTAAAATTTACGAGTATACATTTTTTCCCCTCCTGGCAGGTGACGTAATCAAGTATTTATGATACCATATGAAAAGTAATTATAATAAATGTTGCAAATATATATATTCGGCGTTGATGTTCGCATACGTTTTCGAAAAAAAAAAAAAAAAAAAAAAAATGTTACATTAAAAACGTGCTCAGACACGGATGAACAAACCTATATGGATGATTTTGTGTAGATATAACTTTACCACTGTTTTATGTAGGTGACGCCACTGTTCTGTATGCGTAGTCATAAAAGTGTTGCCACAGATTTGGTTTTGTAAGACTGGATAACCAAAATTGAGAGAAAGTGCTGCTTCATTTTGGATTGAGAAAATTTTGAACCACCTTCTGCTACAAGAATATTCATATTAGTTTTAATCTTCTATTTTTCTTAAAGGAAACCCTATTCGGAAGCATTTGAGGAAATTATGCATTCCTATGGAATGAGCATCAAGGGGTGCACATAGAGCTTTTCATATTTTCTCTTGAGAGACCTTGGGATGTTCAGTGGACCTGATGACAGCAATTATGGATTTTGAAAATAATAAATAAATCTGCAGCCATCGTCAATCCACTTCAGGATGGAGGTCTCCTCAATGTCATGTTGAGGGAATGGACCATAATCTGCCACGCTGGTTGCGGTTTGGCAGATCGACTGTATTTAGAAGTCGGGGGCTTTACACTCCCCCACTGGTCTACTCAAAGTGTGCTATTGTACTTCCGCTCCTGACCGCTCGGCTACGGAGGCCGTTTGGATTTTGAAACGACCTCCAAATGTAGACACTCGAGAAAGTTTGTGGAGCGCACGAGAAGACAATTGAAAGGCATCGACAGTTCTTGTAGTGAGTGACTAGTCGTAACCCTTGAATTTTCCTGAGGAAAATTTAGAGGTTAGCACTATCGTACATTACTGCGAAGTTGAATGCCTGCACCGTTTTTGTGGGTTGTGTGTGATGTTGGTCGACTTTTCCTTCTTATACCTTCTCAAAATATGGTGAACAGCATTAAGTTTCTTCGTAATATTATGATAACTGAATTGGTAATGATACATTGTTGGAACATATGCAAAGGCATCTTTCATTAATTTCACATACCACAGATTTGCTCCATCTGTAAGAAACATGATTATATTTCAGTAAAAGCTGTTTAAATTTTTCTTGTGCCAAAGCAACTAAGACTCCAAAGCATCAGTACATTGTTTGTAAATTGCGTGTATTCTTGGACAGATTTGTTATTTCTTTTTAATGTCCAGTAAACGTTGTTATTGATAACGAAAAAAAATGAAGTGTCAGCGTTTAATTTATTAGCAACTCTTAAAGTTGTAAATTAAGAGCCCTTTTACGTTGATCACATGATTGTGACGTCATGGAACATATTAATAGTGGAATACTCCAAAACTGGGGTTTTGCCATCGAATTAATTTTGCCAATACGTCTAGTCTCATCTGACTCACGCACGATGATTCACAGTGAGGTATATTAAGAGCTGCATTGATGAATATTGCAATGAAAATAATTTTAAACGATTATATTTAAACAACTATGATTTAATAAAACATAATTGAAAATATATACACAACTGTCTTTCTCTTTCGACAATTGGTTTTGACAAACCAAAAATGTACTCATTCATAAATTAGTACATTTTTGGCTTAGCATTCTGTTATTTCTTCAATCCATATTTGTTTTGTATGTTATTGGAAATGATAGATGTTTTATGCTTTACTGCGCAAGTAGTAAAGTGCACCTTCAGCTACAACAACGCAACGCGGTCCCTAAATTTAACATTCATGTCAAACTCAGCATAGATTTGTTCAAAATATTCGTTGAAACCGAAGATTAAAGTTTACCCAGCGGTCCAGATGGAGAATTCATAATAAGTCACTTCCGTGTAGCTGAAGATTCTAATCCAGGATTAAGTGGAAAATCCTTGCTCAGCATTAAAAGTGGAAAGGTAGGCTGTTAATCGAAACTGGCTTTTATCTTTTGCTCGGGCCTCTAAGGGTGGTCATACGTCAATTCCCTTTGTGATAAAAATGCTGACTGGGGCAAAATAGTTCGCACTTTCTGAAGAGGAATGTGGTACAAGGCTTTTACTGGTCAGTATTTCAGGTGAATGAAATGCGTGTTCAGGGATTTCCACATGTGTATTTTACGGTTCACTTACTGTGGCTAAGCTTGCTTTGTCATTACTCGTTCCGACCCTGTTCCCATGCTGTTTGCGTATGTTTACGTTAGTACTTTAATTTGTCCCGTGGGATGTGCAGTTTCTGGAATGAGAGGTGTGGCACGCGTGCGAATGACACTTCTTTTTTTTTTTTTTATCGAAAAAATGACGCACAACATATATCAGTCTACTGAGACTACTTTTTTGTTCATAGTTTATTTCTCGCTGATAATTAGCCCTCTGGTGGTTACATCAAAAATGAACTACACTTCAACTGTTTTCGAAATGAAACTCAGCCTTGAAGTATTACGCCCTCTTCACCCTTACGTCATCTTGTATCAATAACCACGTCATATGACATTTTATTTTCGAAAACAAGGAAGGAGTGTCTGAATAAATTTCTGTTTTAATAACTTAAATTTTATTATTGAAATTTCTTTTATAAAAATGTATAGCGTAACATTTTTTTTTTTTTTTTTTTTTTTTTTTTACAAATTTTCATGGGCAGGGGTCATAAAAACCAAATCACGGTGAAGGAACACCTTGAACACAACTATGTTAACTAGGCTCCCTATATCCGTATAAGTATGCTATGTCTGTAGAAGTGTTTACAAGCCGATTTGCATGTTGTGCGGGCCAGAGACTGAATAATTTAGGGGAAATCCCTACTCCCTCCGCCTGAAATCTTTGAACAGAATAACGTCCACAGAAAGATCAGCCAGCACGACTGATCCATCTGTGGTTTGGTTGAAACTGTATAAAGAAAGCAGGCAGTGTATTTCACGCAAATTCTTCAGTAAAAACGCTGACTAGGTCATAACTCAAGACTGTTCAAAACGAAGACCGCTTAGAACAGGTTACAATACCAGCAGCTCGCTCTCTCGTTGTGAAATTTATGTTACAACACCAGCTAAAAATTTTCAAAACATCAGCCAAAAAAAAGTACAATCATGTGTAGGAATAATGACCAAAATATGGATGTATCATCACCAACTGAATATAACAATAATTATTAAATTCTTTGTTACAGGTTTGTTAGTTTTAGATGTGATAAAAAAAAAAGTTCAGTCCCCAAACTCACACAGATCACACCTCCACTTCTGGTGTGAAATGAAGCTTATTGGATCCCCCTTTCGAAGTGTCAGTCGTAGTCTCTAACACTATATACTGATCAAGGGGACTTAAAACTTGGGGGGGGGTACAAACAAACCAGGGATCTAAATCCGGGATTCGTTTTCTCCGAAGAGTATTCCTGCTTCACTATTTGACTAAGCAGGACCAAATCATAATGAACAATGCCCTGCGAGTTAAAAAATACCATAAGCATGATTTTCACAGTTCGAGATTGCTTTGCTTTATTGGGCCTTGGAGAATCGAATCTTTCACTGGGAGGTCTGTTTCTGGGCCATAGCGGTTCACCCACGATTCATTACCAGTAACCATGGAAGAAACAAAGTGCCAGTTAGTAGCAGCATGTGGACAAAGATCCGTTATATGCGAAAACTCGCCTCCCTGTGATCATCAGTGAAGATGCAAGACACAAACTTGGCTGAACGCATCTCATTTCCATTCTTGTGATAAAATTGATTGACATGTGCTAAAGGCAAATATCCGTCCATCTATTCTACAACTGTCTTTCCTTAATTTTAAATAGCAGTTTCACTAACAACGTAAGCTCGTATTTGTGATTGAATCATAGTGTGCATAGTAAATGCTAGAAAAGTGTTATGTGCTACTGTAAATGCTAGAAAAGTGTTGTGTGCTGTATATGACATATTGCGTTAGGTTCTGTTGTGTGTCCTGGCATTTGGCCGCAGGGCCCCTGGTGGGACTCCACGTTGCCCGCACACACCACTAGGAGGTAGCCAGTCTGCCCATTATTCTCTGGCTTGTCTCCGCCAGGGTCGCCAGAGCTTCCTGGACGGAGACAAAAAAAAAAAAAAAAAAAAAGGTAGAGTCGGGGAAGTACAGAGTGTACGCAAGAAAGGAGGGTATAGCTAGAAATATGGAGGATGTAGGCGAAGGCATCCTCCAGGTTATCAATGGAGCAATAAGCGCCATCAGTTGAAAGGGGAACCCGGGAAAGACGATAAATAAGACATCAAGGGAGCCGTGTGCAAGTTGCCACTGAGGAATGAGGTGGCCCATACGCCAGTTGATCCTATCCAGGTTAAGATCGGTTGGTCAGTTAGGTAAGGATCAGATGTTTGGGTTGTTCCTATTTTGTGTTGGCAATAGGGTGCTCCGTCTTGTGAAGAGGGCTTGTGCAAACTTGGTAAACTCATAGTAGTAGTTTTCTTCTGTGATGAATAAGTGTTCATTTCCTTGAGGGTTATCTTGTATACGAGTAAACAGGATGCTGCGGAGGGCCTCAGTGTTGACAGGTATATACTAGATGGTTCCAGTCTTCTATTTCACCACATGCACAGTAAGGGTTGTCAATGATTCCCATGGATGTTAATTTATGGTTTATTGATCCGTGTCCAGTAATGAGGTAGGTGGTATAAAGACCAGGAGAAAACCAATATGGAGATTTAGGAAATAGGGCATTCACATAAGGTATAAATTTCTTGGTGATTGGGCCCTTGTCGGTAGCAGTCCATCTGTCCTGCCAGGTCTGAAGTAGTAGGATGGCAATTTTTTCTTTTCCTGCCTGATTTCATTGATGGAGTGTCCAAGGTTATTGATGGAGTGTCCAAGGATAGTTGCTGGTATACCCCTGGATAGACAGTAGTGGAGGCCCCTTCGAATAACCTCAAGATCAAGCGGAAGGACGCCCGCAAGAACCTGAAGGGCTGGGTTGCCAACTGCGCAGCATGCCCTTGTAATAGTAAGAAGGATGGTGCGCTGGATGGTTCCCAGTTTACGTGTGATTGAATCATTGGTTTTTGAAATTTAAGGGTCAGGCCTTGAGTACATGTACAGGTCTGGAGGCCTTATTTTAGGAAGGGTGTAGAGTTGCTTCAGCGAGTACAGAGTACGGCAACAAGATTGGTGAGGGGAACGAAGGGGTTCTCTTACCAAGAAAGGCTTAAATTCTGCAAATTGCTGCGTCTGAAGACTAGGCACCTGTGAGGTGATATGATTGAGGTGTATAAAGCTTTGAATGGGTTGAGCAGGCTCAATTCTGGTGGGATTCTTCCCCTTGCTCAGATTACGAACCTGAGGGGGCATAAATTCAAATTGAGGAAAGACAGTTGTAGAATAGATGTGCGGAAATTTGCCTTTAGCCAGCGGGCGGTCGATTGCTGGAAGAAACTTCCATCTGTCGTTGTGGAAGTTGATAGCTTAAATTCAAGGAGGAACTGGACAAACTTTTTGGGGGAATGGATGTATGAAATGTTTTTTTTGTTGTTTTTTTTGGCTGTTTTTTTGGCCATATAAGCTTGGTTTCTTGCATCATATGCCTCTACTACTACGTCCCCATTAATTACTTAGGGGATGATGAATACAGTTGTATCCTCCAACTAAAATAGATTGAAATACGATCCACCATCTTCCTGCTAAGAAGTACTTCTGTAAAAACATGTAATAAACTAAACGACTTAATAATAAAGCTGCAATCTGTTATGCCTTACGAAACCCGTTCTTAAATATCTGTTGTCTGTGGTCTTGTCCTTGAGTTTTGCATTTATCAAGACAAATCGTAATTATTTAGAAGGTCTCGATGACGTTCGAGTTTATGATGATAGTTACGAAATTTCTTAATTGAATAATCGCTTTTGTCGCTAAGTAGATCTCAATAAGAGTAGAGTGAGCAGTTTGTTAATCGCCAACATAATGTTCCATGGTTGATAAATGGCTTTCAAGCAAGGCAGTTATTTTTTGGTACACATGATAAAGTCAAAACTTTGACCTCCCCCTTTTTTTTGACAAAATGTTTGTCGCTTGGAGTAGAGACTGAACTTTATATTATAACCTTTTATTATTAAAAAAAATAAATAAAAAAATTAAATTTCTGTTTAACTTTGTATGGCCGAGGCCAGAACATTACCGTATTTAGCGATCATGTGGACGTGAACCACGGCGAAATCAAATCTAATTCTATTATAGGATAGAATTTGTATAGGGAAATGCGTTAGTTGTTATTCAATTAAGGCTTATAATACTTATTATTAATTAATTTAAATGGTCTATAATACATATAATTTAATGCGTAAGAATTGAAAATTAATGAAAAAATTTAACAATATTTACGTAAACACATATTAGAGCGATTCGGTAACAAAAAACCGTAATTACGAAAATAATTCTATACAGTATAATAATTCAAAATAAGGATTTTTCAGTTCAGTTTTACTTTGTTACTACATTTCAAGCTCAGTTTGAAAGTATGCATTTTGAAAAGCTTCCGTGCTGTTCCCCCTTTCTGGGTTCGTGTAGGGGTTGTTGTAGAGCGTTTATATCGGACAATGATCAATTGTATGTTAAGTTTTCTTCCATTTTATAGAGAATTTTTGCTTGCTCTGAAGCTGATTTTAATTGTGGGCTGAACCAGAACTTCGCGCGATTGGAGATTTTTGCATTTTGAAGCTCTTTCGTAAGCAATATGCAGCTGTGCATCCGAGAGTCGTCCTAAGATATCATCTATGGAGGGTAGGTAGATTTAACAATATTTAAAAAGTTAAGCCATGGGGCGATCACTTAATTCAACGACTGGTGCATGATCGTATCTTAATTGTCATCATCTGAATCTTCTGTGGATTTCTCCTTCTCGAAATACTCTCCCTACAACTTTACACACTTTCGCCACCGTCTTGCCCACGCATTAAATGATTCTTGCAAGTCATTTTTCGAAAGACTGCGAAGTGCTTCCGTTGTGGCTCAGCGAGCATCGTTGTGTCCGACGCGAAACGCTTGCCTTTCAGAGCTTTCTTCAGACGTGGAAACAGGAAGAAATAACACGGGGCTAAATCCAGTGAATAAAGGGAGATGTGGCAGAACCTCAGCACCTATGGCAGTGATCACTTCCTGCACTGTATTAACCATATGGGGACTGGCATTGTCTTGATAAAGAAATCACTTCACACCGGAAAGTTTGGTCACACCGGAATATGACCGTCTTACCAAGACACTCATTACCATACGCTTCATTCCTCTCTTTAACTGTTTCCGATGCATTTAAGCCGCGTCTGACTCAAGAACGAATCACATATCGCTGTTCAATCTGTATGTCCGACATGATGCTTGCTTCAAAGCGATTGTCAGTGACACAAGTATTGGCATGCGCACACAGTCTGCTCAGTAGCGATGAGGGAGAGCGCCTCTAGTGGCGATTATGGAAAGTTCTCGCGGTAAGCATAAAACCTTGCGCCAGTCCGCTAATTAAATGATCACTCCTCGTACTAGGTAATGGCGCTGAATGCCCTCTTGTGATAGGCGTTTTGAATTGTCAGCTACAAGGTGTCCATGGTACTATCCATTTATCCTTTAAATATTTGTGTTTATGAAGAGATATATTCATATTTTCTGTCATGACGGAATCTACATTTGTGTTTAAATTTGGTAAATATGAGCCAAGAACAGTTCCAGTAATCATGGAATAGTACCTCCGCAATGCACCAAAGGAAGAAAGACAGGAATAGAATAGTTGAAAGACCAAGGGGTTATTGAATTAAAAAAATAATAATAAAATAAATAAATAAAATACGTAATGTATGCAGTGCGTTAAATTTTTACGCGTTCGATTTTTTGTTGAATTTATTTTCAGTGATTAATTAATATTATATAAAAGTTTTCACTTCACTGCGCATACCTCAATAATATTCACTAAACTTTTTGTAATTTACTTTAGTTTTTTTTGTGGATTTTAATAAAAATTGAAATGTAACACGTATTTCACGTTCTGTGATTTAATAAATTAAACAAATTGGAGCACATACCTCAGATCGTGGTATGTTGTTAACACTTTCGTAATGTAGTTTACTTATTTCTTCCTGGATTTTATTACCAATTGAAGTATAACACATTTAATGTTCATGCCTCATACACCTCAACCAGATGTTTGGTTGTCAAAATTTTACAGTCCACACCTTCTGAACCGTTGTTCATACATGTATCGATTTCCACTCATCTGTATCTGGTTCCCCCCATACAGTACTTTGAATAGCTTTGATTTGTTTCCTTTGGAATTCTTAGCGAAGTCATACGTTATTTATTCCTTAAGTGCTATCTCAAGTTGAGAGTTGTCTACATTTCAATGCATATGCTCGTGAAATATGTTATTGAGTGCAAGCGATTTATCAAAATAAACGTTACATTGGTATCACACTCTTTAAGAGAATTCGAATTATCTTAGAAAAAAAAATTATGGATTCATACATGTGCTTTGGATGATTCTGTGTTCTAGTTTATGAGGTATTTCAAAAGACTTCGACATTGGTTTTATAACTATAAATGAAACAGTTTACTAGATAGGAATAAGTAGGGCGTTGTTTTGAAAATTAAAGCCTTTTCCTTGCTGTGATATGGAGGTATTGGTTCTTCTTTCTACTTAATAACTGCGAGAAAAGTCACAGAATCAGGCAAGTGCTGAATTTGATTCGTTCTTTTAACTATCTGATGGTTGGCCAAAGTACAGAATTTCTCAAGAAGCTGTCTCTTTCGCATATTTTTATTATAATGAGGTTGCGAACTTCGTTCAGAAATTGGACCTGCCTAGTTTCTTACACGTGCATGTCTAGCCGAAAATTGCGAAGTGAAGACAGCGAAATCAGCAGTGCCAAAACCTTAGTGACCTAAGGATGTCAGAATTTAAATAATAAAAAAAAAAGAAGAAATTCATGCCATTCTTTTATATTTTATGAAATGTTGTTTCGAAATTAAGACTATTTTAAAATTAAATTTAAATTGCAAATACTATGGTACTATAGTCTAATCGAGACAGAACTTGTCTTATGCCTGGCTAATCAAGGCTTACCTAGGGCCCCCTAATTGGAGGGCCTCTGAACAAATTCCTTTCAACAAAAATAATATACTTTATTAAGAAGTATATTATTACGAAACAATACATTTATTAAGAAATATATTGTTTCGTATTTGTAAATAGTTTCCGTTGTCTTTTCATCCATAGAATGTTAATTTTTTATAGTAATGCCAATTTTTCACCACATGAAATTAATAATATAGTTTATGCTGTTCGCCTAACTTACTATACATTAAGGTGACGTTTCGGGTATCTTACCGATAACCGTCATCAGACCATGCTGTTGGGGGAAGAGAAAATAAAGGGTTACAAATTTGAATATTTTAGAATATTACAGTTACAATTACCAATTTTACAATTACGATTCTAAAATATTAAGTTTTCAATTGCCGTTACAATGTATAGAAGTCACCTTGATGTATAGTAATTTAGACAATAGCCTAATTAATAAATTATATTATTAATTTCATGTGGTATGAGTGGTATTAATATAATAATAACCTCAATGGAAAACAATCACGTAGCGTCCTTCCCTAACTATAACGTTAATTTTGTTTTTACATTTTTATTATTGATCGATTTTTATTTACAACAGTTATTTATGTTATGTGCCGTGGAGGTCACCCCTTCCAAAAAAATGAAATAATCCCCCATATTCATATTTTGAAATTATACAATAGCTAAATGCTGTTTTGACCTTTACAAAATTATGAGACGTAGGACTTTCTCTTCCTCTTTTTGTCCCTAACAGGTTTTAAATTTCATCACTATTCAGTACGTGTACTGTCTTTTACCCACAGCAGAATTTCATGTTTACGATGAGTTGCCTTGGGATTGCACTACTTTTAAACTAATTACTTTTGTCAAATAGCTGATCTGCCATTTAAAATGGTGAGAAATACTATGTCATCCTATCTCGGTATTTACTGATCCATCATCAGAGAGTAAGTGGGTTCTTTATTTCTTAAGGAATAAAGTTAAGGAGATCTTTCCCCTAAGAAGTTAAGAGAATGAGACCGAAGGAGCCAATTCCACTCCTATATCTAAAAATTTGGAAACAATTTTTTTAATTGCAACAATTTTAATAATAAAATTACAGATAACTTTTAATTTATTCCGTATAATGCGAATTAGTTCCTTCTTACCTCCTGAGTAAAATCAAAAGTGCCTTTTTGTATTAAAAATGACAAGTGTTGTTAGCATTATGAATCAGTTTTCCTCTTTTAATAGAGGCTATTCGAGCTGCCATATTCAAAAATGAATGTGGAAGCTCCAAATATGCCTATATTGGTATCAGAAGATATTAGTCCCCCACCCTTTCCATCATATGCTTAATTTGGTTTAAATCAGATGCGTGCGCGCACTGATGCGTCCCACATGTTGATCTCACAAACCTACTTTCTAAACATGTAAAGTAGGCTAAAAGGTGTTTCCAACCACGGTGTACTTGATTTGAATATTGTTAAGAAGGATATCATGTTCAAGCGTAGTATTTTGAAATTTCATGGCAGCTGTTTCGTCATAATTGCAGAATCAAAGAAAATGACATCACTGGGCAAAAACCCTGACAAGTTAAGGATAATGGGTTTACTCCAACCTATAGAGAATATTCACGTAGTGTGTTAGCTGAAGAGAACGCCTGGTAGTTTCATTCTAAGAGCATGACGGGCACTGTTGTACCTGTGCCTTTTATCCATTGTGACGAATTGTGTGGAGAATGTAGAAAATCAGGTTGCTTGCGCCCATACAATTCACCTCCAACGCACCCACACAACAGGCTCTGTACAGTAGGCTAATTCTCACGAGCATCAATATGGAGGCACTACTACCTTGGATGGGACTTTCAGCGTTATTGTGAAGTTGACAGGCTGTCACAGGATGTTACGTGCACCGTATTTCCCTTCAACGTAAATGAATGGTTTCGCTTCAGCGGTCAAAACTGAAAACAAGAAAAGTTGTTTCGCTTTTCTCCATTTCCTTTTAAAACATACATCGTTGCTAGGCAACCGGTCTGTTAATAGTTCATTAGAGAATGAAATGTCCTTGGCATCAACTCTTAAAAGTAATTGCACAAACCGAACTACGCATGTTCAATACTCATTTCCTGCTTGAAGTATGAATTATTGGCAACTTTTCCCAAATTTTTATAGAAATATCATAGAAAAAAAATCGCCTTTTTGCTAAAAAAATTTAGTATTTAGCCTGAGAAATATACTGCATTGCTCACAGTTTTTATAATATACACTTCGAATGAATAATATTTAGTTTATCTTATTTTATTATTAGAAGTCCAAAGTATAATTTTCAGGTACATTTAAAAGGATTTCTCGCCTAATAATTCTTATTTTACTTTTAATTTTCCTGTGAATTATAACTGGGCACGTATAAATTTTTCCCCCTGACCAACACTTTAAATTCAAGACTTAAAAGTGGTATAGAAAGTAGTTTGGTGGAGGGAGGGGAACCATATGTATACCACGCATTACACTTGCCACCTGTATAACGAGTTGCCTGGTATTGCACTACTTCAAATTAACAGCAAGTTCTTTCAAAACTCTTAAATTGATTACTACTATCTTCTTCCATTCCGGTTGAGTGGGAGAAGACAGAGCGGTAATCAATAGACACTGCCCTTCGTGGATTAATGTTATTAGCGGAGTCCCCCAGGGTTCAGTGTTGGGTCCATTGTTGTTTTCTGTATTTATTAATGATATTGATGATGCTATAACAGGCTTAATGTCTAAGTTTGCAGACGATACGAAGATCGGCAGGTTTGTTAATGGCACTAATGACAGTACGCTGCTGCAACAGGATCTAGAAAAGTTGAGCACATGGGCTTGAGAGGTGGCAACTGAAGTTTAACATTGACAAATGTAAAGTACTGCATATGGGAAGCAGTAACCCCAGAGTAATGATGTATCAGCTGTGTGGTACTACACTGACAGTGGTAGAGAATGAAAAGGACCTGGGGGTAATTGTGCAGGCAGATATGAAGTTTTCTGAGCAATGCAGACGGTCTGCAAGAGTAGCTCATGGTGTCTTGTTAATGATATACAGGAATTTTTCAAGCAGGGATAAGGAGGTGATTATTCCCTTGTTAATGCTAAAAATGACTAACTTGATATTGCACTATTTGAAACAATCAGTGTTTCTCTTTTGAGATGAGATACTGTTTATTTGAATATGTAATGCTCTCCACCTTTACCACGAGTTGCCTCGATACTGCGCTACATTAAGCATTTTTCTCTTGAGGCAACTAATTTTAAAATAAGTGTGTGGCATTCACGGAAAAAGAGGGGGGGAAAAAAAGAAAAACAAAATTGTCTTTTTGTTTTCTATTGCAAACCTTAGTTTTGAAGTAGTGCAATACTAAGACATTGCAGATAGATTGTGTTTTGTATGTGAAATCTATGCCATTTACAGAACTTTTTTTTTTTTTTTTTTTTCCTAATACAACGTTGGTTTGTATTAGGATTTCCTAAGTCTAAACCACGAAAAGGATATGCGTATAACTATTATTATTTTTGTGTATACCTTATTAAGGAAGGAAACTTTTCAAACTTTCATTTTCAAGTTTATCCTGGCTGCCTTTCTTGGGTTCGTGGGCAACTACTTACAATTTTTGAATCTGCTTGAACAGTACTTTTAAGTTTCGGGACTTCTGAAGTATATAACATAATAACTGGTGCACTGTGTCTTGGTTAGTCAATTCCCCCAAAATTACGGAGTCTAAGACAATAACTCAGAGTATTAACTTATTGTGCCATCTCTGTTTACTGTACTTGGTCAACTTTGTTGCCTGTAATAAAGAACAACCAGTTGGTTACTACATTGAGATTTGTACTCCTAGTCTAAAATTCAATTTCTTTTCTTGAGTTGTCCATAACTGTTATCCTTTCAAAGGCATCTTAAGCGGTTTCATAATATACATTATTTTTGTTATTTTTATTTATTTCTGGGTACTTTCCCACCAGGAGAGCCTGCCCATTGTCTGTCTACCTCACGAGGAGTTGAGCCACAACTAAGTGTGGATCGTGGCGGACTTTCGAATGCCCAAAACGAGTTTGGGACCATTCAGAGACAAAAAATAAATAAAATAAAAAATCCCGCAACAACTAGTGAAGATGAAAGACTGGTGGATGACTGCGATGCTTTACTCAGGTAGCCATGCATTCAACATTCTACATTAATTTCATGTAGACTGTTGATGAAAGTGTCTTCTTCAATACTGTAACAATGTTGCGAACAGTATCTATTTTAAACTACTCTTACATTTGGACAATGAAATATGCACCTAAATTTGGTACCAGAAGTGTCATATTTACTCGCGTGGTCATTTCGGTTTTCGAAAATGAATATATAGCGAGTCAAACTTGAACTCGTAAAGAATAAGCACAGTTTATGGAAATTGTTGGTTGATTATAGAGGATAGTACGGTAACACAGAGATAAATGAAGATACAGAAGACAGAGGTGGGATGCCATAAGACAGAACTCTGAAACCAGGAGAGAGAGAGAGAGATTGTGACATATCAGTAATGTCGTTCTTCCAACACTGATGCAATTTTATGGCATAAATACTTTAGGTTCTGACATGGGACATTGTCCAAAAGAACAATGTCCCATATCAAAGTTTCTGTGTGATGATTTGTTTTGGGGTTCATCGATGTTATGGCCTATTTAGAATTCCGATCTGCATTGGGATACATTGGAAAAACCTATAAGGACTCAATCAGAGAGACAAAGTCAGTTGTCCAATAATTTGACCTTACGCTTATACCTCTGGAATTCAAAAAATATTTTTCAAGCAGCACTGCAACATTCACTGAAAAATTACTCACATGGCAACTGCAATCGCACTTCTTTGGCACTCTGTAATAAGCCTTACCGTGACGCTTATTGGCTGGGTAGAGACTTAAGCACCTAGTGCAAACAAGAAAATGTCACTCTATCCCTATATATGAAGGTATAAGATGTGTATTTTGTCGTCCCAGATAGGTGGAGTCTGGGTGCGATTACTTCCATGTTAACACGGTTGTTACTGATAGTTAAAGCTTCTGTACACTTCTATGCTATCTGTACTACTGTTTTATACGTTGTATAGACCTATATCGTATTATGCTTAAGCCCGGGTTGCATTATCGATTATTTCGGAAGTTGTTCTTGGTGATATTTGAAGAACCATCTACTTCTTTTTTATTATTAATGTCTGTACAAGTGTGTTCAAGGGCCAATTTGCATCTTCTCTGGGAAGAAAACTCCCAGATTAACCGCTGGAGAGTTCCCTACTCCTTCCGCTTTAAATCGGCTCACTACATTCCCAATTGGAGAGGTCTTTAAGAATTCCTCTAGTTAATTATGGGGTTCGAACCCATACTTCATCAAACGAGTTACAAGTGACGAAACCACTTCACTGTCACAGAAGTTACTTTGGGAAGGGTTTCAGAATACTATTGAGAGTATATGATGAATTTTAAACAGTGCCTTAGGGAACACGAGCTACCCCTTAATTTCCCCTAAACGTCTTTAATCACTGAAATTATAAGAAACTCCCATGATTGGATAAAGCAAATAATTCTCATTTAAAAACAAAGTTTTCAGACCTATTAACACTAAAGAAAAATTCTTACGGTATCTAGAATTTAAGATAGGTAAAGACTGGGCGAACAAGAAAACCAGGTATTAGTTTATAAATAAATAAATGCATTGCAATGGAAGCGTCCAACGGAATGAGGCCAGAATTTTTTGTATAAAATCATCACTATTTCTGTAATACGAATATGAGAGCAAGCACTGGTTTGCAGCTACATGATTACAAATGCCGTTACGGTGTATCGATTACATATACTGTACTCATATTTTAAACATGAAGTATAAATCGATGTAAAAATCATCCATCAACCTTGGTGTCTTTTTCTAGCTAACTCTGTAACTCTTCTGAATGTTTGCTAGTAATGATGTTACAGTTCACCAACTGTAGCGTGCTTGCATGTACCAACCTCGATTGATCTGCATTGAACCGTTTCGCTTGTTAAGTTAATCCTTCACCGGGCCAATTAGTTATAATTAAAATGACTGAGGTACGATGCAGAAGTTGCATAACAGAATTTTCAATGTAAATCCGAAGCGAAATGGAGATTAAATTACCTTAAGTAGTACTTCGGTAACAATTTACTGAGTTTTCGTTATTCTAAATCCACTTTATTTCTTTGTGTAAATGACTGGCAGTAACTAGTTTCGTTTTAAAACTAAGAATTATCTAACGGCTATTACTCAATTCGTTTCTTAGCATTTACTAGGGCTAGTCAAATGGAATCGGGTCAAAACGCATATAGACAAACTATTATACGTATTTATTCATAAATGCTCTAAAAATGCATTAATGAACTTATTTCACCGTTTCGGTGCCCTTATGAGTAGCACAGTTGGTAGAATCACCATCCTTTCTACACCGGGTGGTAAAGATCCGATTTCAATCCCGTTAATGAAGCGAGAAATTTTTATGGGCCTTTTTCATAAAGTGATTGAGTTATTCTGTCTCAGACAGAGGTAGCATGGTTTTTACTTCTGGAAACTCGACTACAGAACACGCAATTTACAGACAGTATAACGGCTCAATATAGCCTAAGTTGTTGATATGCCTGAAACTCTACAACAACCCACCGTTTCGGTAGTGTGCTGCTTTTAGAAAGACTCTCTGGTACTTCCAATAAAATTTTTGTAACTTATTCCTTTACTTCATCAATCGAGTTAAATCGAAAACCCTTCAGCTTTACCTTCTGGAAGCACATAGAAATCAAACTGGTTTGGCTGTATTTGGAAAAAAAAAATCCTAACAATGAATTTTCCTTGAAGGGACATTTGCGATAAAAAATACAAACAAAAAAAAAAACACATTTCTCAGGTTTTATTTTCTTGACAGTCTATTTTCTTGATAGAATTTTCTTGACAGTGGTTCCTTTGTACTGGATGTAACAGAGTTATTCCACGATTCACAAAATATTGCAAGTAGGTTACGCGCAAACTAAATCTGCGAAAGATTTGATCCGCGTGGGTCACAGTGGACCCACGCGGGAGGACCCCTACACTGTGTGAAAAAGGCCCGGATTCAAATTTCATCAATAACTTTGAGAGCTTTTATTTTTCATTCTGTGACTCACTCGGTCTCAGGTGTGGACAGCAAAGTTTTTCCTCCCGGAAACTCGGTATTTTTCTTCAGCAAAACAGGCAAATCGACAGGAGAACACACTCAATTTATAAACATATTACACATGGGCAGATGTGTTTATTCTTGGTTGGCTCTAATATGGCAGTTGTTCTGCTAAAGGTGCAGCATCCAACTTTTTGATGGTAGTAATAGTAGTGGCATGTGATGCAAGAAAGCAAGTGTATGAGCTTATGCAGCATCAGCCAAAAAAAAAATCACACCATTCCCTCCAAATGCCTGTCCAGTTCCTCCTTAAATTTATTCAACCTATCAACTTCCACAACGACAGATGGAAGTTTGTTCCAGCAATTAACCACCCGCTGGCTAAAGGCAAATTTCTGCACATCTATTCTACCTCTGTCTTTTCTTAATTTGAATTTATGCCCCCTTAGGTTCGTAATCTGAACGTGGAAGGATCCCATCAGAATTCAGCGTGCTCAACCCATTCAAGGCTTTATACACTTCAGTCAGATCACCGCGCAGGTGCCTAGTCTCCAGCCACTGCAATTTGCAGAAATTAAGCCTCTCTTGGTAAGAGGATCCCCCCACCTTCATTCCCCTCACCAATCTTGTTGCTCTTCTCTGTACACGCTCAAGTAAATCTACATCCTTCCTAAAATGATTCCTCCAGACCTGTACGCAGTGCTCAAGGCGTGGTGATTGTCCCTTTGCATAAGGCAGTACTCATTGCCTTATACAGAGCAACAATCACCTCCTTTTCCCTGCTAGCAAAATTCCTATATATCATTGACAAAACCCCATGACCTGCCCTGGCAGCCTGTCTGCATTGCTCAGAAAACTACATATCTGACTGCACAATTACTCCCAGGTCTTTCATTTTCTACCTCCTTAAGTGTAGTACCACACAGTTGTGACTTTCCTCTCGGGTTACTTCTACTCATATGCAGTACTTTGCATTTGTCAAGGTTAAACTTCAGTTGCCACTTCTTAGCCCATCTGCCCAAATTATCTAGATCCTGTTGCAGTAGCATACTGCCATTACTGTCATTAACAACCCTGCCAACCTTTGTATGAACTGCAAACTTCTACACTAAGCCTTATATACCTTCATCAATATCATTGATAAATGTACAAAACAACAGAGGACCCAACACCGAACCCTGTGGACTCCAGTAATAACATTAGTCCACGAAGAGCAGCACCCATTGATTACCACACTCTGTCTTCTCCCACTTAACCATCCTTTTATCCATTGTAGCAACTTACCCTTAATACCATTCTGCTCCAATTTGTACAATAGTCTTTCATGCGCAACAGTGTCAAAAGCTTTCCTGAAATCCAAATATATGATATCAAAATTATTTTTTGCATCCAGTTCCTTTGTAACCACATCATAATAACCAATCAAATTTGTCAGACAAGACTTTCCCTTAACAAACCCATGCAGTGTCTGAATTATTGCTGAAGTCTTGTCTAGATGATCCTGCAATGCATCTTTAACCAGTGACTCGATTATTTTACCCGAAACAGAAGTTAAACTAACTGGTCTGTAATTACTCGTGTCACCCTTCGATCCCCCTTTGTGAATTGGGGATACATTTGCACATCTCCAGTCCGTGGGAACTTCCCCTGAGTCCAAGGATGCTCTCATAATTATGGCTAAGGGTTTGCTTAGTTGCTTTTCTGCCTCCTTTAATATAACTGGATAGATCCCATCCACCCCAGGTACTTTTCTTATGTTTAACTTCAACAATTTCTCCTCCACTTTGCTCTCAGTTATTACAAAATCATTAAGTACTCTGCTACAATTTGATAACCTTCTGCCATTTTCAAACCTTAATAATTCCTGATGTGTGAATGTAGATGCAAAATACTCATTCAGTTTGTTTGCTGTCTGACCAGGATCATGAACAGTCAAATCATCGATGTCAAGTGGACCAATCAGATTAATCCCCTTCCTTTTAGAGTTTATATAAGTAAAGAAATCCTTGCTGTTTTTCTTAGCATCTTTTGCCAAGGACTTCTCGTAATCTGCCTTCGCCTGCCTAACCTCCTTTGTGACCTGATTGCAGACTAGCTTATATCTGCCATAGGCTTCCGAGTCTCTTGATAATTAATATGCATCCCATGCATTTTTCTTCCCTGTTACGAGTCTCATTAGTTCATTAGATAACTATTTAGGCTTAAACCTTGAACAATATTTCTTAATAGGTATGAAACTTTTAGTAGCATCCACGATTAATTCCTTGAATGCTTCCCACTTAGAATTTACTGTTGGTAACATCGTCAGTTGATCCCACTGTACAAAACTAAAAAACTGTCTGAGACCACTGTACTCACCTTTACGGAAGCAAAAACCCTTTCCTTTACCCCTGATGGTAATTAAATCTTTAAGTAAATCCCACATCAGTACACTGTGATCATTGCCACCTAGTGGTTCCTTTATCTGCAAATTCTTAATACACGAATGATCACTGCTGATAACCAGATCAAGAGTATTACTCTCTCTGGTTGCCTCTCGAACATGCTGCTGCAGAAAACAATCATCCAATAAATCCACAAAAGTCTGACTAGTGTGTGAGTGACCAACCCACAAGTTCCAGTCAATATCTGGGAAGTTAAAATCCCCCATTATAAGACATTCTGATTTACTAGCCCACTCTATTTCTCTGTACAATTGTTCATTGTACTCATTCGAGTCATTAGGCCTATAACACACTCCTACTGTTATTTTTGCTTTCGCAGTGCTTATGTCACACCAAACTGACTCAACAGTGCACTGTTCATCTATATCAACTGGATGCACTTCTTTTGATTTTATGTTTTTTTTATTTAACAGCATAACACCTCCTCCCTTCCTATCTTGTCTATCCTTTCTGTACGCATTGTACTCCCCAAATTCCAGTTCTGCATTCCTTATATCTGTGTGACGCCACATCTCTGCTATCCCAACAATATCCGCCTTTGATGTCTTGACCAACACTTCAAATTCATCAAATTTATTTACTATACTTCTAGCACTGGTATACATGTACCTATTCCTAGTTACCCTGACACATCCCATATACTCACCTATTTCACGATGACTGCCATCCGTCCCTGAAACCCCCAACACCTCTCGCTCCAGGTCGCTACTTATTCTAATAGAAGTTGTGCAAGAATCACCTTCACCTCTGCCTGCGGCTACTGTTAAACTATTAGTCCTTGTATCCCCCCCCCCCCAAGCTAGCAGTTTTCCAATCCACCTAACACTGCCTCGATAGCATCAGCAAATATTCTTGCACCCTTTCTATTTAAGCGTATCCTATCCCTGTAGAAGCAGTCTTTCCTGTTAACAAGTACAGACCAGGCTGAAAAAAATTCTACCCCTTGAGCCTTGCACAATCTTTCCAGGGCCGAATTGATCGACAAGGCTCCCATCATATACTCCCTCCTATCGTGTCTGGGCAGAATTTCAGACACTTTCAAATTCAACCCATGTTTATATTGTCTGCCGCCATCTTACAGTTTTTTTTTTTTTCATTCTGATCATACCTGGTGATTGAAGAATACTGAAAGTGGTTTACCTTGTGATGTATTTTATTATTAAATATTTTTAATGGTGACTGACAATAACATTCATTTCCCATTCATAGCTAAAGAACGCTGATCAGGTCTGACATGCATTTTACCACTGTATAACTAATAATAACCCTGTGTTATGAATATATAGTATTACATTTATTTCAAAAACATGGGTATATTTGTAGATACTTCATTTTATTATTATTCGTTGAATGGCGCATGAAGCGAAAAGCGTCTTAAGTGAGGCTGTTGCAGAGAGAGAGTGCATTCCTGAATAGAACTGTCACATCAGTTGCCCCGGGTGCTCTTCCGTTCCGTCGGCTCTCCATTTCTTTAATAGCGAACGGGTATTAATAGGAGGTATTTCAAGTGTATTAAGATGGGGTTTTTTTGTGTGTTTTAATTGATGGACTTTAGCAAAGCTGGTTAAGTTTCTTTATTATTGCGTGGAACAGATACGTCACACATCCCAACACCAATTCTGTCGAGAAAACTGGTATTTCGTGTTAGTAGTTAACTGTAACAGCTATTTTTAAAACGGGTTGACAGAGTCAAGATCTTCAAAATCTGGACTTTCCTCTTTCCATAGTGACATGCCACGTCTGTACTGATTTGTAACTAGATCTATCAATCATTCGGCTGGTGAGAAAGTATTTTTTACGTATACAACTATTTACCACCCAGATTACTGATCCCAAGTCATTTTGGACTAAAATTATCATTCTAAAAGTGTTTTGATCGACACCCTTTTTTTCTTATGTCCATTAACCTTAATGAAAAGAATCCTCACAGACAAAACAGCTGGGTTGTATCCTGAGAATATCTATCTAAAATGATTTCTAGGTTATACTGTTATGTAGGACTTTGTCGACAAAATAGTTTATAAATACCAACCGTAGTATTTGTAGGGTTACTTTGTTACGGAAGGCGCGAAAGTAGTTCACATGGAACTCCTTGGGTTTGTGTAATTGATTTATATAAGTAGGTTAAAAAAAAACCCTTCTTTCTAAATATAATTATTCTTTCTCGACGGTGGGTGTATAATTAGATTATATACCTACATATGTTCTCAGAAAAAAAAAAAAAAAATTCCTGTTGTGTGGGAGGTGAGAGAAATGGTAACTAGGGTATTTCAGGCTGGCATTGGTTTGGAATAGTTCTACTCATTTGTTCACTTTATGCATCAAATTTACATATCGGATATACGAAGGTTGTTCAACCATTTCCTATTTTGACTACTAAAGAACAGATATCAGCTTTGGATTTTATGTACATCAAATATAGAAGGATATTTGCTGTACAATATCAAATTGTAGCAGGAAACTTAATGATTTTGTAATAACTGAGAGCAAAGTGGAGGAGAAATTGTTGAAGTTAAACATAAGAAAAGCACCTGGGGTGGATGGGATCTATCCAGTTATATTACAGGAGGCGGCAAAACAACTAAGCAAACCCTTAGCCATAATTATTAGAGCGTCCTTGGACTCAGGT
Source organism: Mastigoproctus giganteus (assembly GCF_048544385.1). Classification (NCBI taxonomy): domain Eukaryota; kingdom Metazoa; phylum Arthropoda; class Arachnida; order Uropygi; family Thelyphonidae; genus Mastigoproctus; species Mastigoproctus giganteus. The sequence continues at coordinate 43,746,644 of NC_143586.1, read as the reverse complement.
GAGGTTCCCACGGACTGGAGATGTGCAAATGTATCCCCAATTCATAAAGGGGGATCGAAGGGTGACACGAGTAATTACAGACCAGTTAGTTTAACTTCCGTTCCGGGTAAAATAATGGAGTCACTGGTTAAAGATGCATTGCAGGATCATCCAGACAAGACTGCAGCAATAATTCAGACACAGCATGGGTTTGTTAAGGGAAAGTCTTGTCTGACAAATTTGATAGGATACTATGATGTTGTTGCAAAGGAACTGGATGCAAAAAATAATTTTGATATCATATATTTGGATTTCAGGAAAGCTTTTGACACTGTTGCGCATGAAAGACTATTGTACAAATTGGAGCAGAATGGTATTAAGGGTAAGTTGCTACAATGGATAAAAGGATGGTTAAGTGGGAGAAGACAGAGGGTGGTAATCAATGGGTGCTGCTCTTCGTGGACTAATGTTATTAGTGGAGTTCCACAGGGTTCGGTGTTGGGTCCACTTTTCTTTTGTATATTTATCAATGATATTGATGAAGGTATATCAGGCTTAATGTCGAAGTTTGCAGATGATACAAAGGTTGGCAGGGTTGTTAATGACAGTAATGGCAGTGTGCTACTGCAACAGGATCTAGATAATTTGGGCAGATGGGCTAAGAAGTGGCAACTGAAGTTTAACCTTGACAAATGCAAAGCACTACATATGGGTAGAAGTAACCCCAGAGAAACGTACCAACTGTGTGGTACTACACTTAAGGAGGTAGAAAATGAAAAAGACCTTGGAGTAATTGTGCAAGCAGATATGAAGTTTTCTGAGCAATGTAGACAGGCTGCCAGGGCAGGTCATGGGGTTTTGTCAATGATATATAGGAATTTTTCTAGCAGGGAAAAGGAGGTGATTATCCCTTTGTATAAGGCAATGGTCAGGCCACACCTTGAGTACTGCGTACAGGTCTGGAGGCCTCATTTTAAGAAGGATGTAGATTTACTTGAGCGTGTACAGAGAAGGGCAACAAGATTCGTGAGGGGAATGAAGGGATCCTCTTACCAAGAGAGGCTTAAGTTCTGCAAATTGCAGTGACTGGAGACTAGGCACCTGCGTGGTGATCTGATTGAGGTGTATAAGGCCTTGAATGGGTTGAGCACGCTGAATTCTGATGGGATCCTTCCACTTGTTCAGATTACGAACCTAAGGGGGCATAAATTCAAATTAAGAAAGGACAGATGTAGAATAGATGTGCGGAAATTTGCCTTTAGCCAGCGGGTGGTTAATTGCTGGAACAAACCTCCATCTATCGTAGTGGAAGTTGATGGGTTGAATAAATTTAAGGAGGAACTGGGCAGACATTTGGAGGGAATGGTGTGATTTTTTTTTTTTTTTATTTATTTATTTATTTATTTATTTATTTTTTGGCTTATGCTGCATAAGCTCATACACTTGCTTTCTTGCATCACATGCCACTACTACTGACAGTTTCTTGAAATAGTCACTTTGAGACTTGACACAGAGTTCAATTATTCTGTCATTGTGCGAAGCATTTCTAGCTTTTTTAATTTTTTAATATCTGGACCGTTCCGAAATGTCATCCCTTTGAGTGCAAATTTTAGTTTAGAGAACAAGTAAAAACGCAGTGATTGATATTAACTCTTTGAATGACAAAACAAAGGTTTCTAGGAAATATTTTTTAAATAATTTCAGAATCAGTGGACTCAGTGTATCAATTTTCAATGGTGACGGCACGGATTTTCTCCCTAATATAATTCGGGGACTCTTTATCATATCTTGTAGAGAATAGGAATGTGCATCAGTTATGATTTTCTTAACGTACATTTTCTTGTACTTGTGTGTGCAAGATGAGTGCTACTACCGCTGTTTGTAGTTTTTTTCAAATGGGAAGTTGAACTGAACTTTTTTGTCTTGGATGAAATCACAGTTACTCTGAATCTGGTTATGGCTTTCTCTGGCCAACTGTGTATACTGCATATTGAAATACTCTTAGCGCCCATTAATTTTTAAATATAGAATATTTAGGGATGCCCAAAATGAAACATTGTCGACCATAACTCATAAAATCAATAATTTTTACTGCCAAAGTGGTTTTTGTTTGGTGTCAAGTGAGTACAACTCGTGTAATAGAAAAAACAAAATAGTTAATGCCTACGTTTCCAGTGTAGTAGCCACTGATAGCTAAATTTGAAACTCAGAGTTTAATTCAGTGGTTTAACATGTGTAAGCATATTGCCAATGTGACAGGAAATTGCTGATCTTTAGACCTGCAAGTACGTTTTTAGCATCACAAACTATACTTGCGATATTAGCGTAGACAAAACTTACAGGGGTCGAAGTCTGATGAGCAAGCAGATCACTAATTAGCCTGTCATTAAAAACTGTAGTCGGCAGTTATTTATCAGGCGTAGCCTTATCGAGAAGCGTTCCATCTTACATAAAAATGATCTCCCTAAGCAACATTCTTAAAGTGCAGGAAATACAGTGGTTTGAAGTAGTAGTATAGGAAATTGTAATGCAAAACTTATTGTGATTTCCTGGCTTAAATTTTGGAGATCATATTTCTAATTTCATTAGCAAGAAATACTTTTCAATATAGCGAGTTCATGCCGACATTCCCACAGTGTCTTAGCTCTATCTATCCTGTATTAATAAGAGCTTCACAAGGCATCCTGATCTTTTGGTTAAAACTCTATCGTTAACCATGTCCTACCTATAAGATATTTCGAAAACTATACTATTAATGCTCACCAATGATGATATGGTGGTTTCGAACTCTTTTTAGCATTCTTGAACCACTTTTGGTGAGTTTACTATGATGTTGTTGTTGTTATTTGGTTTTTAGGAGCATTAGCAACTACGGCCATATTGCTCCGGGATTATGCGGTGGTCATTCCCTGACCTTTCCGTCCTACCTATAAGATATTTCGAAAACTATACTATTAATGCTCACCAATGATGATATGGTGGTTTCGAACTCTTTTTAGCATTCTTGAACCACTTTTGGTGAGTTTACTATGAACTATATTAGCAAAGCGCAATCTGGATGATTTTTATCAAATTAAAGCTGCCGGGTGATTGTCCCCGACACTGATAATTCAATATTTGGGGGTTCATCATTTTGATTTAGAAATCGGACAATATGAATAGACTTGGATCTCTTTCTTCACGAAAGGGCTGAGTTCAGATTTCCGAGGAATTTCTTAGTTTGCTTGAACACCATATCAGTTTTTTTTGATATTTTTAATAAAAAAAAAAAGAGATAGTTCTTAACTATATGCGAAACTTAAGATTAATAATTGATTGTGGATGGAGTAAGTTGGATATTAATTTATTTCATCTTTTTTTTTTTTTTTTTTTTTTTTCAGATGCAGAGTGAGAAAAATTTCCTAATGACATTCCAAACTCTCTTACGATTTCCTGCCATCTTACTTTCCTAGAAGGTTTTCCATCCATTGCCATGACCGTCCCAGGAGCAGATATTCCCTCCTCCCATGGAGGTAGTGACTCCACAGTAGCCAGCTGTGGTGGCGATAGTATGATTGGATCACAAAGTCGGGATCCCTTAGTGCCATCTTCCGTCCACACCGTAACGTCTGTAGATCCGACTTGTTATGCGAAGAGTGAAGTTCCGGATTGTACAAACGGACAAGTTCGTAGTGCTTTTCCAAACGACGGCGGACTTGAAGAGGACGACGATGCCGGTGGGACTTGTGGGTGGGGTCGATTGCGACCTTCTTGTCTTCAACGTTTTCGTACCCCTCGATGGGTACTGTTTTGGTTGTGTTGGGCCGGAGCCCTGCAGGGGTTGATAGTGAATGGTTTCATTAACGTTGTGATCACGTCCATTGAACGTAGGTATCAATTGAGGAGTACGGAATCTGGTCTTATTGCAGGCAGTTATGACATCGCTTCCTTTCTGTGCCTCGTTCCCATTAGTTACTTTGGTGGTTCTAGAAGCAAACCATTGTTTATTGGGAGTGGTTTCGTCTTGATGGCTGCTGGCTCTCTGGTGTTTTCTTTGCCATATTTCACAGCAGGGCGGTACTCATTCAGTCTTGAAGAAGAACGCGGATGTAACCTAAATACCACTAGAGAGTGTGAGCTAAACGTTTCTTCCCTGTCGAATTACAAGTATGTTTTTATCTTAGGTCAGCTGCTTCATGGGGCAGGAGCATCGCCCCTTTATACCCTCGGATGTACTTATCTGGATGAAATTGTGCCTACAAAAATGTCATCCGTGTATTTAGGTATGTACATGCATATTTTTTAAATTCTCTTAATAACATAAATTTACTACTATTAGAAACTTTATTATTGTCATATTACTCAAAAACAAAATTGCATCATAAAATCTCTGACACAGTCAGACTGTAAACTCTCTTAAATAAATAAATAAATTAATAATAATAATAATAAAAAAAAAAAATCTCTAAGAACACAAAATAGAAGCTGTTGCCTTCATTAGCAATAAAATGTTCAGGAGAGGTAGATCTGTAAAGCACATCAATAACAACTACTCCAGTCGAGTCACGCACGATTGATTTTGTCGAAGCAAAGGTATATTTTCAGGGCCTGTTGGGATCAGTTGCTGATGTCAGCTGATTTCTATTGAAATTGGATTTAGGGAGTCAGACGATGATAGAACGCGTTTTTGGGCTGTGTATTGATTACCACACTTCCGAGATATGATCTAGCCACGCCTCCCATTTGTGTTACGAAAGATAACCCATTCTCTTTTTTTTTCAAAAAGCAGTGAATCCTGTAAGATCAATAATTATATGGAACTTATCAAAGTGCTGTTATTATTCTGAAAAAAAGTTTCTTACAAGAGGAAACTTGGTCAGACAATTGGCCAATCTAGAGTTGCCACCTCTGACCCAGGGATGATTGGATAGTGAGAGCAATCCTGAAAGTTTTTCGCGTAAAATGCTTTTAAAGATTTGACTACTTTATAATAATAATAAGAAAGAATAAATAAAATAGTTTGTGGTGTTATTTATTAGTAAAAAGAATCCCAAGAGAACGTTTGTGATAGCTCTTTACTTGTATGGATTTCTAATTTTCACTTTATCACCGCCATGTTTTAGAACAAGAGTTTACAATTGGTCGAAATTGGTGCATAGGAAAAAAAAAAAAAAATTTTGAAAATTTGTTGTTTTTCTTTTTAGATTGCGTATGTAGTTTAAATATTCAGGGGTAATTTTATCTATTCCAACTACAAAACAGCAATCGTACATGCCTTAAAATGCAGCTACATAAACGAGAAACAAATGAATACCAAAACCTTGGCAATAATGTTAATTACAAGAGGCAAAAAGAAAGTAAAAACATTTAATGAATTAATGAATAATCTTAAAAGAAAAGGAGGGACCAGTGTGATGATTGGCATATACAGAAAGGAATATAATTGTACAGTTGATTCTCTTCTCTCACATTAGAAAAACATATTTTTAAAATAAAATAAATTTCAAAGCTCAGATAACAGATGTATTTAGAGATTTGAGTTGTTTCTTGAATTGTCCAGGAGCAACAAATATCTCCAAATTTGCCTAGTTGATTTTTGCCGTCTGGTTATAGTAGTTGTAATAATTTGTCCTTGCACAGGATGGTTTTAACAGTGGATAACAGTCGTATCCTTTGATAAATCCGTGAGTTCGACAGATGAGGTTTAATAAATTTAAACAGCCATTACAACGAATTCTTTTATCTTTGAAAAGGTATCCAGTTGACAAACTGGTCTATAATATTGGGTGAAGATGTCTCCTTTTTTTATAAATAGGGGAGAAAATACCTTTCTTAATTGGGCGGGGTCAATTTCAGTTTCAAAATATGATTTTATTAAGTGCAGTAACGACTTTACCTCCGTTGTTCCACATTTCTTCCATAAAATAGTAGGGAATACCATCGGGACCTCAAGCAATGCCTTTTTTCTTACCTTGGGTAGTGTTTAACAATTCGACTTCATTTATCTTAAATGCATTTAGTGTGTCGTTTTAATTTTGGGAAATACTTCATTTAGATCGTTGTCAGTATTTGCTTTATCTTCAAAATTGTTTGCAAAGTAGTCAGCCTCAGACATTATATGAGAGATCTTCGGTTTATCCAGCTTGTTCATTTTGATTTTTGCCTTAAAATAACTGAATATGGGCTTTAATATCTTTAGACTCTGAGAACATTTCAACGAAATCCAAATATTTTTCATTGTCAAGTTTTGATGTAGTCTTCACCGGTCTTCTTAAAGAAGTATGTTTATTAGAAAAGTACATTCCTTATTTATCTTAAACCTTCTATGCATTTTTTCGTGTTTTTTTTTGCCAATAAAAATTAATTCTTTCGGAAAACAATTGTGGATAATTTTAATCTGTAGCTCTATAGCTTGGTACAAGGTTATTTTACTTCATTGATGATTTGATAAAAGCCATCTGCTTCATGAGGATCATTAATTTTAAATAATTTTTTACTTTATTAAAATTAAACTTTTGTTTTTGTACTAAACCAGTATTTTAAACTAATAACTTAACAGAAAAAGCCACGACATTGTGAATTATCATTTTTATAATAAAAATGATAATTCTACAATTGGCGTATTTTATTTAAAATTGAGTACACGTGTGAAAAATTTTAGGTCAAGTTTGTGACCTCATTTAATTTAAACCCGGAGAGGAGGTAACTTGAGTATTATCTCAACATATAGTATAGAGTTCATAAAACACTATACAGTACGTTGATAGAATATGCGGTGCATCGTGTTTGTCAAAGTGAAATATAATCTGCACGTTATATCCCCACCAAGATTACTCATATAATTTAATTAGACTTTACACGTAATACGAATCCGAAAATATGAACGGGTGAGGGTTCGGATTGACAGGTTGAGAGGTACGGCACATAAGTGAGTAAGTCTTCTAAATTTAAAACATCACTTGAGTCAGTTTTGTATATATTTTTCTTTATTTTAGGAGTCTCTCAGTAGCAACTCGTTTAATCATTTATCATGTTTTACAAGTCACCTTAGACAGCTATTTCTGAAAATAAATGTAAATGCACCACTGGAAAGTTCTGGAACATACCATTAGTAGAAATGAGATGCGGTGTTTATTGGACCATTGAGTACTGAACGTGACTACCGGGAATAGTACAAAAGCAAAATGCTTATCACGTCATTATTTGGGTGTGTTACCGACTGTAGTGGATGGGTAACAAAAGAGGAGGGGGAAATGACCTAAAATAGTGATGATTTAAAATGAAATGAATAATATAGAAAAGCAAAGCCCAAACAACAGGCAGGCAAGTTTCTGATGGAAATACAAATAGTTCACAATCTGTTGATTCAATTGATTGATGGAAGTGAAGAATTTTTTCCACCAACTTTTTCTCTTTCGGCAGGACTGAATGAAAATAAAGGAACAGCAATGAACTTTCTGAAACCTAAGTTTTCATATGTCCAGAAGTTTGCCGTGTTGTTTTTATCAAAATTATCTTTGATATAAACAACACAGATAGGTTTATATCAAATAATTGTTTTGTGGTGTTCGGTAGCAATTTTCCTGTTGCAATATGAAATTGTGTACAAGAAAATAGTGTATATATATATTTTTTTTTTTCCAATAGCAATACTAAAGTAAAATCAAAAATTTACTCTCGATATAATGGTTGTGAGTGGCAACATGATATTGAAACGAGCGGTCTTAGTTGATGCTTGATAAAAAGCAGGACCTGATATCTTGTTTGACCTCCACTTGTATTTAGTAGCCTAAACTGTATTGCCCTTTCACCTGCTTTTCCGATTATGTTACTTAAATGTTAATATAAATGATAATGATGCTGTTTACGTTCATAATGTGTTTACTTCTAAAGATGATGAGCAAACTATGCGTTGAGAATGTTATTTCAGTTGTGCCCAAACTCTGGTTAAGTTAGATAAAGGAGATTTAGCATGGTCTTTTCTCTGGTGAGCCTCCTTTTGTTATGGCCATGTTATTGCCATTCTAATTTGGGGTCGCATACAGTGTACCTCCACCCACTATCGTATCCAGGTATCATCGTAAGGAGGGGTGACTACCAGATTTGGGCGTTTTTTTTTTTTTTTTTAAGATAGACCTAGGAACATGCTTAAGGGGGTATTGCACCTCTGCCGTACCCTGAATACGCGCCTGCCTCCACCTTTTTGCACGGCCCACGGTTGGAGGAGCAGCCCTAGAAGGAGTAAACTCGAGTCACCTGATGAAGTAATGCCAGTGTTCACTTTGTTTGCGTGTCAGCGTTAAATTTGTGTAATTCCAACCAGTGGGGGTCCTAGAATTTTTCTGAAGGGGAGGATCGAAGAGCATTATTCTGGAGACTCATTGAGCTTTAATAATCGTAACGGACAAAAAAAAAAAAAAAAAAAAAAAATCAAAACAAAAATCGTGGCACATTTAGCCCCTATCTGGAATCCCCACTGAATTTCAAACCTCGCAAAGAAGCCGACACCAATCAATCTTGTGCTGTGATAGATATTGGATGGTTCACCGTAATTAAACTCTGTTAAAAGTAAAAAGATTAACTTTTAAACCAGGATAAATTTTAAGAAATTTGGACAGCATTGACCAACATGATGCGAGGCTCGTAAGTTCCACATTTGCAGCTTTTACAAGCTGCAATACTATCACGTGTCGCAGCTTTATAAAATATATAATACGTTCCTGGGGGATTTAAACCACCTCATTCCCCGTACGTACGCACGCCTATTCTCTTGACCTTACACACACCCACAGTCACACCGCCACGAGAATGAACTCGAGGTCACTACCGGATAATATCTATTTTAGATGTGATTAGGCTACTTTTGATTAATTTTAAACAGAAGTAATCGTATAAATATATAACATGTATAGAATCAATTCTAATCTCATCTCGATTTTGGTCTATAATATAAATAGACGTATATTATTTTATATATGCAATATCTGCAATAGCCCACGTTTTCCTTACTCATTGAGCCCTCTACTTCGACTGTGTATGGCGATGACCTTCAGTTCATTCCTGTAGTTCCCAAACTACTGAAATCTACGGACCCCTTCAAAAATGAAAAAAAGTTAGCGGACCCCACATACATACATATATATATATATATATTGCAAATACAAGCCCATTGCAGCACTAGGCTAGAGGCAAAAATTCGGTACAAAGGGAGAAATATAAAAGCACGGTTATTAGGTTCCTGTAAAATGTCGTGTTGTGCGAAACCGTGTTATACGGGACTAAGAAAAAGTACAAAATTTGGGGGTTACGTTCCAAAAGCTAACAAAAATACACTACAGTATTTCGTTAACAAAAATACACAATTCTATATTTCGTTTTATCTTCTTCTCTCTTTAAAAAATCAGTAATCTAGGTTTGTTTGATAAATCTTTGTGAATTTCGTCGTATGGAACTAAGAATTTTTGAAGCTCCCTTTTGAACTTTGGGCTCCTTTCATTCAAGAATCTGCATTCAAAAAACAAGATTCTAATTGCTTGGCTAACTTTATGCCTTCCCTATGCTTTTTAGTGTAAAATTTGGAAGTTTAGAATTTTCATCTGCGATATCATCATCTGAATTGATTTGATTTTACCTCCGATGCCATTTGCACCAAATCCACTACGCCGGCTTTTTTTCTACCAGTAATTTTTGAACGTCTTCAGTAATATCTTTTTTAGGAGAATCGGCGACTAAGGCCATGTTACTCTGTATATTGTCTATAAATTTTGTGTGTCCTGAGGTCAATTTTCTGTTTTTCTAGACGAAAAACCCCAATTTCCAGGAGGGAAAAACCATGCTGCCCGAGCCCAACTAACTCAGCCACATTGTGAAAAAGACCCATAAAAATTCCTCCCTTCATCGACAGGATTTGAACTTGGGTCTTTTTCAGCCGGTGTGGGGAGGAGGGTGATTCTATGAACTGTGTTACCCACGAGGGCTTCAGTAGTCGTATCATCAAAACCTTCCCCTTCTACCGACGTAGCAAGTTTTACTATCACACCGATTCCGTTTTCTGCCCATTTGATCATGTTTCCTGAATGAACTGACTCTGGCCATACATTTTTCCACATGCATTTAACATTGACTGTTTTACTTCTTTCAGCGATAAAGTTATGATTCTGATACAGTCCACAATTGAGAAATATTTCCATGCCTCCATTACTTCAATAGATTCGGAATCAATTTTTTCTAAAATCCATTGTAACAATTTTCTGATGGAATGAGTTTTAAAGGTGGATATAATGCCTTGATCTAATGGCTGAATGAAAGAAGTTGTATTAACCCAGTACAACTGTGGTGGTAGAAACATGACTTCAACGTTTGGATGACTTAAATGTTTTGGATGGCCTAATGTGCTATCCAATAGTAATAAAACTTTGAAATCTAGATTTTTCAACAAGTACAAGTTCAATAGCACAGAATGTAACACGGGAATTTTCCCAACAAAAAATACAGGGATTTCTCAATATTTTATTTTATTTATTTATTTTTAATTAGCGAGTCAACAGCGGGGATTCAAAAAATGGAAACGTTGAAAAATTACACCCAACATAATTTGCAGTTTTCCCTGCACAAAAGCTCAAAAATACGCTGTTATGCGAGGTTTAACGAAATTCTCTAATCTTGTTAAAGCAAAACCCTGTTATATAAGTACCGTGTTGTGTGAGGATTGTTGCAATTTATCAATCGTGTTGGAGCGAAACCGTGTTGTAGAAGTACTGTGTTATATGGGGTTGCCTGTATGTATATATACAGGATGATTCACTACCAGTGCGACAAACTTGCAGGAGGTGTAGGGGGCACAAAGACAAATCGGAATCACATAGCATTGCAGGGTCTTCGTCATGTGGCAGAGGACGTTGAATGGGAGGTCGCGTGAACAGCGATCCTGCTGGAAGTCAGCATTTGCGAACCGTTTCTGTTGAAGAAACCAAGTAGCAAAAGTCCTCTGGAGTGGATAATCCGCAGGCTCCAATGATTGGACACGTTGCAGATGGTATGAACTCATTTGGTTTGTTGACAGTATCCTCCATACAGTGGATTGGGAAATACCCAATTGTTGGCCTATCGCTTGAGTACTTGTACTGGGATTGCCTTCTGCAAGACGTAGGACCTTCTCTTCATTGTCTGGCATCCTCGTCGTTCGCTCTCGATTCATGGTACCTCTTGTGAAACAACCAGTCTCACGTAACCTTCTGTACACACGTGCGAAAATCGTATGATGAGGAGCACGCCTGTGCGGGAAACATTCCTGGTACAAGCGCAGAGTGGCACGCCCATTACAGTCCACAGCTCCATACGTGAGGTGCATGTCGGCCAGTTCAATGTTTGAATACTCATCCATCCTACTGCCTCGGGAACTGGTTCGCAAATGCTGACTTCCAGCAGGATCGCTGTTCATGCAACCTCCCATTCAACGTCCTCTACCGCATGACGAAGGCATTTTGGACCCTGCAATGCTATGTGATTCCGATTCGTCTTTGTGCCCCCTACACCTCCTGCAAGTTTGTCGCACTAGTAGTGAATCACCCTGTATACAGAGTCCAGTCACAATATTATGACTCCCCCAGTGCAGACATTACACACGCCTAGCAAATCATATAGTGCACGTGTCAAGTTCACACACCACAAGCATATAAGGCTTGATGTTTGGCATTTGTCAACACAGTAACAGCCTCTGTCATCGGCAAAGCACGTGACTTATCAGACCTGGAAAAAGGCAAGATCATCGGCTATCGTTTCAGGGGTACCAGCATTTCTGAAACAGTGGACTTTGTGAAATGCTCATGTGCTGCAGTGGTGAAAGTGTATCAAGACTGGACAGATGGGGCAGTTGACGACACGATGTGCCAATTGTGGAGTTCCATGCACCATTGATCCCAGAGGCGAACTTCAGCTGAAACGGTTAGTCAGGACCGATTGGTGTGCTACTGTTGCGCAACTGGCCATCCAAATGAACTGTGGGCCACCAGAAAGGTCTCCAACATGACAGTGCAGCAAACCCTGTTGCTCATTGGGCTCAGCAGCAGACGCTTGGTGATAGCACCCATGCTGACGGCCGTTTGTCGCAACCAACGCCGTCAGTTTGCACTACAATACCGACACTGAACCCCGGCTGAGTGGCAACGGGTGACCTTCTCCAATGAGTCACGGTTTCTGCTCCACTGAGTGGATGGACGGTGGCGTATTAGGCGTGAAACCTCAGAGAACAGACACCCAGATAAGATTGTTGGCAGAAGGCAAGGCCGGTGGGGGCTGGGGAATGTTTCTATGGCATGGCTTGGGTCTGCTGATACCTCTGGAGGGTACCCTGGACACAAATGGTTACCCATTGATTATTGCTGATCAGGTACACCCATACATGTTGTCCGTATTCTCTGGGGGACGATGGTATCTATCAGCAAGACAATGCACCATGCCATGTTGCCAGAATTGTCCGTGAGTGGTTTGAGGAGCACAATGAAGACTTCAAGCTACTCCCTTGACCACCCAATTCCTTGGATATTAACCCAAATGAAAATCTATGGGATCACCTTGATCGAAACATCAGATGGATGGATCCTCCACCAAGGAACCTACAGGAACTCCAGGGTGCACTGCAGTCTTCATGGTCACAGATACCCGTAACAACCTTCCACTGACTTATTGAGTCCATCCCATGGCAGCTAGCTGCAGTGCATACTGCGAAAGGCACATATTCTGGATACTAGGTAGGTGGTCATAATAATGTGACTGGACCCAGTGTACACACACACACACACACACACACACACATATATATATATACATGCCAAAACCTTTAATTTCACCTCAGGGGCTCACATCTGGTGGGCTTGGCACACCCAAGGTCCTGAGATGGATGTCATCATTCTCCTCTTCCAAATATATCTAAATATTATATTTGGAACCTCCATAAAGAACTTTCAAACTGCAACAACAATGGTGCTTATTGTTACCTAAAATTAAATGTTTTTTTTTTTTTTTTTTTTTTTTGTAAGAGTTTATTAGATAGTATGAATCAGAGCTGTATTACTCAATATGTTCTACGTTGGTAATAATATTAGTAAATTGATAAGAGGAGTTTACCTCAATATAGTACGTGGAACACTTCCGTATGATACCCTCCAGAAATTAAAACGAAAAAATCGACAACTTACCGGTACATTAAAGTAAAATATAAATAATTAAAGTGAAATATAAATAATTAAATAATCAATTTAACACAATTCAAAATCAATTCAAAACAATTAAAATTCAAATTAACGCAATTAAAAGAATCTAACGAAAATCTTCAAAACGATTTTCCTTCCTGAAGCTGACAATGCTTTTCGACCGACTGTCGTGTTCACAGGAATGAAAATTATCGAATCAGGCTAAACCTGCAACTTAAATAGTGATTATGTGTCTTCGCGCATGCGCGTAAAGGTCCACGCATCGGAGATCAAATATGGCCGCCGAACATTAACAGAATTCTCGTGTAATTTAATTTCAACGGTTTCTGCAATTAATAGTCGCGTATAATTACGTTGAACGTTAAGTATTTTGGCCTCGTTAAATAAAAAAGTATGTTTTTCGTTAATGGCATGAAAGGCTAATTCTGACGCTGCTGAACGAGAAGCACGAACAGAGGCTTCGTGTTGATTTACACGGATATTAAGAGAAAACCGCGTGGAACCCTGATAAGACGAGTCGCAATCACCGCAAGAAATGTTGTATACTAGATCATTAATTTGTGTTGCGAACGCCGAAAGAACCGAGCGATTGTTCAGTATAGTGTGTAACTTCCGTATAGGCCTAGCTATAATTTTAAATTCGGTATCTTTAAAGAATCTGTTAAGCTGTTTGTGCCACTGTTCAACATATGGGACAGAAATAAAGTATTTTTTGATATTACTATTGTTGATTGGTGCAGTATTTTGTATCCTATCCTTAGCTTGTACCCTAATTCGATTTATTGTGTTAATGGGATAACCCCTGTTCAAGAATCTGCTAGTTAATATTTGTATTTCTGAGTCTAAAGCAGAATACGTCGTTGAATATTTATAGGCATTTAGAAATTGATTAAAGATAATCGATCTTTTGTAGGTGAACGGGTGGTAGCTATTATAATGTAGAAGCATACCGGTGTTTGTGGGTTTTCGATAGATGCTAAATTGTATTTTGTTCGAGTCCCGGGTAAGCGTGAAATTTAGAAAGTTTAATGACTTTGTATCCGTATCTTCCCTTTCCAATGTAAATTTGAGTCTAGAATGAATATTGTTAAACGAATGTAAAATATCTTGGATAGTACTACTATCGGTAATAACTAGAACATCGTCTAAATACCTCCCATAGTATGTGATACGGGGACGAAAAGGTGTCAAATGTATCTGCTCAATCGTTGAGAGATAGATCTCTGCCATTAAGCCACTCAGGCTCAAACCCATTGGTAATCCAAAAATTTGTTTGTACACCTTGTCTCGAAAGGTGATGTAGTTAGCCTCAACTAATAGTTTAATTAAGTGAAAAATCTCCTTTATAGGCAGCTTCGTATAATTAATCGGTGTCGAGTTTTTATTTAACATATCCCAAATAATATCTAATGTGTATTCAACGTTTACATTCGTATATAATGATGTAACATCTAATGAGAATAAATTGTCATTGTCGCCGAGTTTACAGTCCTTAAGATTATTAAATAATGTATCGTAATTCTTAATCCCAAATTGTATAACCTGTCTAAAAGGTTTTATAATGTTATATACATGTGTGGCTAAGGCTGAAAATGCCGAGTTCCTGTAGGAAACAATAGGTCGAATCGGAAATCCAGGCTTGTGTAATTTTACCTGACCAAAAAGTGCAGGAATATTGTATGTTCTGGACTTCAATTCCTTCAACTGAACCATAGTAATGTAGTCGTTTTTACGATATGTGGTTAACGTTTTATTGTATTGATTTACCAAATTGGTAAACAGTGTCGGGTCCACTTCACAATAAGTGGAGCTATCAGATACAACTGAATCTAACTTATTAATATAATCATGTTTATCTAGTATTACCACAGTATCTCCTTTATCTGCCCTCTGTATAATAATGTCCTTATTTTCTCGAAGTTCTCGTAAAGCTGAACTGTCCTGTGTATTCAATTTAGGAAGTCGTGTTTCTTTTATGTTATTCACTACTTGGTTAACTTGTTGAATAAATACATCTTTTTGTGGAACACTACGAAGTCCAAATTCAAAATCAATTACGCATTGTTTTTTTGGCAGCTTTCGAGGTGGTAAATTATAATTTAATCCTTTGGATAAAAGTGAAATCTGGTCCTGCGATAGTGTACACGAGGAAAGATTTGTAACCTGTTGATATGTCGGTTCGTTGGATACTGGGTGAGGGGGTGTTCGTGAACTAGCCGACATATTCTGTGGTAGTGCGTTATGTGTCTGTGGGGGGGATGTCACCCAACTCGTGTGAACTTGGTCGCAAGCTCGCGACAATGTGTTAGAATTCGTATGAACGTGTCTTGAACTATTCGATAATGTTTGCAACTTATTAACGTGTCTGTTTTTTATTTCTGAGGC
The DNA here is from genome assembly GCF_048544385.1 of Mastigoproctus giganteus. Classification (NCBI taxonomy): domain Eukaryota; kingdom Metazoa; phylum Arthropoda; class Arachnida; order Uropygi; family Thelyphonidae; genus Mastigoproctus; species Mastigoproctus giganteus. The sequence goes on along the minus strand of NC_143586.1, from coordinate 43,731,090 downwards.
TTGTGCTTCCCGTCGCAAATCTATGGAGGTCTTCAATACAGACCAATCGTTCGGATGTAGATAATTTTTTAATTTATCGCGAAGCTTCCTAACCTGGGAAAGGTATTTTTGTTTATCCGAATATCGAGATTTTAAGGCAAGCTTAACAATATTACGTGATGTCGCCAGTGATAGTTGTTTTATGCCTGAAATTTTTTGATTTAAATTCACCCTGGCAAACTTCGGAACGATGTTGTTTTGAAGGCAATATTTTAGGAAAGAAATATGGTAACTTTGGGCCGAGTACCTTAGTGTAGATTTAATGTAATTTTGTACCAAGCCATTCAAAAAATCTCCCATAATTGTGTGTATCGATTGTATACAACTGGAGAGACAGGAAGTGAATGAAATAGTCAATAAGAGTATGAAAATTGATTAGATAGTATGAATCAGAGCTGTATTACTCAATATGTTCTACGTTGGTAATAATATTAGTAAATTGATAAGAGGAGTTAACCTCAATATAGTACGTGGAACACTTCCGTATGATACCCTCCAGAAATTAAAACGAAAAAATCGACAACTTACCGGTACATTAAAGTAAAATATAAATAATTAAAGTGAAATATAAATAATTAAATAATCAATTTAACACAATTCAAAATCAATTCAAAACAATTAAAATTCAAATTAACGCAATTAAAAGAATCTAACGAAAATCTTCAAAACGATTTTCCTTCCTGAAGCTGACAATGCTTTTCGACCGACTGTCGTGTTCACAGGAATGAAAATTATCGAATCAGGCTAAACCTGCAACTTAAATAGTGATTATGTGTCTTCGCGCATGCGCGTAAAGGTCCACGCATCGGAGATCAAATATGGCCGCCGAACATTAACAGAATTCTCGTGTAATTTAATTTCAACGGTTTCTGCAATTAATAGTCGCGTATAATTACGTTGAACGTTAAGTATTTTGGCCTCGTTAAATAAAAAAGTATGTTTTTCGTTAATGGCATGAAAGGCTAATTCTGACGCTGCTGAACGAGCCTGCCCTAGAGTCCAGCAGAGATCAATTGTATTGAAATTGCATCACAGCCTGATCTATATCATTTGTACTCACAAAAAAAAATTAAAAAAAATTGGTATTACATTTTCTAAATTTCAGTAATACTTCAATAGTTAGCTTTAACCTCCTCTTATCAATTTACTAATGTAAGAGTTTATGTATTTTTCCATTGAGTATAACATAATGCAGGGGTTTCTACTTTTGTTCCCAGCAACATTTGTGCCATTCTTGCACAGGAGCCTGCCCTAGAGTCCAGCAGAGATCAATTGTATTGAAATTGCATCACAGCCTGATCTATATCATTTGTACTCACAAAAAAAAATTAAAAAAAATTGGTATTACATTTTCTAAATTTCAGTAATACTTCAATAGTTAGCTTTAAATTAAAACAAATCAATCAATAATATTAACATTTTATTGAATATAATTCATAAAACAAGTTAGTATACAGTGTGTTACATTTCAGGCACTTTAGCAAATAGTAATAATTCATGATTAATAACAAAAATAACCCATTAATATAAAATTTGTTACAGATATTCCTAAAATATTTTAAGTTCTAAGTAAGCATTGAAATTTTTGAAATGGATCAAAGATCTTGTTCCAAATTTAGAGGAAACTGTGGAGGGAATGTTATGAAATCGGAATTGAACTTAAACCCATCCCAGGGACCAATGGAATGTATGTTGACAATTGGGTAGCAATCCGCATTTTTCTCATTGACTAATGCGAAAACATACTTTAATTTATGCCACTGGGAGCAGAGTTGTTACATGTCAACAGATGGACATGGTGAAGACAGTAAATGATTGTGTATATATGCTGACACGCCTAAAACAATAATGAAACATTCATAATATAATTAATTTTACAAATTTTTTGGTAAGTACTTGTGTGGAAACAGTACATCAACAGTTTCTGAGCCCTTGTGGGTAATACACTGGATGTAATCACCACCCTCCCCACACTTGGTGCAAAAATTCTGGATTCAAATCCTGTTTGAATTCAAATTCTGGATTCTAAACTTGATTAAAAAATGATGGGAGGAATTATTATGGTTTTTCCACAATGTGGCTTAGTTGTTTGAGGTGAGGATTGCATGTATTTTTTTTTTTTTTTTTTTGTTCAGTAGAGGCAAATTGACTATAGAATAAGTTCAGCTGTGTTCTTATTTCATGTATTAAAAACTTGCTTACTGAGTTGTTTCAGGGATGATCAGAATTAAATCCTCATAGTTCTTCATAGTAATGGGCACAATCACAAGGTCACGATTGATTATGGACTTTTTATAATCGAAAGTCCTGAGTTTCCTTATGCCACTCCCTTTCACATACAACCCTGACAGGGTGTATGAGAAAGGGAGTGGCATAAGGAAACTCAGGACTTCCCTTTCTCATACACCCTGTCAAATACAACCCTGACAGGGTGTATGAGAAAGGGAGTGGCATAAGGAAACTCAGGACTTCAGCTATAGTTTTGATAACATCAGTTTGAATTCCCCCACTATAATTTTTTCTTTCTTTTTTTTTTACTTTTGTATTTCAGTATTTTTTGGTTTCCATAATTGATTATGTCATCATCACTAGTTCTCCAAGGGAGGTGAGGGATGCACTTGACAAAGACTGGATGTAATTGTCAGAAGCATAGTTCAAGAATTAGCAAAGCGTAAGGGCCCATGAAGAATGAGGAGATTCCATGGGGAGCCCAATAATATATATTTTTTATAAATATTATAGAAATAAAACTATATCAAATAATGCTATTATTGTTTAATAGCATCATGCATTATTTGTTACTTTTTTCAGTAACAGTGACTATAACAGTATTGAAAGGTCATTTAGTAAATTAAAAATAACTGACTAAAAATAAATTCATTAAGGAAAATCAGATTAAATGAACTGCCAAAATGGATCTTGTGGAACTAATTAATGATTCTGCAAACATAAAGGCAAAGATGAATTTTTTAAATAATTTATAAAATAAATTAACAAATTATACATAACAGATTATTAATTTGTATTGATGTTACTTTTTTTAACAGTTTTTTTTTTTGTAGTTTAGATTTGTTGTGAATATTATTATGAATAATATTTTTATGACCAAGGCATTGGTATATCATGTTAATAAAAACAGAGGGAGGCTCTTTAGTGATTTTTACATAAGGGCCAAAAACTTTTAGCCCACACAGTTGATAACTATATACTCTAAAACGTTATTTATCACATCAACGGGGTGTTGCAGTATAATTTACACAGATCACTTAATCGGCCAAAACTAAAATTGCCGTTAATAATGGGAGGGGCTGCATCCACCCATATACCTCCATTATCAGCCTGATTTCAAACTCTTATTTCAAATAAGCCTGATTTAAACTCTTATTTTCCCTTAACCTTCACTCACTCACATTCTCAATCATAACAGGGATGCTCTTGTGACATCTGTTTAACCTCTGTTTTGTTTTAATTATAAAAAAAATTAATTTTTAGCTTTTTTTACTAAATTTAAAATGGTGATCTATATTAACCTAGATTAATCACATTAATTATGATTTGCTAAACCCAATGAAAAATATCAAACAAAAATAAAAGAGATAATAATAAAGAAAGCTTATTTTTTTTGTAGAATTTTCAGGTCACTGACCCCCCAGTTTGAAACTTTGATACTTGCACGGCATCTGGTAGATGCAATGCGAATGTCTGATAGATGCGCACAAATATTTTTGTCAGCCATTGCCTTTAACTGGCAATGGCTGACAAAAATATCTGTCGATATTTTTGTTTAGACATCTGTCGCTGGCATCTCACACACCATATGGGAATGGGATTTGTCTAGAAGAAAGGTAGATGCTTCTGCTTACCTGGCATCTGTTCAATGCCAAACAAAAATTTAATGTCTTATAATTCATAGTATATTAAAATGAAAACAGAAAATACAGTGCAACCAGTTAGAGGAAAGACTGGTAGGAAAGGTATATGGGAGGACTTCATTTTATTTCCAAACTTAAAAAGATAACAGAAAAATACTCTAATACATGGCATCTGACAGTGGTACCTGTCAGATGCCATGCTAGCAGATGAGGGTTAATTGTATACTTTGTTATTTTATATTTCTGCATATCTCGCTTATGGATTACATTTTCTTTATATTAACCTCAGGGGCTCACATCTGGTGAGTATGGACTTGGCACACCCAGGGTCCTGAGCTGGATATCATCATTCTTCTCTCTCTTTCTTGGTGATTCCCTTCTCTCTCTCTCTCTCTCTCTCTCTCTCTGGGTAACTCAATTTTTTTTTTTTGGCTAGTGCAGCAAAAGCTTCAGGCTTCCTTGCATTATATGACTATTAATAATAATAAATAATATTTCTAACATTTTCTTTATATCCTTGGACTTGGCACATCATAGCTTAAGTTGCACAAAAGATCAAATAAAATTTTTACATCCTTATTTATATCTTTATTACCTCAACAAGGCCCAGATATGAATATAAACTTTTTAAAAAATATTAATAAACAGTAAAAAAAGAAAATGCAGAGTTTATGTATGATGATAAGCTACTTATGTACAGTAAATTTGAATATCCCCAATGAGTGAAATCTTAAAAAGGTAGTGTTCTTTTAAGCTGCAATTTTTAGAAAAATTTTAGTGATGTTCTTTAGTTTTAATTGAATTTAGTTTAATTATTTAATTTATGCTCTGTGTAATAATATCATAATCAGCAATTCTAGAAGATTATCTTCCCTTTTAGTTGAAAAGTCTTATAGTTCAAAAATTAATGAAAATAGTTACTTTAGTTAATATATTAATTTTTGGTATTATTATTGCATTAAATTATTTACATTTAGAAACTGAGACCACACCTGACCTGCAAACCACAAAATTACTGCAGGTGTCTGACTCAACACAGGACTGTAGGAATTCTGGAAAGTTGAGTGCATGCCCCTGTTGGATCAGGTTGTATGTCCCTGGATGAGTGCAGGCCTTTGTTTATTTATTCTGAATTTAAGTTTAATTTCTTTGGTATTTTTTAATTTTTGATGTTGTGCAGATAGTAACTATGTTTTCATAGTATCTCTGCAGTTCTCAGCATTTCCTTTAACATGATATAATAGAGTACAATTTAATAAATCATTATTTCATTACACTGTGTTTAGTTTAATTAAAATTTTTTTGTTATTTTTTTTTCATTATTGCTTCTTCACAGTATTTAAATATGGTAGAAGCCAGTCAAAAGGTTCCGTTCCCTTCACAAAATAAATTGTTTATCTTATTCATTGAATAAATGCTAACAAAAGCATGTGAAACTAGAAACTGGGACTAGCTCCTTTGACACAATCCTAGTTGTTGATTGTTAGCTGGGAGAAAAGTTCCAAAGCATTTCCATGTGTATGTGTGGGTTATTTGTTGTATCTAACAATGCGAGCCACCTTCAGAGTAGCACAGTGTGTGTCACTTGGTTCTTATTAATATGTTTACGGATCATTTATAACATCAATTGTTATAGATATGAATCGGTAATAAATACCCCCCCCCTTTAATATCCTGTGAACTCATAAGTCACGTACCCCATTTTTTAAAGATATGCAAATGAAAATTTTGGATTTATTTTCTTTCAGCAGCACAGTTTCTTGAGCTGTATAAAGTGAGCTAGGTGACATCTATTGTGGGTAAGGGAAGGTGATGAATGTATCTCATTTCCACTGAGCACTAAACCATATCAGTATCATTATCCATCTGTTTCAGTTCATCAAAAATCACAATCTCAATATTTAAATGAATTGTATATATGGCTAGGAAAAACCGTTCATTTTTGAAGGAGAGAATCTCTCTTTATATAGTACAGCATTCCAAGTTGTTACGATAAATATAATAACCAAGAAACTTCTTTTAGGCACTGATCAGACAGGCAAATAATGTTTAGAATAGGCTAAAGTTAATAATATCTGCCAGTAAAAATGCTGAAGTTAATAGAAACACTGCATTTTTATTTGCTTGTTTAGCTGTAGCCTTGGAAGAAAGTTTCAGATTAAGTTCACAAATAAGCCATGCACCCAAATTTTTAAGAAACGAAAGTGTATGGTGTAGCTGAGAAAATACAGTATAAATTTGTTATAATTACAAACACAAAATTTATATACTTTTATTATTTTTTTCTGTTATTGTGGCAATGCCAGCTCAACACCACTTTACAGCTAGCCACTACTGATAAGTTACATTAGCAGGGGGGGGGGAAACCTTCTATAATTCACAGTGATTATTATAACAAATAAATCAATCTGCCCTTTGAATTATATCATCACCAGTGACACAACCTATATTTATTTTGCAAATTGTATGGACTCCTGATCCAGTTAAAAGAAACTAAGGATAAATAGCAGCTTCATTGCTCTGTTCTCAATTTTGCATATCACTGTAACTTTATCCTCTCCACCTAGAACTACAATTTAAACTAGCTGTACTGTGTTAATATAAAAATATTCAGCTGGTTATCCTTTGCTGTTTGCACTGGGGGCAGGATTATTAATTGGGGGGGCCATAAAATCAGTCTAACACCCTTGAAGAACACATTAATATAGCAACATAGAATTCAGAAATATTGTATACTTTGTGCTGTTATTATCAATTTATGACATGAGGGTTTAGGTTAGTTATGGAGTTGGCAGTTTTTTTCCCTCATTTTAGGAAGGATGTGGAAATGTTGGAACAGGTGTAGGGAAGAGTAACAAAATTTTTGAGGGAAACAAAAGGCTGCTCTTACAAAGAAAGGCTTCAGTTCTGTAAATTGCAGTGTTTGGAGACTAGGTACTTGTGAGGAGATCTGATTGAGGTGTTGAATGGATTGAATAAGCTCAATTCTGATGTCATCCTCCTTATTTAGACCACACACACACTTTGGACAAAATTCAAATTGAGGAAGGATGATTGCATGCAGATGTGTGGAAATTTGCCTTCAGTAACCTCTCATCTGGAGCAGTATAAGGTTTTTACAGTTATCAAGCAAACTGATTTGAGTACTTGCCCCTCTATTTTTTTAAGGCAAGATTTCACAGGAGGATCAATGAGATACTTTGTTAATCACTCATTATATAACATACAAATTATCAGTAACTTTGTATGCATCATAATTTTAGCTTTATCCAGTGATTACCTAATATCATTATTAGTAGTACACAATGATGCAAGGTAGCACACTTATACAGCATTAGCCATTAAAAAGAGAAAAAAAAAAAAAAAATGCTCACTTCATTTGCTGATTCCTTCTAATAATTTTCTCAAACAACCAGCAAAAGTTTAATTCCAATGTCAGTTACTTTTTGGATGAAGGCAAATTTTAACACATCTATTCTGCATCATCATTTTACCATTTATGTTCCCTGGTTTGTGTCATTTGATAAAGGGTAAGGATGCTATCATCATTTGCATTACTCAACCTATTTAAAACCTTAAGCACTTCAATCAAATCTCCTCACAGGTAAGAGGTGACATGGTGCCTCCGTAGCCAGGTGGGCAGGAGCAGCAATGCGTAGCACACGCTTCTTGATTAGACTGGGGTTCGAGCCTGTGACCACCAAATACGGAGGATGCAGAAAAAAGTCAGGGAATGACCACCGCATATCCCCGGAGCAATATGGCCTTAGTTGCTAATGCTCCTAAAAACCAAATAACAACAACAACAAGAGGTGACATTTTGTCCCCGTGACTAATCTTGTTGCTCTTCTCTGCACCTGTTCCAACAGATCAGCATCCTTCCTAAAATGAGGCTTCCAAATCTGTAAGCATAATTCAAAATATGGCATAACCACTACCTTATATAATGGGGTAATCATCTCTTTGTCCCTGTCGGCAAAATTCCTATGTATCATTGAGAGAACCTCACGAATCCTAGCAGCCTGTCTGAACTGCTGAGAAAACTTCATGATGGACTGTACAGTTATTCCTAGATCTTCATCACTGTCCATAACCTTTGAGTGTGATACCACCTAATTGATATGTTATTGTGGGACTGTTGCTCCTTAAATGCAGCACATTGCATTTATCAATATGAAATCAGAATTGCCACTTTTCAGCCCATCTACTTAATTTATTCAGGTCTTGTTGGAGAAGTATTTCCCAATTGCTGCCATTAATCTCTCTGCCCATCTTTATATAATCAGGCTAAGGAGGTTTGAGTTTTACTTTTTTTTTCACAGAAAAATGATTCCGTTAAGCACATTTAAGAGAAGTTTCATCTTATTTCTTTATGCTGCTTTCTTTTAGACCTGGTGTCACAAGTTATGTTAATTATTCCTTCAGTGTTTGTTCTTATTAGAAATTATTCTTTAATTCTCTTTAATACTAAGTTATTAGTGCGATACGTCAGTTAATCTTTACAAGATATGGTTTTTCTAAAATATATTTACAGGTATTTATTACACAATGGCCATTATGGGACCTGCACTGGGCTACTTGCTAGGTGGACAGCTTCTCAGAATATATGTGGATGCAGGAGTTAATGCTACACAGTAGGTGTGATAAAACACTTTTTCTATTTATCTTGGGGAGCAACTGGATTTTTTTTTTTTTTTAAAGGGTGTATGTTGGATTATTAGCTGCAGCGTTTTTTCATAATTTGAAGCTTAAAAGTTAGAGTATGGATGTTGAAGATTGCAAATAAGAGTGTTCCTGTTTTTAAATTTAAACTGGTTATTTAAACATCAAAGAATGAATGTAGTAGAAAACTTGCTCCTGTCACATACGATTTATAAGGTTTCTTATGAGGTAATTTAGCTTTCATAAGTTCCCTGTTCTGATTTAATGTGTCAACACTTATGAAGGGGAGCTGCAAAGTGAATACAAGGAAATATACATAACATAGAGCAAATTTGAGACATACATGCAGGGGTGGACTGGCCCTGGTGGCTGGATGATAATTGCTGTCAGGACCAACAGTGTTTGCAGCATGCTAGTACTACAAAAAAAAAAAAAAAAAAAGAGCCAAAATTTCTGGAAGAAGCTGCCAGGATCAACTATAGCCAGTCTGCCCCTGTATGTATACATACAGGAGCTAGCTATGTATGTATGTATGTATGTATACATAACTCGTCTGACCGTGTAGTTATCCAGGAGTATAAACAGAAAATTTATTTTTATTTATATGCATGAGTGAAAATAATTAACCAATTAGCTAGTTATTTGAACACATTTAACAAAGAAGTGAGTTACTAATCATTCTAGGGTTGTATAGGGCTGTATTGTTTACCACTTATTTTGAAGGTGTTTGAGGAATCAATTTTGAGTGAGAAACTGATTGAGGCATTTTCGTTTAGAGCAAGATTTGCTGCCTTTTCAAAATTGCTGACACAAAGATGATTTGGGGGAGGGAAACAGTGAAAGCAATCCCAAAAATTTTTCATGTAAGATGTACAGTTTTTAACATTATTGGCTAAGAAATTAATTTGTTCAATGTTATTTATTAGGCAAAAATTAATGTGTTTCGTGATAACTGTTTACTTGTGTAGATTTCTAATTTCCAGTTTAAGACCTTGTTAATGCTATAGTTAAAAGAGAAGGTGGAAAATGGATGATCATGGTCCATAGAAATAAAAATATAATAATTTTGTTATATATTTGTCAATGATATTGATCAAGGCATATCAGGCTCAATCCCAGTTTGCAAATGATACAAAGGTTGGCAGGATGGGTAACAACGTTATGCTACTGTAGCAGGATCTAGAAAAGTTAGGCAGGTGGGCTGAGAAATGGCAATTGAAGTTTAACATTGACAAATGCAAAATACTGCATGTGAGTAGCGGTAACCCCGGAATAATCTACCAGCTGTGTGGTACTACACTCAAGGTAGTGGAAAATGAAAAAGACCTGGGGGTAACTGTGTAGACAGATATGGATTTCTTTAAGCAATGCAGATAGGCTGCTAGGAGAGCTCATGGGGTTTTGTCAATGATATATGGAATTTTGCTAGCAGGGATATGGAGGCGATTATTCCATTGTGTAAGGTTGCTTGAGTACTCAAGAAACCACATCTTGAATACTGCATACAAGTCTGGAGGCCTCATTTTAGGAAAAATATAGAGCTGCTGGAATGTACGGAGAAGGGTAATAATAAGACTGGTGAGGGGAACAAAGGGTGCTCTTACCAAGAAAGGCTTCAGTTCTGCAAATTGCAGCATCTGGAGACTAGGCACCTGCAAGGTGATCTGATTGAAGTGTTTAAGGCTTTGAGCAGATTAAGCAAGCTCATTGCTGATGGGACTCTTCTTCTTGCTCAGACTATGTACATGAAAGGGCACAAATTCAGATCATTGAGCAAGGATGATTGGAGAATAGATGTGTGGAAGTTTGCCTTTAATCAGTGGGTGGTTGATTGCTGGAACAAAGTGCCATCTTTTGTTGTGGAAGTTGATAGCTTAAATAAATTCAGGGAAGAACTAGACAAGCTATTGGAGCTAATGGTTAGGTAAAATGGGAAGTAATTTATTTTTTGACTGGTGTTGTATAAGTTGCTGTCTTGCATCGTATGTCACTACTACTGCTAATGACTTTTATTTTTTAAAGTAGTTAGCATAGTGAAACAGACTTCTGGCCCCTGCCTTAAAATACTTTTGTGTACATGATTCAAGCGTTAAATTGTTTTGTAAGTTATATATATTCTAAAAGTATCATTTGGTTCATAATGGAATGAAAATTTTATTATTTTTTCTCTACCATTCTATGAGCTGGAGAAATTATAACAAAAACTGGAACACCTGAATGTGGCATGCTTAAATGTTGCTCTATTTACAGCTGAGTTAGCTAGTCCCAGGAAGATGTATAGCTCTGTCTTTCTTAGGTTTTCTGTAATGTCTCTCATTCTGAAAGCAAATAAATTAGCTTTACAAACTATACAGACAAGAAACAAATTCTTTATAATCTAAGTACTTTTGACAAAATCTTTAAAAAAAAAAAAAAAAACATTGAACAGATTTGGCTAGATTGCACAATTGAATCAAGATGCTTTGAAAGTGTTACTAGTCATGTTTTTCACTTGCCAAGGGCTTCTACTTGATCATTTTGTGCTTTTAGTGGTGCATATTATGTGGCATTGTTACATACATTGAGACTTATTTTTCCTTGGAAACATCCTGAACTACTAATTATGGCATCAGTTACCATCAGGATAATGCAACTTCCCATTACATTTGGTATGTTCAACAGCTGCTGCAGAGCTGGACTTGGGAGATACTGGCATATACTTTCCTTTATTCCTTGGACTTATATGAATGTGGTTACTTTTTTGTTTGCTTGGGCAAAGTAGCTGTTCAGGGGATACTTGTTTAAATTTGCACATGGCATCCATATGGTTATCAGAGAATCATTACTTTCCTGAACACAACTGATTACAGTGCTGCAATTGAACATCTGTCTCCTCACTATTATGGAAGTTCAAAAAACATGATTAAATTGAGTAGGGGATAGATGTAGGTTGTTGTGGCATATCATTCCAGTTGATTGATTGCTTGTGTTGTAGTATGTACTGATCAAATACAGCAAATTCCTATATTTGAGCACAGCTTCAGTGTATCAAGACTAAGACTAGCAGAACTCAGTATGTTGAATCCCTGCTGAAATACAGGATTTTTCCAAGTTGCAGACAGTTTTTATCTATTTATTAGTGTTAAATCTACAAAATGACTCTCATAATTCCAATAGAATTTTGATATATACTGTCTTATTTGATAGCATATTAACATTAGCTTGTTTTGTGTTTATTCTGTTTTTTTTTTTTTTTTTGAGAAAAGTTGCAAGAATTAAAATTTAAGTTGATTTTTGTACTTTTTTTAAAAATAGTAATTGACTTTTGCATTTTTGAAGTGAAGTTTAATGATGTATTAATAACACACAGAATCAGCACATGATATTTTTTGTGGTAGTCTTATTAATACAGGATGTGTAGGACACTTGTGCACAATTTATATTTAGAAAATTTTTTTTGTTTGAAACAGAAAGTAGTAATTATCATTCAGTTGAGCTGTAGTGGGTTTTTTTTTTTTTTTTTTTTTTCCCCAAATTTAATGCAAGATTACTAATAATTTGTGTCAAAAAAAGGTGGCCATTGAAGGTAAACTGAAAGTTGAAAGGAAACAAAAGCAAGAGCAATAAGTTACTTGTTTTTAATTAAATTCAAAATTTGAAAATTTACTTTAGAATCTCTTAATTTTTTTTTTTTTTTTTTTTTTATTGTGTCATGACATAAACACAATTATGGTCCATCTGTTACACAACTTTTACTTCTGTCATTATTGCATTCATTCTGTGTTTATCAACATTCAAGGAATTCTTGTGTTTTTTTTTTTTTTTTCTTATACGTTCACATTTATACATAAAAATATTGCTCAGTTGATTGTTTGACACAGGAGTACTTAAATATGCTTTGTTTACAAAAGAATTTACACACTTTGAAATAAAATGTTTGAAAATATAAAAACAGATTACGAAAGCAAATTTTGATCACCCCTCCCCACCAGAGTAGTGGAGTAAACTGACCACTTTAACCATAAAGTAAACTGGCATCATTTAATTACTTATGTTGTTGATGGTGTCCAAATTCCTCTATGTTACAATATTTAATATTATATGAATGCCTGCTCTTGTTTTTTCTTTGAGTTTGGTGGCAGAGGGGAGAAAAGGGCAACTTGACAGACTTGAAATGAAAGAGAGGGAGGTAGTGTTATAGACAAAATTCAAGTCTTAAAAATATTTTTGTTTGAATTTAAATTCTTATAGGTCATGTGTGTTTCAGTTTGTATGGAAGTCTTCTTAAAATATGCATCTCTTTTCTTGCTTAAAGTTCTAATTTAATTACTTTTAATATTACTTTAAAATATTATGAAATGTGTGTTTACTTATTGATTTTCTTTATTCTTAAAGATTGGGTCTTACGCCATCTAGTAGTGTGTGGGTTGGAGCCTGGTGGGTAGGTTTCGTTGTAGCAGCTGGCCTAGGTTTCATTATTTCCGTCCCTCTGTCATCTTTTCCTAAAGTTCTCCCAGGTGAGCTGAATCATTACTTTCATAGTTGTGTTCTATTAAGAAATGAGAATTTGTGTAGTCATATTTCTATACAGTAATGTGAAATTTTTTTTTATTGTATTTTAATTTTAAGAATACAGGATCATTGAAAAAACGACAACAAAAACTATTTTTAACGTTTTAATCTCTTTGTTATCAACTGACAGACATCCACATGATGTTAGATTTCCATCAAAGTGCAAGTCAGCATGTCAAGATTACGGTTGTTATCTCTCTCTCGCTTGACATTCTGTAATGTATTCCATCAAAAAAATTTTCTTTTGTAATACTGTAAACTTTTTAAAATCTGAGGGTCACTGGATTTTAAGAGATATCTAGCTGCTACGGACGGCCTCCATAGCCGAGTGGGCAGGAGCGGGAGTGCAGTAGCACACGCTCTTTCAGTAGACCGGGGTTCAAGCCCCTGACTGCTGAATACAGTCGATCTGCCAACCCGCACTGGACCAGCGTGGCAGATTATGGTCCATTTCCCTCAACATGAATTGTTGAGGAGGCTTCCATCCTGCAGTGGGTTGATAATGGCTGCACTTTACTTTTTTACTTTTTAGTGATTGAAGAGTTTTGGAAAAGTACATTTCAATGAATATTAAGCACTTGCAGCTGAATTTATTTAAATCTCTAAACACTTATAATGGCTTAATGCTTGTGCTAAGAACATTGACTTAATGCTAGTGATTACAAACGTAAATAACAGTTCAATTTGTCAAATTGAGTAACAGCAAGTGTCATGTACTGTAATGTCAATTTTAAATGGATGCCTAGCACAGTACCAGAGAATATCAGTGAATGTGCTTCATAGTGAAAAAAAAAAATTAATTCCTCAGGAATAATTATAACGAGGGGTGTTCACTTTTTATCAATAGATATAATTTTGATTTTAATAATGCACTGTGGAAATATTCAATCAATTTCTCACAAATCATAAATTTTTCAAGCTGCACCCACATTGGGGATTTTTTATCTCACTTTGCTCTCAACTGTTCTAAAACAATGTCATAATGGTCATCAGCTCATTAAAGTGCTGTTGACCAGTCACTAAAAGAGAGAAATATCACATCACTCTTTCTTTGAATGGATTTTTAAAGACAAAGGTAACTGCTGATATGAGTGCTAGATTGCTTTCTTAATATTTTCTGATTGTAAAATGTGCCATATTTTACAGTTTCCTGTATATTTAAATTTAAAATCCAGGAATTCTTTTCATTTTTTTTATATTTAACATAATGTACTTCAATTTTTGTGAAACTACAGTATTGATGATTTTTCTGTTTTATTTTTATTATTTTTTTTTTATTTTCTCTGTTAGGGTCAAAAAAAATCCAAGCTCAGAAAGTCACAGAGATGCATCAGAAGCTACAGAACAGTGCTGCATCTAGGATGGGGTTTGGTACTAGATTAAGAGATATGCCTTCATCATTCAAGTTGCTAATACTCAATCCTACCTTTGTATTTTTGAGTTTGGCAGGAGCTAGTGATGGTAAGTATAAGGTGAAGTGAATTAAATTAAGGCTACTTTACACCCATTTGGACGAATTAAGTTGTAATTTAGCTTCCAAATAAATATTTAATATGTAAAAATTTATTTTTAACTAACCAGTGTCAATGCAAAATTTTGTAACATGAGTGTTGACTTAGAGATAAGAAAATTGAACAAATTTAAATGTTAATGCAAGTTTCCCTGTTTGTCCTTAATTGGTTCTATGGAAATGCTGGACCTTAAGTGAAAAGACATTATTGAGAGTTATTTCCTCATAAGCACAATGCTATAAATAGGTAATTCATTCCCAAAATTCAAAAACCAGATTATATTTTGATATTACACTATTTTAAACAGTTCTTGGTACTATAAATATAATACTATCTGTGTGTTCTTCAAGCCCTTTAAAATACAGTATTTAGTTCACTAGAAGAATATTAAGAACTCACTTTCACTTGAAGTTTTTGCTTATGTGAATGGGATTTAAAAATTATTCACGTGAACTTTTATATGTTTCTGTTTGACTTTCTTGAGGAGTCATTTGTGAAGTTTAATGTTTCGTGTGCCTTCTCATGGCTCCACGGTGCTATATATCTTGGGAGTGAAAAATTTGTTCAACAGAATTGAGTGGAATCCTTTGTTTCTTGAGCATATAAATTTCTGTAGCATGTTATAGAAGAAATTCTCCAGATTTCTACTTCCTTTATTGTCTCTTACTGTCTGAAAACTGATTCAAGATCCTATGTTTTAAGAGATCTTAATCAAGGAGTTTCTTCTTCATCTTTATCCTCTTCTGGTCTGATTGAGCTCTTCATTTGTCACTGCCTCATATGAGACGATATATTTTTTCCCCCTGGTCATCAATATTTTATAAAAAGGATGGGTATTTCTGCCTGGAGCAAAAGTTGATAACATTGTAGAGCAGCTATCATCTTTTAAGGGCATAAAAGGTAATATTGTACAGGTACATGGTAATGATATTAAGAGTTTACTAATGAGATATGAGGATTTATTTAACAAGTACAGGGAAAATCTTGAGAAAAAGAAGAGTTCAGATTAAAATTTGCAAGTCTGCAATTTTGCCTAGACAATTTAGGAAGGGATACACGATGAGAGCCTTGTCAATCATTTTGGCCATGCAGAGACTGCAAGGCTCATGGGGTAAAATTTTTCTCAGCATGATCTGTGCTTGCTGACAGGAGAGACTGTTTTTACAGGGATGGGATACACTTAAATAGAAAGGGTGTAAGAATATTTGCCGATGCAATAGGAAGTGTTGAAAAACTGCTAGCTTGGTTGGGGAGGGAGACAGATTAATAGAGCCACAGGCAGAGGTGAAAGTGATTCTTGCACTGTTCTGTTGGGTATATGCAGTGGCCTGGAAAGCAAGGTGTCAGAGATTACAAGGCCTGCTAGAGGTCCTCATGGGGCAAGCAAATACATGGGTTGTGTTATGGTTGCTAAGAGCAAAAACAGGATGCATGTGTATTTGCATGGACACTAATACTAGGAGTATAGTAAATAAATTTCAGTTTGTTTACTGTAATCTATCAGGAGTGGAATTTGAATATGACGAGTACAATGTGTACAGATGGGACAAGAGGTGGGGGTAGGACTTATGCTCTTGGTTAAGGAGCACATAGAATCTAAAGCTGTGCACTCTGTTGATATGGGGGTACAGCACAATGTTGAGTCAGTTTCGTGTGACATAAGCACTCAAGAAAACAAAAATTAAAGTGTGTTGTAGGACAAATGATTGTGATGAGTATAATGAACAGCTATACTGACAAATAGTGGGCCAGTAAATGAGAATATCTTACAATGGGGATTTTAACTTTCCAGATATTGTCTTTTCCAGACTTTTCTTAATTCATTGAATGACCTGTTTTCTACGCTAACATGTTAGAGAGGCAATGAGAGAGAAAGCAGTACTTTTGATCTGGTTATCAGCAGTGACTGTTCATGCATTAGGAATCTCCAAGTAAAGGAACCACTTGGTGGCACTGATCACAGTGTACTGATTTGTGGGTTCTGTTTAAGGAATTAACTGCTGTCAAAGGTAAAGGGGAGGGATTTTGCTTTAATAAAGGTGACTACAATGGTCTTAGACATTTGAAATTCTATTCAGTGGGACTAACTGACGATGTTACCAATGGCAACTTATAAATGGGAAGTATTCGTGGAAGTAATTAGGCTGCTACCAACCAAGGGAGATACTGTTCAACAGCTTAGATTTCAACAGATGTCAGATAACTCATGCAACTAGTGACAGATAAGAAAAATACATGGGATACATATAAATTATCAGGGGATATAGAAACCCACGGTAAATATAAGCTAGTCTGAAATCAAGTCAAAAAGCGTATTAGGCAAGCCAAACATGTTACAAGTTTTGTGGCAAAAAAATTGCAAAGAAAGGTAGCAAAAACTTTTGTATTAACACTAGAAGGAAAGGGATGTGTCACATTGGTTCACTAGATATAAATGTTGATGATCCTGTTCAGGTTACTGAAAAAATGAATGGATAATTTGCATCTACATTAACATGTGAGGAATTTTTTCTTAGGGATGGGGATGGCAGAAGTATATCAAATTCTAACAAGCTAAATAATTTTTTGATAATGAAGTTGAAAGTGGAAGAGAGATTGTTGAAGCTAAAAAATAAGATACCTGGGGCAGATGGGATCTCTCCAGTTATATTTAAGAGAGGTAAGTAAACTTTTAGACATAATTAGGAGACTGTCTTTGGATTTAGGGGAGGTTCTTATGGACTGAAAATGTAAACAAAGGTGGGGAGTGGGTTGAAGAGCAATGAGCAATTAGACTTGTTACTTTGACTTCTGTTCCAGGAAATATAATGGAGTCACTGGTTAAAGAAATAATTCAAGACCAATTTCACAGGAATGCAGTTTTACAGCAGTCATAGCCTGGATTTGTTAAGGGGTGATCTTGTCTTGCCTTCTCTAAAAGGAAAATGAAACTTTCAGTAGCATAGTTACCCTTTTTTGGGCTCGGAGGCAAAGAACATGTTCGGGGCCCCTACTTAATTAATGAAAATTGCAAAAACAGGAGACAGCTAAAAATGCTGGACCCCTAAAGGGCCTGGGCCAGGAGGCAATTGCCTTGCCTGCCTACATGGTAGCTACGCTACTGGAAACTTTGTTAGTAGTAAAGTTTAGTATTTCACTACTTTATGAAGCCTCTGATTTTTCTATTCTTCACTCTCAAAAATAATCCTTATCACTGCTGCAAATGATTTTCTGCACTGTAGGAAGTGTAGCCAAGCATGTGTACAAAAATTTGCACAGTTGGTTTACAGTCACTGAAATAAATACAGTTTATTGCTTTTGACCCATCCTTTAATTTCCTTGAAAGGTAGCAAAAGGTACAGCAGGATTAATTTTTTTTTTTTCTATGAAATATACTTTTTTTTATCTCTCCTGTACCCAATTTTCATCTGCAGCCAATACCAGTGGGTTCGTGACAACTGAGGACTGTTCAGTGAAGATGGTACTGTATTTTTCACTTGAATGGAATTAAAAAAATCTCATCACACAAACTAATGAAGTTGTACTGGTGGGGGGGGAAGCTTCTTGCTGGTGTGTACCTCTGTCTTAAGTTATGGAAATTTTTTGAAAAATTAACTTAATACATTAATAGATGTTTTGCAAACAAATGTTTTTTAGCTTCCATGTCAGTTTTGAGTAGTTTTTGTTGTTGGGGATAGATGCCATGTTCCTTTGTGATGCCCATCACTTTATCTCAGTCAGTTGGTGAATATGAATAAGAGAATAGATGGGTGAATGTAACTTCCTTTTATGTGCTTTCAAGTATTATCTGGGGTGAAATTTGGTCATTATGACTTGCAAAAAAAATGACGGTATGTAAAGTGTAGAGGTACTTAAATGCAGAGGCAAATTAGGAAATTTCCTGGTGCCCCCAAATAAAGAATGATGTGTGTATGCTATAAGAAAAATTTAAAAATAATAATTGAATAGTTATTCCCTTTGCCAAAAGAAAAGCCAGTGAATCCTTTTCCTGGAAGTATATATTTTTCTAAGTATTTTCAATCATTTAGGAGTTACATATACTTCAACCACAATCTAATAATAGTTAGTGTTATTTCCTCAATTTTTCTATCCCTCTTGATCAGATGTGCCCGAAACGAAAGACAAAGAATTTCAAGCATGCACATCAATAAAGAATGCATGCATATTGCAACAACTCTGGTGGTAGTAGCATGTAGTTCTTCCCCCGGGCGCCTCCGTAGCCAGGTGGGAAGGAGCAGCAGTGCGTAGCACATGCTTCTTGATTAGACCGGGGTTCGAGCCCGTCACCACCAAATACGGAGTATGCGGAAAGGTCGAGGAATGACCACCGCATATCCCGGAGCAATATGGCCTTAGTTGCTAATGCTCCTTAAAACCAAAAAACAACAACAAACAACAGTTCTTCCCCCCCCGCCACCTCTCTCATGATGAAAAAAAAAAAAAAAAACTTGACCAAATTTTGGCATCTTATAGTTAGAATTAAGCTTTGTAAAATATTTTTTTTGTGTTCTCTCAGTTGAGGAAATTGTTTCATTAATCATGCAACTTTTCTGAAATCAGTTGAATGGCCATTTATAGGTTTAAAAAAAACTAATGTGGAGATGATCTTTTTTAGAGTAGTTCTCATCAATTTAGTACTTATAATCAGTGTTGATTACTATACTGCTCCATTTTCTTCCAGGTATTCTTGTGTCAGGAATGGCTACATTTTTGCCCAAGATCATTGAATCTCAATTTAGTATAGCAGCTAGCACTGCAGCACTGATTGTTGGTAAGATTCTTTGCTGATTTTAGTGTTATTAGAGTGGACATAACATTTATAATTTGCAAGTTTTGATAAATAAAGATCAGGTAAATGAACATTAAATCTGTGTATGGTGAAATTTATAATCTTTATTTCAACTTTATAGATACAGAATATTGAAACAGTTGACTATTTTGAGCTGTGAACGGCCTTTTGGTATGCATGGGACCATATCATGGCCCACCAATTCAGTCATTTTTCATATAGAAATAATTAATCTTAGCCCATGGTGATTCCAGACAAATGGAGAAATCTCACAATGGAGAAAAGGGTGATCAAAAAACAAAGCAGCACTTTTTTATGCTTAAATGGCTTTAGTACCATTACCTCATAATTCCCAAGTTAATGCACAAGTGCTGATTGACAATATATCAAAATGCTTGGAATGCTATTATTTGCTAACAACAAGAGAGGAGAGCCGGTGTTTACAGTTTCAGACACTGTTTCCCCATGTGACTTTTAGATCATTTGCTTACTGTAATATGAACCTTTTGCACACTACTTTCCATAGAGACTGTAAAAAAACATGAGAAACTTGCTTTTTATAGTCTCCATGGTCACTATAAACAAAGTTTCTTTTGTACACAGTCCTAGCCCACCCACGAAGATTACAGGTAATTTTAACAAAATGCTTTTTGCAGTTTGAGCTATTATCATTCATTTATGGCTCAGCCCACAAAAGGCATTTATTTTCTGGTGGATAAATGAATGGAAAATGGGATGATTTCACCAAAAATTATTTCAATTTTTTTATAGCTGTTATTAGTCATGAAATTGAAATCACATATTTGCAATGCCAGTAATTTACCAGTTACTCTTTCTCATAAAAACATAAGAACATTATCATGTAGCTACATTATTTAAATATTTTGAATACATACTTATTATTAATTTAAATAACCACTGATAATAAACATTATTAGTGAGAATTTTAAAAAATATTAATGACAATTGTCAAACCTAAAATCATATATTTATAATGCCAGTAACTTACCAGTTACTTTCTCAGAAAAACATAACATTGTCATGCAGCTACATTATTTAAATGTTTAAAAATGTTTTAAAAAATTATTTTTAAAAATACAGTTATACCTTTTAAAAAATACTTATTATTTAAAATTAATAAATTATTTTATTATTTAAAATAATAACCACTCATATTATTCATTGTTAGTGGGTATTTGAAAAAATAACGAATAACAGTATTCATGAGAGAGAGGGAGAGAATGAAGAACTTTACTGCAAAAATTATAGGATAATGGAGTGAATGTACAGGATACACATGCATCCTTCATCAAACAGATTTACAATATCCATTTTTTTCTTCAATTCAATTAATGTTGATTAATAGAAATGAGAAGTAACTTTGTACCAGCTAAGTCCTGATTAATTAATAATATATAAATTAACACTTCTCTTATCTATTCCTGGATTTTAATAAAAATTAACGCAATACATATTTTGCAGATCTTTGATATAATGAACTAAACAAACAGCAAAACTTACCCCAAATCATAATATAAAGTCAACATTTTTGGAATATATTTTGCTTATTTCTTTCTGGATTTTATTAAAAATTGAAATAAACACTTATTTAATATAATAAACAAATAGTATAACTTTATTTATACATTTTATTAAATTGATAAAAAAAAGCAAGCTCTTCAAAAAGTAACAACTGTGTGCCTGTTTAAATTAAACTTTTTCTTTTTTATAAAAACAGTACAATCATAATATAGAACGCTTCAGCCATGATATACAGTTACAAGGATAAGCTATCTGCCCAATATGAGTTGGGTTGTTATTTGCAGACAGATGCGACGAAGACAACAAAAGACTTATAAGCTTATAATTTAAAATAAGTTTTTAATTACATTCAGTCATATAAGTTTTGAATTATAATAATAAATATTTTATATATATGCACTTTATGCAAACATTCCTAAAAAGAGATTAAGAATATAATATTTTTTATACTTTTATTTTTTATATATATTTTTTTTTTATATTTTTTATATTTTTCCTAGTAAGTAAAGATATCTTTACTTACTAGGAAAAAATAATTCTGTTATCACAAATTCTATTAGAAACCATGCTTCAAATTTTTAAAAAGTTCATTACAAATATGACTGAATTTAGACACGCAATTTCAAAAATTATGTTTAAAAACAAAAGTTATAAAGGTGCTATTCTAATCATCAGTAAAGTACATTCTTCTAAAAGACATTAACAAAAATATTGAAAAATGACCTGTTACAAGGATTTAAAGAGGAATGTATCACTACTCCTTTCACTTACAGAAGGTTGCTATGTTCTTCCTAAAGAATGCATCAATCTTCTTTTAGAACTTTTTCATGCAGGTTCAGTGGTTTATATTTACTTATCCTGTAACTTCTTCACCCGTGCAACTTACCATTGGAAGTATTCATTAGTTAAAAAATTGAATGGTTTATACTAATAAAATTCATAATGTTTAATTCAAAATGTAGATTAAAACTGTTGCTATACCAGGAAATTGTATGTTAAAACAAAGCCAGAATTAGGAAAAATATTTTTGAATTGTACTAATCTTTTATTGTTCTATGTCACAGCAGTAAATAGTCTCAGTATTGTGCTATGAATGAACGTTACTGAAGTACTATTACTTTTTATTTGTAATTCCATCAGTGCATACATTGCAAAATAGTGTTTATTTTGTCATGCATGCATTAATAGGAAGTCTGCTTGCTTCTGGGATGGCAGCATCATTGAAATAGCTTTTCCAGTGATGATATATAGATAAAGACAAATTACAGTTACAAAGGTGGGAAAAGAAAAACAGTGAGCGAGAGAAATGGAATTGTTCCATTTCACTTCTTTCTGAGCAGCCTTACACTTGAAAGGGAAGTGGCATTTATTTGTAGGGCTGTTGTAAGGGGGAGGGACTGAGTTTTTCAAAAAACCTGGAATGTTTCAAATTTAATTTAAGGCTAACTGAACTTGTAAGATGAAACTTGTAAGATTCAGACTTCACAAAAATGCCTACTGAAATAACTGAACAAATTAATTCAAATAAATGAATAGCAAAAATGACATTTCCTTGCCAACTGGTTTCTTAATATTATTTTAGTTAAAAAAAATTTAAGTTTCAATGTCTGTTATTCTCTCATCCTATAAGGTTCTTATTTTTTTTTATATGGATTAGGAGCTGTAACTATTCCTGGTGCTGGAGGTGGCAACTTCCTTGGTGGCTATCTAGTAAAGAAATTTAATTTAAAGTGTGCTGACATAATCCGAATTTGTATTGGTTTTTGTCTAGTTTGCCTAGCCCTTTCACTCCTATTTTTGTTTCATTGTCCTGATTTGAAGTTTGCTGGACTGAACACCCATTTCGATAACCAGTAAGTTCTTTTATAGAGAGAGAGAGAGAGAGAGCTTATAATTTAAAATAAGTTTTTAATTACATTCAGTCACATAAGTTTTGAATTATAATAATAAATATTTTATATATATACAGGTTGTCTCAAAAATATTGGTACAAACGTTTAGGGGAGGTAGGTAACATATAAAGGAACGTGAATTGCATAGGAACCCATAACCGGAAACGTCACCGTAAGTCAGTACACGGTGCTGTTCATCAGTTCACGAGAGGGAAAATTTCTGGTTTACTCATTCAAGCAGTAGTCACCGCACGAAGAGCATGCATTGATATACGAACTATGAGCTGGCAGACATGCACCTAGTGTATGGATAAGCAGGGGGCCTACACGGTGTGTGCCCCCATGCGGCACACACATCGCTTCGCAATAAATGTGTGGGCAGGTATGGTCAGTGACTGCTTAGTCGGCCCATACCTATTACCATCCCGCATGAACTCCACTAAATATTGGATCTTTCTTGAACAAGTTCTACCAGGGTTACTTGACGATGTTCCAGCAAATGTGAGACGCAATGTTTGGTTTCAACATGACGGGGCGCCTGCTCATTATGGAAGATGTGTTCATGACCATTTTAACAGGCGTTTTGAGCGTTGATGGATTGGCCATGGTGGACCCGTTGCCTGGCCCCCACGCTCACCTGATTTTTCTGTGGGGACCCTCAAATCTATTGTGTATGAATCGCCTGTGGAGACGGAAATGGATCTCGTGGTGAGACTCGTCTGCGCTGCTGCTACTGTCAAAGAAACTCTGGGTGTGTTTGACCGTGTCCGCCAATCCATGCTGCATCGGTGTCACGCATGCATCGCATCTCATGATGGAACCCTCGAGCATCTGTTGTAACATCATGAAATGCATTCATCTCGTACTCCATTGTTAATATTATGTCAAATAAATGTTTGCCACTAATTACTGTCTTGTGTCATTTCTGCTTCTTGTGCCTCTGCTACTACTTTCCCGTGACGTTTCCGGTTATGGGTTCCTATGCGATTCGCATTCCTTTAGATGTTACCTACCTCCCCTAAACGTTTGTACCAATATTTTTGAGACACCCTGTATATATATATCTCGCATTGTTAGATAACACTTACTACATATTATTAATTTTTTAATCATTTGACATTTCTATTGAACATTGGCTTTTGAAGTGACTTTTCATCTTATTTAGAAAATCAGAAGGACAGAAATTTTCGTATCAAAACACTAAGAAAACTGAGTTTCAGTTGGATCATATTGAAATATTCAGTACACAAATTTTTGTATGAATAACACTTTCTTAAGGGTGGTAAAATATTCTGGGAAACTAATAAATTACACATTTCTTATAACTAAGAGGGAATTTTCAGAAAAATGCAATGCACATTTCCCTTTTGAAAGTATAATTTGAACAAAAACGTAGCATTTAGCATTAGTAGAGGCATATGATGCAAGAAAGCAAGCTTATGCAGCATCAGTCATAAAAAAAAAAAAAAAAAAAAAACCCTCCCATTTCATCCCTCCATTCGTTCCAAATGCCTGTCCAGCTCAGCCTTAAATTTATTTAGGCTATCAACTTCCGCAACAAAAGGTGGAAGTCTGTTCCACCAATCAACCACCCACTGGCTAAAGGCAAATTTCTGCACATCTATTCTACAACTGTCTTTCTTCAATTTAAATCTATGCCCCCCTCAGGTTCTTAATCTGAGCAAGAGGAAGAATCACATCAGCATTCAGCTTGCTCAACCCATTCAAGGCCTTATACACCTCAGTCAGATCACCTCATAGGTGCATACTCTCCAGGCACTGCAATTTGCAGAAATTAAGCCTTTCTTGGTAAGAGCGCCCCCTTTGTTTCCCTCACTGATCTTGTTGCCCTTCTTTGTATTTGTTCTAGCAACTCTACATCCTTCCTAAAATGAGGCCTCCAGACCTGTACACAGTACTCTAGGTGTAGCCTGACCATTGCCTTGTATAATGGGATAATCATCTCTCTGTCCCTGATAGAAAAATTCCTATATATCACTGACAAGACTCCATGACCTCCCCTGGCAGCCTGTCTGCACTGCTCAGAAAACATATTTTACTGCACAATTACCCCCAGGTCTTTTTCACTTTCCACTTCCCTGAGTGTAGTACCACACAGTTGGTACGTTTCTCTTTGGTTATTGCTACCCATATGCAGTACTTTGCATTTGTCAATGTTAAACTTCAGTTGCCACTACTCAGCCCATTTGCCTAACTTATCTAGATCCAGTTGGAGTAGCACACTGTCTTTACTGGTGTTAACAACCCTTCCAACCTTTGTATCATCTGTAAACTTGGACATTAAATCTGATATACTTTCATCAATATCATTGATAAATATACAAAACAACAACGGGCCAAACTCTCTCACCCAGTGGTCCCAGCTTGCAACAGTATATTTTTGAAATTGCTTACAAAGGGGGACAAATGATTTCATTTAAATATTAATGATAGCAGTAGAGATTCAGATTCCTTCTAAAGTACACAATCATGTTTGAACGATGATGATATTGGTAACTCAATTTTGGAGTTTATTATTGAGCCTTGGGGAGGAGAGAGGAAAAAAAGCATTAGTGATCACACACACTTTCTGAGTGATGTTTATATTTGTTTCTTTAGGTCAAGAGTTAGAAAAAACCACAAACTCAAAAAGAAGTTGGTAAATAAATATAGAAGTAGTTTAGGTTTTTTGTTGTGTTTCTGTTTGTGCTCATATTAATCCTACTAACTTTAACCTTGTGGTCTGGTCACTAAGTTGCTCTTGCCTTCATGCGAGGCTGGTAACTTGGGAGAGGAAAGTAACCCTTTCAAGGCTAAATGAGTAATCCAAATTCTCCTTCTCAGGGTCTTCTTTGAGGATCTAACCTAATGGACAGTTGGAAAACGTAGAAACAAGCGAGATAAAAAAGACAATGGATAGAAACAAGTACACAAAATGTACCCCTTTTTCTCATCATCCTTACCAAGTGAAAAAACACTTGTTAAAGTGTCTTCCTTTCTTTTTATACAGAAAGGGCTAGAAGGATTAGCTGGATCTTCCAAAGAGATTATGTTCTGGCAATGTACTGGTTGAAATCACATTTCAAGCATTTTAGAATTACTACAATATGCATTGAAATTTGTATGATACCCATTGAAGTAAGCATTCAAGAAGCATAATGTCAGAATGGGACCAGCTCCATGCTTTGAAAGAAGAAATATGCAGTGAACTAAAAAAACAGGGAATTATAAATGTGAAATGCATAACAGTTAAAAGAGAGAGCAATATTGTTCTGCCAGAAACCTTAGCCTTACTTTTGATACACATAGACCATAAAATACAATCAAAACAGGCTACATAAATTGTATACCTGGAGAATTGTATTCAAATCTGAAGACTGCACCTGAAGGGAAAAAAAAAAAAAAAAAGACAAATACTGGAGAGGGTTCTGAGAGGGCAAACCAATCTGGTCACCTCTCTCTGAACTAAAATATGGTCTCTAAAATTTTCCTGCAAAACATAGGAAAATTTCGGGCAATATTTTCTAGGGAAAAATGCATTATTATTATTTTTTTTATTATTATTATTACTATCCATGTAGTGCAAGGAAGCCTGAGGCTTATGCTGCACCAGCTTAAAAAAAATTTCCAAAGTTACCCAGAGAGAGAGAAGTAGAAAGGAATCACCAAGAAGGGAAGAATGATGATATCCAGCTCAGGACCCTGGGTGTGCCAAGCCCATACTCACCAGATGTGAGCCCCTGGGGTTCATCTTATGATCTGGCAAATAAGTTTCTTAATAGTAACTTGTTAGCTGTGCTGGTTCACATAACAGTTGGTTTTCTTCTAACACTATGTTCCATTTAACTTCCACCATAAACTGATATTACTTATGGGCTTGACAATCTTATTCTTAAACTATCATCTCCCTTGTGCCTCTAAGGTGATATGCCCCTAATGGTTTTAATCCCCATGGGGAAGTTTTGAAACAAACTTACATGGTCACTTCACGGAATGGGCATTAGACCAACATAATCTCTCCATCTTTAATGTTGGAACAAATACCTATTTTTATTTCTCCACTCACTCTAATACACAGTAGACTTATCTATTTTTGTCTCCTTCTCTAGTCCCAGTAACCACATTAAAAAAAAAAAAAAAAAAAAAAAAAAGTATAAAATAGTGTATTAGGTAGTGATCAGTACCCAGTGATTTCAGCCTTGACTACAAAGATTCTTTGCATAACTAGCAAAATTACAAGATGGAAACTAGATAGTGCAAACTGGTATATTTTTAATAGGTTAGCTCAATTTTATCCAAATCATGAATCAATAAATGGAGTAAAACACATCACAGAAAAAATATGTGCAGCAGATCATACGGTCTTGAAGACTTCAACTCATTTCCAAAGATACATAAAACCATACTAGTTTACTGTATTAAAGCCGGGGGAAGTTTTGAAGTTATTCTGCCATTGAAAATCTGACATGATTTATATAAATATGCCTGTGCAAAAGCAAGGCATATTAAGACTCCAATACAAAAATGATTTTACTGGATCCATTTTACTTTATCAATAATTCAGTCTGCAGAAAGTCAGTACTAAAGTAATATGGAATAAAATTTTCAAAATGTTAGGAAATTACAGAAATTGTCCTCCTGAAATATTACAATATAAAGGCCAGGACTATAGCTGACCCTATGGTAGTTTCTAATGTGCTAGAAAAGACATTTGCCAAAGTCTTAGTACAAAACACCTTCCCCTCAGAATTCCTGCCAAATAAAGAATAGAACAAAAAGAAATGTTTAAATAATTACTTCAGAGGGAATTAAATCGTACCACAATCCATTCACAAATGAAGAATTAGTTAACACTAATTCTTTCAAAAGGATTTTGAAAGAACTAAAGTGTTAATTCTTCCCTTAGGACTAGATAAAAGTCATTATGACGTGCTGAAAGTTGTGGAGACATTATCTGTAGATAATCTGCTCCTTTCATTTAAAAGAATATTTAAAGAAGAAACTTTATGGATTCTTATCTGAAAGCCATAACATTGGCTTTCCCGAAACCAGGTAAAAATACTGTTCCAAATGTTTATTTGGAACAGTATTTTTTCGTCTGTTCCAAATAATTATCTCCCCATAGCTAACTAGTTTTCTGTGTAGAGGCCAAGAAAGATTAGTTAATGCTAGACGCCTAAAATGACACCTAAAAGAAAATATATTTACTTATACATAGATTGTTTTTTGTCTTAACAGGCCCACATGATTTTATCCAAATCACGAATCAATAAATGGAGTAAACAGGCCTAAAATTTAATTTAATCATTTAATCCAAATAGAAACCATCATCACATTCATATTGGAACATCTATACTCTTTATCAAAAAGTTTCTACCAAGCAGAAGTTTCCAAGTCTGGATTCCCCCCCCCCCCTCACAGATTTTATAGGTAGGGGTTCTTAGTGCTACATTATTTGCAACGAGAATAAATACTGTCAACAAACAACTGCCACTGACTGTATCAAGTGCCCTATATAGATGATTTTGGTATTTTCTATCACTCATGTGAGATGAGGGCAATTGAAAGACAACTACAAAATGCTATAAATAATATTAGTCAATGGGTTTTAAATAATGGCTTCTAATTGTACACTTAAATATTTGCATTAATTTCTGCCAGAAACAAAATTTACACTCAAAACCCAAACTAAAACTCAATGCAAAAAGATAGTCCTTCTAGAATACATTTGACAACTATGAACCAAATGTATTGACAGAGCAGAACATTTTAAGATTTTTGTGCAAGTCTGTCAACTCCACTGGTAACTGCAGAGTTGACAGACTTGCTCTTCTGAAACTTTATCAAATGCTCAGTCAGTTCAAATTAGATTTGGAGCATTAATTTGAGAGATTTGGGATAGAAAAGTGCCCTCTCCTGGTTAGATTCAGTATGTCACAGTGGGATCTGCTTTGCCACAGGTGCATTTCAGACATTTTCAACCTGCAGCCTATATGTAGAAGGCCAATAGTATTTACACTGAAATGGAAAAACCTAAAAACATCTGACCAAGTGGAAATAACCCCCATGGTATGTGAATGCATACATGCAATAGATCTAATACCGAAACTTTGATAAAGTAGCTACTTCTCCAAAACACTTTCATTGCCAATGTGGAATGTATATACTCCAAAATGAGTTTTTTTTTTTTTTTTTTTTTTTTGTTCATTTCAAAATTGGAGAAAAAAATATTACCTTCTCTTTAGTCTGTTAACAGTTACATATGACTGATCTAATTTTCTGATTTTTTTTTTTTTTTTTTTTTTGTTGTCAGTTTTTTCTACTGATGGCTCCAAATTGGAATCATTGCTAGATTTTGCAGTGATCTTTCCATTCTAAATTTCATTAGAACTTACTGTTGAATTATTATTAGTAATGTCACATGATGCAAGAAAGCAAGCTTAAAAAGCATTAGCCAAAAAAAAAAAAAAAAACCCCTTCCACATCAACTATCCATCCCTCCAATAATTTGTCTAGTTCTTCCTTGAATCTATTTAAACCAGCCACTTCCACAACAACAGATGGAAGTTTGTTCCAACAATCACCAACTGCTGGTTGAAGACAAACTTTTGCACATCTATCCTGCAACCATCCTTCCTCAATTTGAATTTATGCCCCTTCATTTGTGTAGTCTGAGCAAGAGGAAGAATGCTATCAGCTTGCTCAATCCATTAAAAGCCTTAAACACATCATCAAAAGCCTTAAACAGATCACCTTACAGGTGTCTTGTCTCTGTTAGCTGCAATTTTCAGAACTGAAGCCTTTCTTGGTAAGACCACCCTTTTGTTCCTTTCACCAACTTTGTTGCTATTCTCTGCACTCTTCCAGCAGATTTACATCCTTCCTAAAACGAAGCCTCCAGATCTGTATGCGGTACTCAAGTGTGGCCCAACCATTGCTTTATACATTGGGATAATCACCTCCTTATGTGGAAGTTTGCCTTAAGACAATGGGTGGTTGATTGCTGAAGCAAGCTTCCATCTGTTGTTTGGAAGTGGATAGTTTGAATAAATTCAAGGAAGAACTAGACAAACTATTGGAGGGAACAGTTAGGTAAAATGGGAAGTTTTTTAGCTTTTTTTTGGCTGATGCTGTATAAGCTTGCTTTCTTGCATCATTTGCCACTACTAATACTAAGATTTTATCCTGTCCTGAGCTAGATTTAAGTTGTCCTTGCTATGTTTGAAAGAAATCAAAGAGTTAAACTCTATTGAGTTCCAGGACAAGAAGTAATTAGAGATAAAAAGCAAGCCAACCATTTGTAGCAAAGGTGACTACAAAAAAACCCAGTAACCTAAATTTCAAAATATAATTTCACAGATTATAAACAAGTCACCAAGAATAATGTAAATTAAAAAAAAATAAATAAATAAAAAAGGGCAGCAACAGAGGAAATCAAACCCAGAATAAAATTAGAAGGATCAAACCACAACTACAACTGTGGAAATCTAGCCTGAGAATAGATAGACAAGAAGTCATTCTAGCCAGATTAAGAATTGGACACACAACTTGCACACTCTCACTTACTTTGAGAAGAATACTTGCATCCATGCTAGAGTTTTCATAAATTGTAGAGAGTACGTCTAATAATTAACGCTACTGTTTATGAGAGAGGAAAAAATAATTTTTGGGTCCTTGTTACAAGATCCCCTTGTTCTAAAAGATTTTAGAAGACAAATACACGGGGAGTCCCCGGTATTCGAGTATTCATTATCCAAGTCCCTGCAGTTATGCATATTTGAAAATTGAAGAATTAACTTTTTCCCTTGAGAAAATTGACCAAGCACTTGAATATTTTTTGTGAGAACAATCTTCTTCATGATCATGCAACAAATGTTAAGCGCAAAGTTAAAGATATAACTAAATGCTACAACACAATTTTATCTGAAAAAATATGACAAAAAAAAAAAAAAAACACTAACAACTCTGGATTCATTCTTTATTCGTACAACTGAAAAATAGTCTACTTCAATAAACTTTACTTAACCTTACATTGTGTAACATATAATAAAAAATGTCTAATAAAATAATTTTCTCATTTTTCAGTTCCTTCATCCATTTTTTACTATGTACAAGTACATAATAAACACTACAGATGTTAATATCTGTGTAGATACACCATATGTAATCAACACTATATCTACTCATTCTTTCACAATGAGTTGCCCATGTATTGCACTACCTCGAATAAGTAATGCGTCACTTGCAATACCAGGGTGCCTGCCCACCCACCGATGAAAAGCCAACTAGCTTTGAAACGGTGCCGTCTGAGTGGCGGCACCCACCAAAATAAGTAACAATAGTCTTCTCTTTCGTTACTTATTTGAGGTAGTGTAATACATGGGCAACTCATTGTGAAGGATGAGCAATATGAGGTACAGATGAAATGATGCTTTTCACTCTACTATCATAGTTTTTCTTTAAGAGTTGTCTGTGGTGTATCTACACCGATATTATATAGGTATAGAATCTTAAACTCATAAAATATTATGCCTAGTTGCATTTAGTTTTATTTAAATAGTAAACATTACGAAAATTGGCCCTCGCTTTAAGTGAATTTATTTTAAGTGGAATTTTCTGGAACCAATTATCCTTGGATAACGAGGATCCCCTGTATGACATAATCGGTACAACTTTTCAAACACCTAATATTAATAAATTTTTATAACTAGAGATAACATAAAAAGAAACAAAGAAAAATGAACTGCATGCTGATATAGGCAAACATATTTCTTATTAAAATAACTGAGAAATCTGGTATCATGCAAAACCATTTGAAAGACACAATATAGTTTTAGTAGCTTTTATGCCTATAAACTCAAAACAATTAGCTTTCTTGTGTCATTTTGCAAATGCTAATATCTTATTGGTACCTTAATACACACATGCATCTCTCATCTATATTTCATTTTTGGGCATTGAGACACTGTAATACAATGGAATTTAGCATTAGCAAAGGCACATGATGCAAGAAAGAAAGCTTATATAGCATCATCCAAAAAAAAAAAAAAACTTTATTTCACCCATCCACTCGCTCCAAATATTGTAAAGTTCTGCCTTGAATCTATTTAATCTATCAACTTCTATAATGACAGATGGAAGTTTGTTCCAGCAATCAACCACCCGCTGGCTAAAGGCAAACTTCCGCACATCTATCCTATAACAGTCTATCCTCAATTTGAATTTATACCCTCTCAGGCGATTATTCTGAGCAAGAGGAAGAATCCCATCAGCATTGAGCATGCTCAAACCATTCAAGGCTTTATACACCTCAATCAGATCACCTCGCAGGTGCCTAGTCTCCAGACATTGTAATTTGCAAAATTTAAGCCTTTCTTTGTAAGAGCAACCCTTTGTTCCATTCACTAATCTTGTTGCCCTTCTCTGTACTCGTTCCAACAGCTCTACATCCTTCTTAAAATGAGGCCTCCAAACCTGTATACAGTACTCAAGGTGTGGTCTGACCATTGCATTATACAAGGGTATAATCACCCCCTTATCCCTGCTAGAAAAATTCCTGTATATCATTGACAAGACACTATGAGCTACTCTTGCAGACCATCTGCACTGCTCAGAAAACTTCATATCTGCCTGCACAATTACCCCCAGGTCCTTTTCATTCTCTACCACTGTCAGTGTGGTACCACAGAGTTGATACGTTACTCTGGGATTACTGCTTCCCATATGTAGTACTTTACATTTGTCAATGTTAAACTTCATTTGCCATCTCTCAGCCCATCTGCTCAACTTTTCTAGATCCTGTTGCAGCAGTGTACTGTCATTAGTGTCATTAAAAACCCTTCCAACCTTCATATCGTCTGCAAACTTGGACATTAAGCCTGATATACCATCATCAATATCATTTATAAATACAGAAAACAACAATGGACCCAACACTTCGTGGACCCAACATTACTCCACGAAGAGCAGTGTCCATTGATTTCCACTCTGTCTTCTCCCACTCAACCATCCCTTTATCCATAGCAGCAATTTGCCTCCAATGCCACACTGCTCCAATTTGTGCAGCAGTCTTCCATGTGCAACAGTATCAAAGGCTTTTCTGAGATCCAAATATATGACAGCAAAGTTATTCTTTGCATCCAGTTCCTTTGTTGACTACATTATAGTATCCAA
Organism: Mastigoproctus giganteus; assembly: GCF_048544385.1. Taxonomy (NCBI): domain Eukaryota; kingdom Metazoa; phylum Arthropoda; class Arachnida; order Uropygi; family Thelyphonidae; genus Mastigoproctus; species Mastigoproctus giganteus. The sequence goes on along the minus strand of NC_143586.1, from coordinate 43,698,059 downwards.
TCAAATTAGTCAGACTTCCCCTTAACAAAACCATGCTGTGTCCGAGCTATAACTGAAGTCTTGTCTAGATGATCCTGCAGTGCTTCTTTAACCAGTGCCTCCATTAATTTTCCGGGAACAGAAGTTAAACTCACAGGTCTATAATTACTTGTGTCAGCCTTTGATCCTCCTTTGTGAATTGGGATCACATTTGCACATCTCCAGTCCATGGGTATCTCCCCTGAGTCCAAGGAAGCTCTCATAATTATGGTTAAGGGTTTGCTTACTTCCTTTGCTGCCTCCTTTAATATAACTGGATAGATCCCATCCACCCCAGGTGCCTTTCTTGTGTTTATCTTCAACAATTTCTCCTCCACTTTACTCTCAGTTATTACAAGCTTCTCTAGCTTACTGCCAGAGTTGAATACACCTCTGGCATTCCCCTCACTGAATAACTCCTCATGTGTGAATGTCGATGCAAAATATTCATTTAGTTTGTTAGCTGCCTGAGCAGGATCAACAACTGTTGAACCATCGATATCAAGTGGACCAATCTGATTCATTCCCTTCCTTCTAGAGTTTACATAAGTAAAGAACTCTGTGCTGTTTTTCTTTGCATCCTTTGCCAAAGATTTCTCATAATCTGCCTTTACCTGCCTAACCTCCTTTGTAACTTGGATACAGACCAGCTTATATCTATCGTAGGCTTCTGTGTCACATGTTAATTTATATGTATTCCATGCATTTTTCTTCTCTGTCACATGTCTAATTAGTTCATCTGACATCCATTTAGGCCTAAATCTTGAACAATATTTCTTTGTTGGTATGAAAGGCTTAGTAGCTTCCAAGATTAATTCTTTGAATGCTTCCCATTTTGAATTTGCTGTTGGTAACATCATCAGTTGGTTCCACCATGTAGAATTTAAATACTGTCTCAGACCACCATAGTTAACTTTACGAAAGCAAAAACCCTTCCCTTTACCCTTGATGGTAGTTACCTCTCTGAGTAAATCCCACTTCAGCACACTGATCACTGCCACCTAGTAGTTCCTTTATCTGCAGGTTCTTGATGCATGAAGAATCATTACTGATAATGAGATCAAGAGTATTACTCCCTCTAGTTGCTGCCCAAACATGCTGCTGTAAAAAACAATCATTGAATAAATCCACAAAAGCCTTGCTAGTGTGTGAGTGTCCATCTATTTATATTTCTTATATTATTTGAATCACTATAGCAAAATTACTAACACATGAAAATAAATGTACTTTGAAACTGATTATTTACTAATCTATATGCATTTTTTTCTTCCATTTCTAGCACAAATATGAACTTTTCTTCTCAATGTAATCAAAACTGCAAATGTTCCAGGCTTGATTATGATCCTGTGTGTAGTACAAACAATGTTATGTATTTTTCACCTTGCTTTGCTGGCTGTGAAGATGTTTATATTGTTGGGGATGCAAGAGTAAGCTATGAGCTTTGTTATTCTAATTTTTATGCTATTGTTAAAATTTTTAAAAGTATTTAAAGATTTGTTTTTTTAGCAAAGCATAAAATTCTTTTAATATTTATTGACACAGTTATATACTAATAACTGAAGGTTAAACTTAAAAATGTACTATATATATATATATAGTAAACCCCCTGCTATTCGCAGTATCTGTATTCGTGGTTTCGCGTATTCGCGGTCGCTGATTTAATATAAAATGAAACCTAAAAAAATGTGAATTTTAAAGTGCCGTGATCATTTTCCGCCATAAAAAAACATGGGCGTGGCTAAAATTCTTTCCCAGTCAAAACAGCGCTCAGTGGGTGGGGGGAGAGGGGTGACAAAATCGCGAGTGTGGATGTTTCTCGCTAATCCTTGTTCAGCATGTGTTATGCACTTGTCATGGTAGGTTTCGTTGTTTGCTATTAATTTATATGCTTATAAATTGAATAAATAATGGACCCAACACCGAACCCTGAGGGACTCCACTAATAACATTAGTCCACGATGAGCAGTGTCCATTGATTACCACTCTCTGCCTTCTGTCCCCTCAATCACCCCTTTATCCATAGTAGCAATTTGTCTCCAATGCCACACTGCTCCAATTTGTGCAGCAGTATTCCATGTGCAATAGTATCAAAGGCCTTTCTAAGATCCAAGTATATAATATCAAAGTTATTCCCTGCATCCAGTTTCTTTGTGACTGCATCATAGTATCCAATCAAATTGGTCAGGCAAGACTTCCCCTTAACAAAACCATGCTGTGTCCGAGCTATAACTGAAGTCTTGTCTAGATGATCCTGTAGTGCTTCTTTAACCAGTGCCTCCATTAATTTTCCTGGAACAGAAGTTAAACTCACAGGTCTATAATTACTTGTGTCAGCCGTTGATCCTCCTTTGTGAATTGGGGTCACATTTGCACATCTCCAGTCTGTGGGTACCTCCCCTGAGTCCAAGGAGGCTTTCATAATTATGTCTAAGGGTTTGCTTACTTCCTTTGCTGCCTCCTTTAATATAACTGGATAGATTCCATCCACCCCAGGTGCCTTTCTTTGTTTATCTTCAACAATTTCTCCTCCACTTTACTCTCAGTTATTACAAGATTCTCTAGCCTACTGCCAGAGTTGAATACACCTCTGGCATTCCCCTCGCCGAATAACACCTCATGTGTGAATGTCAATGCAAAATATTCATTTAGTTTGTTAGCTACCTGAGCAGGATCATCAACAGTTGACCCATCGATATCAAGTGGACCAATTTGATTCATAACCTTCCTCTAGAGTTTACATAAGTAAAGAACTCTGCTGTTTTTCTTTGCATCCCTTGCCAAAGATTTCTCGTAATTTACCTTCGCCTGCCTAACCTCCTTTGTAACTTGGTTAAAGATAAACTTGTATCTATCATAGGCTTCTGTGTCACGTGTTAATTTGTATGTATCCCATGCATTTTTCTTCTCTCCCATTTGTCTCATTAGTTCATCTGACATCCATTTAGGCCTTAATCTTGTACAATATTTCTTAGTTGGTATGTAAAGCCTAGTAGCTTCCATGATAAGTTCTTTGAATGCTTCCCATTTTGAATTTGCTGTTGGTAACATCATCAGATGGTCCCACTGTATAGAATTTAAATACTGTCTCAGACCATCGTAGTCACCTTTACGAAAGCAATAACCCTTCCCTTTACCCCTAATGGTAGTTACCTCTTTGAGTAAATCCCACTTCTGCACACTGTGATCACTGCCACCTAGTGGTTCCTTTATCTGCAGATTCTTAATGCATGAAGAATCACTACTGATAATCAAATCAAGAGAATTACTCCCTCTAGTTGCCTCCCGAACATGCTGATGTACAAAACAATCATCCAATAAATCCATAAAAGCCTTGCTAGTGTGTGAGTGACCAGCGCACAAATTCCAGTCAATATCTGGGAAATTAAAATCCCCCATTATAAAACTCTCTGATGTACTGGCCCACTAGCCGACCGCGCTAGCCGAGTGGGTAAAGTACCTGCCCGGCAACCCAAAGGTCGCGGGTTCGATTCCCGCCTCGGGCTTGGATCAAAGTACTGCAAAAACCTTGGGAGGTGCAATATGGCCACAGAAGCCGATGCGCCAACAACTACCAAATCAAAAAAAAAAAAAAAAAAACTGGCCCACTCTATTTTCCTGTACAGTTTCTTATTATACTCATCAGAGTCATTAGGCCTATAGCACACTCCTACTCTCAATTTTGATCTCCCAATGCTTATGTCACACCAAACTGACTCGACACTGCACTGTCCAGCGATGTCGACCGACTGGCTTCACTTCCCTGGATTTTATGTGTTTCTTAACTAATAGCATAACCCCTCCTCTCTTCCTATCCTGTCTATCCTTTCTGTAGATGTACTCCCCAAGTTCCAGTTCTGCATTCCTTATATCTGTGTGACACCACGTCTCTGATATCCCAACAATATCCGCCTTTGATGCTTTGAGCAATACCTCAAATTCATCAATTTTATTTACCAAACTCCTAGCATTGGTGTACACGCAAGTATACATGCACCTGTTTCTATTCTTAGCTACCCTAACACAACCCATGTGTTTACTTGTACTGCAATGACTCCCAGCAGTCTCTGAAATATCCTGCATCTAGTTTTTCAGGCTTCTGCTTATTCCAATAGAAGCAGTGCAAGAATCACTTTCATCTCTGCCAGCGGCTACTGTTAATCTATTAGTCTTTGTATCCCCCCCCAAGCTAGCAGTTTTCCGACCCACCTAACACTGCCTCGATAGCATCAGCAAATATTCTTGCACCCTTTCTATTTAAGTGTATCCCATCCCTGTAGGAGCAGTCTCTCCTGTTAACAAGTACAGTCCAGGCTGAGAAAAATTCTACCCCTTGAGCTTTGCACAATCTTTCCGGGGCCGAATTGATCGACAAGGCTCTCATCATATACTCCCTCCTATCGTGTCTGGGCAGAATTGCATACACTTTCAATTTCAACCCTAATTCACGGCTTTTTTTCAACAGTGACCTGTTGTCAGTCTTTACTTACAGTGAAGAATATTCTAATAGAATGTAACCATTATGTTAATGTTTGAAACACCATCTTCACATTGCTTTCTCATGTTCAAGAACCTTTAACGTTATCTCATCTGATTGGAGACAATGTAAATCTAGCAGAGATTTTTTGTGTTCCTGAAGCAGACACAATTAACAGATTTTAACTTGTAACTGCATTACTGAAAAGAAACGGGCACAATATGGCCTTAGTAGCTCTTGTGCCATGAAATAACAAACCAACCAACCAATTGAATATTTTTAGAAAATACTTGCTCAAACTCCTGGCATCACTCAAAAGTATGATCCTTTCCTGAAGCCAGGAAAGGATCATACTTTTCCACATAATTCCAGGCTGGTGGCTGACTTGTTCTTGTTTATACTCCATTATAACTACCAGGTTAGAGCAGTTTAAAATAAATCATGAATAGAATTGTTAATTGTATTTAGCAGTCACAAGCTTGAACCACTGTCTGCTCAAAGAGCATGTGATACTGCACTTTCACTCCTAACCACTTGGCTACAACTTGTTAAACAATAATTTGTACAAGTTTCAAAAGAATTGGTCCACATTATACATGATAATCAAAGGAGAAGCAAACATCTGCAATGGTTTCATAAGGAGACAACACTGGTCATGGTTATTCTCGATATTGAAAAGCCTTTGATGCCACTTGGAAATATGATGTACGTCAAGATTTTCATTCTTTTGGTTTGGGAGGCTAGTTACTGCAATTTATACAATTTCCTATGGCACAGAACATTTCAGGTTAGTTATCTGAACAATTTATGCAAATTATTTGAAAATAGGAGGGTGTACCACAGGGTTCCATACTCAGTGCAACGTTATTTACAGTAAGAATTAAAAACATGACACAGGACATTCCAAAAACAGTTAAATTGTACATGTTTGTTGGTGACCTGATTATCTTTTGTTAGTCACAAACTATGAATACCATTGAAAGGAAACTTCAAATTTCCATAGCCAAAACAGAATTATGGGCACTTTACTATGAAATGGCCATTCCCTACCAGAAAAGAAATACACTGCAATTCATTTCTTTAAAAAATGCAAACTGCATCCAGATCCAGAAGTATATTTAAAAAACAATCTAATTTCTCCTACTAACAACTTTCATTTATTTGGCTTATATTTAGATAATAAACTTAATTTTGCTACTTGTATAGCTTACCTTTGGATGACTTGTCTAAAAAAAAAATTGAACATCCTAAGAGTTGTCTCTTCTATGTCCTGGGGTGTTGATAGAAGTTTTCTTTGGAAATTCATACCTTTGGATTATGGATCACCAGTCTGTGACTTCCCAAGGAAAAGTTCTCTGTCTGAATACCATCCAGAAGAGAGTGCTCTTAGGATAACTGTGGGCCTCTTCAGAGCATATCTGATCCGCATTCTGTATATTGAGGCAACTGAACCCTCTTTGCACCTTAAGAGAAAATCCTTAATGTGTAATTACCAGGAGCGGCTCATTGGTAGGCACTATGGAACTGCAGCACCCCCAGCTTTTTAAATCTAAATATACAGTCAATGGAGTTATATGAAATTTTGTGAAGAACAATGCAACACAGTGAATATTTTTATTAACAGGTCTCGCATATAGTATACTCGTCCTCTATTTCCAATAATCATTTCAATAATAGATGAATAAAAACACGAGATCGTTTTCAACTTGGAAGTTTAATTGTAGGTGGAACTGTGCACTACGCAGTTCTACATTTAGGCCCCAGTGGTTGAATCAATGTGATTTACAATAAGAATTAAAAACATGAAGACATATTTACAATAAAAATTAAAAACGCGTTTTATCACCTCTAAAATTGCGTATTAGAGGTGATAAAATGAGTCAATGGAACTACGGAGCGAGCAGTGCCGATTTGAACAGTGCACCAAACTTGAATGAAAAAGTTATTAATCTATTTTCAACAAATAAAAACTGAAGAATGGATTTTATTTTTAAATAAAATTTCGAGATTACCCAAGTCTGTTAATGGCAAGTGTCCAGTTAATGCTTTGTAGTATTTTGTAGTGCTTTGTAGATTTGAACAGTGCACCAAACTTGAATGAAAAAGTTATTAATCTATTTTCAACAAATAAAAACTGAAGAATAGATTTTATTTTTAAATAAAATTTCGAGATTACCCAAGTCTGTTAATGGCAAGTGTCCAGTTAATGCTTTGTAGTATTTTTAACTTGCTTATTATTATTACCATCTATGTCTACATGTCTTATAACCGAGGCAATTTAACGTAACTTTAAGAAGCAGCATCCCATAGATCAGAGTCACGAGCTGCCACTGGTAATTACATGGCAAAAATTAAAAATATTCCATATCATCCCAGTTGGGAGTACCTGTTTGACCCTCAATGTGCCATGCTTATACCAAAATAAACCTAATGAAAAGTACAGTCCGGGACTGATTGGAAGATCTCATATGCAGTTGGGAGGTTAATTTCCAGTACATCTTTCAAGATGTTGCTAACTTCCCTGGACTCAATTCTTACCTCTTTGTGACAATTCCTTCTAAGATGTGGTAAATGCTCCCTAGCAAACAGCAATTTTCAGTAATTACATGAAGCAGGTATCTTGTAAAATCAGAGAAACTACATATCTATACTGATGGCTCCAAACAGATGCAGCTGTAGATGCTGCAGCAGTTCCTTCCACCTTCAGTAGCTGTGTCTCTTCCTACTGAATGCAGTACCTAAACTGCAGAATTGTATGCAGTAAAAGCTCTAGATAACAAAAAAAAAAAACTCCATTATATCAAGCAAACTCTGAGATAAATATATATCTCAGTGTATGTAATATATATACACCAAGTGATCACTGAATTATGACCACCCCTATGAAAACTGAATGCGACCTGTTGAGCACATGAGGTACAGGAGTGCACAGTTAGTTGACCTACATAGCATAGATAAGGTTTCAGTGGTTCAGTAGGTAGTAAAATTCCGAGCGTGATGGGTAAAAGAAAGGATTTATTGGACTTTGATAAAGGACAGATTGTGTGCTCGATGAGCTGGTGCCTCGATTTCCCAAACGGCTGAACTGGTGGGGTGTTCGAGAGCCGCCGTAATTAAAGCGTATCAGGACTGGCATCAAAATGTTCAAACAACGACCTGCAAGGCAAAACTGCAAAGGTCAGCGACCCACCTAACACTGCCGCGATAGCATCAGCAAATATTCTTGTACCCTTTCTATTTAAGTGTATCCCATCCCTGTAGAAGTAGTCTCTGCTGTTAGCAAGCACAGAACACTTTTTTTGTGTCCAATGTTAAATAAAAAGGTTGTAAGCAGTTGATACTAAATTTATATATAATTTTTTTTTTTTTTAAATTACGCATCCCCTATGTTGTTGTTATTTGGTTTTTAGGAACATTAGCAACTAAGGCTATGTTGCTCCCGTAATATGCGGTGGTCATTCCCTGACCTTTCCGCATCCTCCGTATTTGGTGGTGACGGACTCGAACCCCAGTCTAATCAAGAAGTGTGTGCTATGCACTGCTGCTCCTTCCCACCTGGCTACGGAAGTGCCATCCCCTATGTGAAAGTGTGTTATTTACTTTGTGGCAGGCACTACAAGGCAAGCATACTTTCCATTTGTTACTGGTCTGTAGCAAACCATTTTATCTTTTGTTCATCAACAACCTTGGATACTGAAGGCTACTTCCAAAAAACGTCAAAAGAAATTTTTCTACTAATTGGAGAGTGTGCTTGAAACTCAGTTTAATATAGAGGAGTTTTTAGTAATTCTAGGGCTTTAGACATCTTTCCATTAAAGAAAGAAAACTAACTGAAGCATCCTTGTTATCTAGGTAGCAAGTTTTTTATCTTGTCATCTGATCAGTGTAATTAATCAGTTAAAGGTCATTTTTTTAAATTATCATTTCTCATTGTTTTCAAAACTTAGCAAACATCCTCTGCTGCAATGCAAAAATTATAATATTAATGGATTCATTGGAAAATACTCATTCAGTTAACTCATTCATTGCAAAATACTGATGGAAGTTCAGATTAATCTGCTTTTCTAGAACACAGTACCCACTGAAGATCAGTTTTTAAATAATTGTTCTATATTTTTCTTTTTTTCTTTTTTAATATTTTTATTTTTATTATTATTATTTTATTTTTTTTTTTTTCAGCAAAGAAACTGTTGGGGTGGGAGGGTATAGCTGAATTTACCAAATTCCCTATCTCCCCTTATACCTCCCAGAGTCCAATTTGAAAAGTAGTTTACTGCTGGAAATAATAGTAATTACCAATATAAGATACTGTTTAAATTATGTTTTGGTTATTAATGTAGTAAACATCTAATATCTCTGTTTTCTTTTAGCTGTATGGAAAGTGTCATTGCATTGATGACATAGGCAAGAACTCAAGTAATGGTGTCAAGGAGGTAACTTACCAAGCAACTCGAGAAAAATGTACAACAGATTGTGGATATAAACCTGTCATCATTACTGTTATGATGTTCTTTTCCATGTTTTTCACCTTCTTGGTTAGCATGCCTTCCCTTGCAGCAACCCTTAGGTATATTCACTTATCTGAAGTTTTTGATTTAGTAAAAACAAAATATTATAATAGTATCTTTCAAAATATTGTATTAATATTAGTTGAGGAGTTATATTAAGTATTTTTAGGTGTATCTTGCAATAGTACAGTGCCCCAAATGCATGCCGAGTGATAGTTCCCAAGCGATCTCTTGTGCGATTTTTCTAGTGTTTTTCCTGGAGTGAGTATTAGTTCTTTCAAAAATAATCCTCTGCTTGCAATGTTACTGCTGGCCACTAGAAATGTCATTGCTACACTTGCTTGCAGTGTTACTGCTAACCCTGCTACCTCAGCTACCAACGTACTATTCTCCCAATCACTTGGTCACTGGTTGGCACTGCTCCTGCTTCCACGTGGTGGGGGCTGGTAACCTGGGAGAAGAAAGTCCCTCTCCCGGGGCTAAAAGCCTGCCTGTGCTATGAAAAGCAATAAATATACTGCCACCAAATCCACTTGTGTCAACTGTGAAGTGAACACCCTGCAAACTCAAGGGCATGCCAGTGGTGGAAACAAAAGCAAATACAGTGACACAAGGCTGAACTGAATATTCCATGTCAAGAAGCAAGAAAACTGGTAATGCCAATAAGTAGCAATAAGCCCACATATGCTCAGAAGGCTACAGGGAAGGAATCTGTTGGGACTCAAACAGATATGGCAATCCCACCTAAAGAATATTTTGCTCCTACTGCATGCTACTTTTTGAGCACTCAAAAAGCCAGTACAAAACACTCAATCACCTGCCACTCCCATATTGATACTACTTACTGCTCTGCCTCGAAATAAGCAAAATAACATGGAAAAAAAAAACCTGAACCTAAAACACCTGACTCTATATCCACAACAAATAAAAACATGGAAATAGAGAAGGAAGAAAATTATGACATTGTTTTGGAACTTTGTGGACAAAGATATGGACATTGGACAACATCCATACTTCCCCAAAAAGGATTAATCCAAGGCTGAGAAAGCAAAGTTCTCAGCACTTCAGAAGCCATGTGATGGACCCACAAAGCCAAAATAACGGCCAAATTCATAGTCTAACTGCTGCGGATTCTGACAAAATGCTGTTGACGTTAAGGCCCTCCTCCGTAGGCATAAGGCCAGTGTGTATGTTTGCAGGAGACACATCTAAAGGCAAATGAAGATCCCATCTTACGTAATGTTAGTATAATACGTAACGACAACCAGGGATGGCCTTGTTCACAGTAGAGTTGCCATTCTAGTGAGCAGCCATACCCCTTTTCAAGTAATCCCTCTGACAACCACCATAGAGACAGTTGCTATTCACCTGTTTGTGGGGTTTCTTCTCACAGTTTGTTCAGTACATTTGCCACTGGGTGCATGTTGGAAAATAATGAGCTCTCTCTCTCTCTCTCTCTCTCTCTCTCTCTCTCTCTCTCTCCTTGGGGAATGAACACTCTTTTCTGCATGCCTACCTGTACATTTACTGCCATTGATCTTGCCATCTGCTCCTCTACTCTCTTCTCTTTATTCGCATGGGAATTTGACCAAAATTCCTACAGGAATGATCACTTCCCTGTGATATCTGTTATGACTGGAAAAAAACACTGTCAGCCATCAAGGATATCTCAGTGGAAGTTTGATAAGGCTGATGGGAACAGCTGGCACAATTTGACACCACAAAGATCAGCCAGTAGCCCATAGATGATGCAGTTTCATACATTACAGAAGATATTGTCCATGCAGCAGCAGCAGTCAGAATTCCAAAAACTTCCACCTAGTTTCCACTATTTCCCCAAACCTTTGTGGAATTCAGAATGCACAGCAGCAAAAAAAGGCACAAAACAAAGCTTGGGGGATATTCTGCTGATATCTCACAAATGAAACTTTTTAATATTATTTAAACGTGCACAAATGTAAAAGCATGCTATATTCAACGTCAGAGCCAAAGGAAATCCTGGATTCGGTTTACTTCCTCGATAACCCAGGCTACTAGCCCAACGGTGGTCTGGGATAAGATCTGTAAAATGAAGGGAAAATATCCGCCATGTCCTTCAGTCATCCTCAACTGCAATGGATGCTCAATTGCAGATCGAACTGCAGTTGCAGAAACATTTGCCAAAATCTCTGCAGTAACAGCATTCCCTCAGAGTTCTTTGCCCTGAAAGAGAAATGTGAGAAACATCCATTAAACTTCTCTTCAAAGGGGCTTGAACCATGTAACAAGCTATTTACACATGAAGAGTTCAGCGAAGCAGTCTTTCTCACATGAGCAAGTGCTTTTTGGCCAGATGGCATCCATTACAAAATAATTAAGCATCTCTCACCACAATCAAAGATAACCTTTTAATTTTATTTATTAGAATCTTTCTTGACAAAATTTCTAGATTCCTAGTGAAAAGCAATTGTCCTTGCCTTCCCAAAGCCAGGAAAAATCCTAAAAATCCAAGTAACTATTGTCTCTGACAATAGTTACTTGGACAATGCTCTAACAAGTTGCATGTGCAAGGTCCTAAAAGAATAGTTAATACTTGCTTTATGTGGTATTTGGAAACTAATGGTCTGCTTCCCATGAGACAGTGCAGCTGCTGAAGAAACAGACTTTGGATCATTTGATCATATTGAAAATGTGCATTTGTGATTCTTTTATTAAATCTGAGCATCTGGTAGCAGTTTTTTTTTTTTTTTCATATTTAAAAAGCATACGACACAGCATGGTGATTTGGCATATTGCAAGGCCTCTGTAACTTTGGTCTTAAAGATAACCTTCCTCTCTTTAATAAGAACTTTCTTTTAAATCGGCAAGTTCATTTAGGATTCATACTCTCAAGTATTTTGCTAAGAGGAGAGTGTCCCACAAGAATCTGTTCTAGAGATCATGCTTTTTTTGCAATTAAAATAAACTATCACAGAACAACTTCCACCAGCAGTAAACAATGCCCTCTACGTTGATGATGTTATAATATTTTGCAATATGAGGGTCATTGAAAGGAACCTGCAAAATGCATTGATCACCTTACATCTTGGTCTTTGGCCAACGAGTTCAGGTTTTTGTCAGAGAAGACTGTTTGTGCAACTTTTGTTGCAAACATAGTCTTCATCCTGATCCACAATTAAGTCTTGGACAAAGCAAAATCCCAGTGGTAGTAGAAGCCAAATTCTTAGGACTAATTTTTGACAAGAAACTGACATTTCTGCAACACATTCATTAGCTTAGGACAAGGTGTGTCAAAGGGCTGAACATCCTTTGTGCCCTTTCATCAACTTCTTGGGGTGCAGATCACTGTACCCTTCTTCGTCTCTGGCGAGCCCTTGTCCATTCCAAACTAGATTATGGTTCTCAGGTGTATGCTTTTGCTAGAGACAGTGCACTACAATGGTTAGATCCAATCCACCATTCAGACTGCCACTGGAGCATTCCACACTTCTCTTGTCCAAAGCCTGTATGTTGAAGCAGATGAACCATCTGTCTCTTTGACTTAAGCAGTTGTTCCTACAATACATTTTTAAATTAAAATCCCTGCTTGACAATGCTACATGGGCATCAGTTTTTGAACCACAATTGGAAAATCTCTACAACATATGTCAGGCTATCAATCAACCTTTTTTGTATTTAAATCCAAGGGCTACTAAGTGAACTAAACGTGACAGTAGACAATGTTGCCCAGTCACCAAGGCAGCCCCTTCCACCCTGGCACGCCTGTCTTCCAACTTGTGACTTCTCCTTCAAGATGTGGGAGAAAGCTAACACCACCAGCTGTCTACCAGCAACTCTTTACATCATATGGAGTGCAGTATTCTGACTTCCTGCCAGTCTACACAGACAACTCAAAGTCAGAGTCATATGTGTGATCAGTTGTGGTTCTCCCATACAAAACAGTATGCAACACGATTCCACAAGAAACTGGCATATATACTGCAGAGTTGCATGCAATAGGAATTACCCTTGAACACATTAAAAATAGCCATTACCAAAGGTATATAATATATAGTGATTCATTCAGTGTGTTACAAGCTCTTCTGTCGGTGAGGTGTAACATCATCTGGTCCTGTCCCAGATTCGGCAGATGCTTTTTTCCTCTCCTTGAGTCAGAATTTCACATTCACTTCTGCTGGATCCCAAACCACATCGGGATCAGGGGAAATGAATTAGCTGATATTGCTGCCAAATCAGCCACTCCCCTGGATAATCATTGCCTGTCATTTCCCTATACGGACTATAGGCAAATAATACACACCAGATTATATTCCCAATGGCAAGATTATTGGCACAGATAGGTCATAAATAAACTATATATGGTTAAGCCTGTAATCATGCAGTGGCAGTACAGTCCACACAGGGTCCAAAAAAAGAGGAAGTTGTTCTTGCTTGACTCCACATAGGTCACAGGCATCTGACACAATCTTATTTGCTGAGGGTGAATGACCCTCCTATGTGAGAGAAATGTAAAACTGTTTTGACCATTCTTCATATTTTTACTGAATGTCTGCATTTTACCAGTGCACACTGTTAATATTTTAGTGATTTTTATTAATCTGGCTGAATCATTTACACATAGCCAGATTTTAAATGACAATGTCTTAACGTTTTTAACTTTTTACAGTCTATGAATTTTTACAGTCTGAGTCAGCTTTTGACTTAGTCCCACATGAGCGGTTGCTTTATAAGCTGGAACAGGTTGGAATCACTGGGAAAATCCTTAGATGGATAGAAGGATGGCTTCAGGGCAGGAGGCAGAGGGTTGTGATAAATGGCTATTCCTCAGATTGGGTTGATGTAAGAAGTGGAGTTCCCCAAGGATCAGTATTAGGGCCACTGTTGTTTTTAATTTTCATAAACGACATTGATGAAGGGATAGAGGGCGTGATGTCTAAATTTGCAGATGATGTTAAAATTGGTAGAGTAGTTAATGATCACTGTCAAGCTGAGCTTCTTCAGAGAGACCTAGAT